>NC_068424.1:60904931-61504931 GCF_023373465.1 Oncorhynchus keta | reverse complement strand
GTTGTATAGTGCTAGGGAGAATGAAAAAAACATGCACCTGGGGGGCGGGGCCCAGGACCAAGTTTGGGAAACCCTGGTTTAGGACACCCAGGGTGAAGGATTGTGGAGAGAGACTGAGGTCCAGGGCTAAACAACCCCATTTGTCCCCTCATCCTTCAGGCATCCCTTAACAACCTTCAGCCTTCCTGCATCCCCCACAACCCTCAGCCTTACTGCATCCCCTGACAACCCTCAGCCTTCCTGCATCCCCCACAACCCTCAGCCTTACTGCATCCCCTGACAACCCTCAGCCTTCCTGCATCCCCCACAACCCTCAGCCTTCATGCATCCCCTGACAACCCTCAGCCTTCCTGCATCCCCCCACAACCCTCAGTCTTCCTGCATCCCCTAACAACCCTCAGCCTTACTGCATCCCCTAACATACCCCAGTCTTACTGTATCCCCTAACAACCCTCAGCCTTCCTGCATCCCCCACAACCCTCAGCCTTCCTGCATCCCCTGACAACCCTCAGCCTTCCTGCATCCCCTCACAACCCTCAGCCTTCCTGCATCCCCGAACAACCCTCAGACTTCCTGCATCGACTAACATCCCTCAGCCTTCCTGCATCCCTCACAACCCTCAGCCTTACTGCATCCCCTAACAACCCTCAGCCTTCCTGCATCCCTCAAAACCCTCAACTTTACTGCATCCCCTAACAACCATCAGCCTTCCTGCATCCCTCAAAACCTTCAGCCTTACTGCATCCCCTAACAACCCTCAGCCTTCCTGCATCCCTAACATCCCTCAGCCTTCCTGCCTCCCTAACATCCCTCAGCCTTCCTGCATCCCCTAACATCCCTCAGCCTTGCTGCATCCCCTAACATCCCTCAGCCTTGCTGCATCCCCTAACATCCCTCAGCCTTTCTGCATCACCTAACAACCCTCAGCCTTACTGCATCCCCTAACAACCCTCAGCCTTGCTGCATCCCCTAACATCCCTCAGACTTTCTGCATCACCTAACAACCCTCAGCCTTCCTGCATCCCTACCAACCATTAGCCTTCCTGTATCCCTAACATCCCTCAGCCTTCCTGCATCCCCTAACATCCCTCAGCCTTGCTGCATCCCCTAACATCCCTCAGCCTTTCTGCATCACCTAACAACCCTCAGCCTTCCTGCATCCCTAACAACCCTCAGCCTTCCTGCATCCCTAACATCCCTCAGCCTTCCTGCATCCCCTAACATCCCTCAGCCTTGCTGCATCCCCTAACATCCCTCAGCCTTTCTGCATCACCTAACAATCCTCAGCCTTCCTGCATCCCTAACAACCCTCAGCCTTCCTGCATCCCTAACAACCCTCAGTCTTCCTGCATCCCCTAACATCCCTCAGCCTTTCTGCATCACCTAACAACCCTCCTGCATCACCTAACAACCCCCAGCCTTCCTGCATCCCTAACAACCCCCACACTTGCTGCATCCCTAACATCCCTCAGCCTTCCTGCATCCCTAACATCCCTCAGCCTTTCTGCATCCCCTAACATCCCTCAGCCTTGCTGCATCCCCTAACATCCCTCAGCCTTCCTGCATCCCCTAACATCCCCCAGCCTTTCTGCATCACCTAAAAACAGTACAGTAGGTGTCTGTGGCCTCTCAGCCCCCTACTCTCACCTGTGTCTGCACTAACTAGCTACTCCAACCAACCTCAGCCCCCTCCCTTCCCCTGTGTCTGCACTAGCTAGCTACTTCAGCCCCCTACCCTCCTCTGTGTCTGCACTAGCTAGCTACTCCAACCAACCTCAGCCCCTTCCCTTCCCCTGTGTCTGCACTAGCGAGCTACTCCAACCAACCTCAGCCCCCTCCCTTCCCCTGTGTCTGCACTAGCTAGCTACTCCAACCAACCTCAGCCCCCTCCCTTCCCCTGTGTCTGCACTAGCTAGCTACTCCAACCAACCTCAGGCCCTCCCTTCCTCTGTGTCTGCACTAGCTAGCTACTTCAGCCCCCTACCCTCCTCTGTGTCTGCACTAGCTAGCTACTCCAACCAACCTCAGCCCCTTCCCTTCCCCAGTGTCTGCACTAGCTAGCTACTCCAACCAACCTCAGCCCCTCCCTTCCCCTGTGTCTGCGCTAGCTAGCTACTCCAACCAACCTCAGCCCCCTCCCTTCCCCTGTCTGCACCAGCTAGCTACTTCAGCCCCTACCCTCCTCTGTGTCTGCACTAGCTAGCTACTCCAACCAACCTCAGCCCCAGCCCTTCCCCTGTCTGCACTAGCTAGCTACTTCAGCCCCCTACCATCCTCTGTGTCTGCACTAGCTAACTACTCCAACCCACCTCAGCCCCCTACCCTCCTCTGTGTCTGTACTAGCTAGCTACTCCGACTCACCCACTGAACATGGAAGCGTTGCCAGGGCTACCATTTATTAATATCAGTCCATAACTTTGAGAGCTGCCACCAGCCTCATTTGAACGAATAACAGTGAGAGACAGCCACTGAATCCTGACTATAGACCTTTATACTGAACATACCCCACACATACTGTATTAGACTGTGGTCAATGCATCTATCAGACCAGGGTACACTTTAAACACGACTAGTGGGAGGGAGTGTTGTCTCTAGGTTCTGTTGGTAATTAGTGCCCCCTACTGGTTTAATAGGTAGAGGCAGGTCATTTCAACCTGTTTCCTAGGGATAATCTCAATCTCATTTCCATGATTCCTCACATCCCTTCTTCTCGCCTCCTTCTCAAAACCTATTGGATGAGATGGTCAGAGGGGATGGACCTTCTCATCTAATGGGTTTTGAGAAGGAGGTGAGGAGAGAGGACGCGAGGAATCAAGGAAAATCAATTGAGATTCTCCCATATTTTATGTGGGTAAAGCAACTGAGGAACAGCTGACAGGTTGACTTTTTTGGAAATGCATTTTGAAATTGCCCTCATTGCCATTTCAATTTTTCAAGGAATTAATATTGTAACAGTAGTGATAGCTTAAACCCCACTGCCCCATCAACATTAGCATCAAATACAAAATCTTTATAAAAATGAAATAAAGTAAGAAGGACAAGATGCATTATGCTCACTGTATTGCTCTCTGTGTGAAACAAGTATGGTGCAAATGTGCCTCCCTCTGGTCAGGTAATGGAATGGCTATAAGCATATCACAAATACTGCCATAAACATTCCATTCAGTTGTTTATGGCTGGTTATCACTGCAGGTAATAACTCTGGAAGAGGGTCTGTTTCCCTGTAAATATTCCCTGATAGTTCTCTGTTTACTCTATGGTCCTACCTTTTGGCTTCTATTATCACGACAGTTGGTAAATGGGGAGGCTGGAAAACTAAAGGTCATGATGGTGACCCCGAGTGTGTTTCTGTTTTCCTGAGTGTGAAGCACACACACACATGCACACACACACACGATGCAGTCTGCTCTGTTCAGATAGAAACACAAGGCTCCATATTCCTTCTTAATAGATTAAGAGACATCCATTGAGTTGTGCTCCCATTAAGCCATAAAGTCTCACAACAGAGATACTAATGGCTCAAACATAGCATTCACATCCTGTGTTATCAGTTCATTGAAACTACTGGACACTTCACAACACACATTATAACATTACAACACACATTATAACACACGACAACACACATTATAACATTACAACACACATTATAACACACTACAACACACATAACATTACAACACACATTATAACACACGACAACACACATTATAACATTACAACACACATTATAACACACTACAACACACATAACATTACAACACACATTATAACACACGACAACACACATTATAACATTACAACACACATTATAACACACTACAACACACATAACATTACAACACACATTATAACACACTACAACACACATAACATTACAACACACATTATAACACACGACAACACACATTATAACACACTACAACACACATAACATTACAACACACATTATAACATTACAACACACATTATAACACACTACAACACACATTATAACATTACAACATACATTATAACATTACAACACACATAACATTACAACACACATTATAACACACTACAACACACATAACATTACAACACACATTATAACACACGACAACACACATTATAACACACTACAACACACATAACATTACAACACACATTATAACATTACAACACACATTATAACACACTACAACACACATTATAACATTACAACACACATTATAACACACTACAACACACATAACATTACAACACACATTATAACACACGACAACACACATTATAACATTACAACACACATTATAACACACTACAACACACATAACATTACAACACACATTATAACACACGACAACACACATTATAACATTACAACACACATTATAACACACTACAACACACATAACATTACAACACACATTATAACACACTACAACACACATAACATTACAACACACATTATAACACACGACAACACACATTATAACACACTACAACACACATAACATTACAACACACATTATAACATTACAACACACATTATAACACACTACAACACACATTATAACATTACAACATACATTATAACATTACAACACACATAACATTACAACACACATTATAACACACTACAACACACATAACATTACAACACACATTATAACACACGACAACACACATTATAACACACTACAACACACATAACATTACAACACACATTATAACATTACAACACACATTATAACACACTACAACACACATTATAACATTACAACATACATTATAACATTACAACACACATTATAACACACTACAACACACATAACATTACAACACACATTATAAAACACTACAACACACATAACATTATAACACACTACAACACATATTATAACACTACAACACATATTATAGCATTACAACACACATTATAACAGACTACAACACACATTATAACATTACAACACACATTATAACATTACAACACACATTATAACATTACAAGACACATTATAACACACTACAACCCACATTATAACACACTACAACACACATTATAACATTACAACACAAATTATAACATTACAACAAACAGTATAACATTACAACACACATTATAACACACATTATAACATTACAACCAATATTATAATACACTAGAACACACATTATAACATTGCAACACACATTATAACATTACAACACACATTATAACACACTACAACACACAACATTACAACAGACATTATAACATTAAAACACACATTATAACACACTACAACCCACATTATAACATTACAGCACACATTATAACACACTACAACACACATTATAACATTACAACACACATTATAACATTACAGCACACATTATAACACACACTACAACACACATTATAACATTACAACACACATTATAACACACTACAACCCACATTATAACATTACAGCACACATTATAACACACTACAACACACATTATAACATTGCAACACACATTATAACATTACAACACACATTATAACACACTACAACACACAACATTACAACAGACATTATAACATTACAACACACATTATAACACACTACAACCCACATTATAACATTACAGCACACATTATAACATTTCAACACACATTATAACATTACAGCACACATTATAACACACACTACAACACACATTATAACATTACAACACACATTATAACATTACAGCACACATTATAACATTACAGCACACATTATAACACACTACAACACACATTATAACATTACAACACACATTATAACATTACAACTCACATTATAACATTACAACACACATTATAACACACTACAACACACATTATAACATTACAAGACACATTATAACACACTACAACACACAACATTACAACAGACATTATAACATTACAACACACATTATAACACACTACAACCCACATTATAACATTACAGCACACATTATAACACACTACAACACACATTATAACATTACAACACACATTATAACATTACAGCACACATTATAACACACACTACAACACACATTATAACATTACAACACACATTATAACATTACAGCACACATTATAACATTACAGCACACATTATAACACACTACAACACACATTATAACATTACAACTCACATTATAACATTACAACACACATTATAACACACTACAACACACATTATAACATTACAAGACACATTATAACACACTACAACACACAACATTACAACAGACATTATAACATTACAACACACATTATAACACACTACAACCCACATTATAACATTACAGCACACATTATAACACACTACAACACACATTATAACATTACAACACACATTATAACATTACAGCACACATTATAACACACACTACAACACACATTATAACATTACAACACACATTATAACATTACAGCACACATTATAGCATTACAGCACACATTATAACACACTACAACACACATTATAACATTACAACACACATTATAACATTACAGCACACATTATAACATTACAGCACACATTATAACACACTACAACACACATTATAACATTACAACACACATTATAACATTACAACACACATTATAACATTACAACACACATTATAACACACTAAAACACACATTATAACATTACAAGACATATTATAACACACATTATAACATTACAAGACACATTAAAACACACATAACATTACAACACACTTACCATTACAACACACATTATAACATTACAAGACACATTATAACACACATTATAACACTACAACCAATATTATAATACACTAGAACACACACTATAACATTGCAACACACATTATAACATTACAACACACATTATAACACACTACAACACACAACATTTACAACAGACATTATAACATTACAACACACATTATAACACACTACAACACACATTCTAACATTACAACACACATTATAACACACTACAACCCACATTTTAACATTACAGCACACATTATAACATATTACAACACACATTATAACATTACAACACACATTATAATATTACAGCACACATTATAACATTACAACACACATTATAACACACATTATAACATTACAACCAATATTATAATACACTAGAACACACATTATAACATTGCAACACACATTATAACATTACAACACACATTATAACACACTACAACACACAACATTACAACAGACATTATAACATTACAACACACATTATAACACACTACAACCCACATTATAACATTACAGCACACATTATAACACACTACAACACACATTATAACATTACAACACACATTATAACATTACAGCACACATTATAACACACACTACAACACACATTATAACATTACAACACACATTATAACACACTACAACCCACATTATAACATTACAGCACACATTATAACACACTACAACACACATTATAACATTACAACACACATTATAACACACTACAACACACAACATTACAACAGACATTATAACATTACAACACACATTATAACACACTACAACCCACATTATAACATTACAGCACACATTATAACACACTACAACACACATTATAACATTACAACACACATTATAACATTACAGCACACATTATAACACACACTACAACACACATTATAACATTACAACACACATTATAACATTACAGCACACATTATAACATTACAGCACACATTATAACATTACAACACACATTATAACATTACAACACACATTATAACATTACAACACACATTATAACACACTACAACACACATTATAACATTACAAGACACATTATAACACACTACAACACACAACATTACAACAGACATTATAACATTACAACACACATTATAACACACTACAACCCACATTATAACATTACAGCACACATTATAACACACTACAACACACATTATAACATTACAACACACATTATAACATTACAGCACACATTATAACACACACTACAACACACATTATAACATTACAACACACATTATAACATTACAGCACACATTATAGCATTACAGCACACATTATAACACACTACAACACACATTATAACATTACAACACACATTATAACATTACAGCACACATTATAACATTACAGCACACATTATAACACACTACAACACACATTATAACATTACAACACACATTATAACATTACAACACACATTATAACACACTACAACACACATTATAACATTACAAGACATATTATAACACACATTATAACATTACAAGACACATTAAAACACACATAACATTACAACACACATACCATTACAACACACATTATAACATTACAAGACACATTATAACACACATTATAACACTACAACCAATATTATAATACACTAGAACACACATTATAACATTGCAACACACATTATAACATTACAACACACATTATAACACACTACAACACACAACATTACAACAGACATTATAACATTACAACACACATTATAACACATTACAACACACATTGTAACACAACATTACAACACACATAACATTACAACACACACTATAACACACATTACACAACACGTGAAAAAGTCTGTATATAGGCTCTTCACTGTTATCCATTGCAGATGAAGGCAACCGAGCCACCGATTAGAGAAAAGTATGGCAACATAGCATTAAATAGGCTATAAAGTTATGTTTATCTTAACGTGATGAAGTAACAAGAAAACACTTGAAGTGCTTTAGATGTTCTCTGCATGAAACACGCATGGAGCAAATACCCCTTCTGGTAGCTTGATGGATCACTTGTCTCTCAATTATATCATTAGATAAATGAATATATATGAACAACAACAATCCCATTTCGTGCTCATCACATGATGCTATTGTGGCCAGGTTATGTATTCTGGTGTTCATGTGTGTTTAGCAGTTTGTGCAACGGTAAAACATCTGTGCTCTGTGTGTTTTTATTGACCTGTAAGCATCTTTCCCAGTACACAACAGATGGCGGCCACTGACCAAACATTAACATCTGCATATCATAACTCTGCCTCCCGGCTCCCATAGAGGCTATTTTGATCAAAGGCTGAAGTACAGCTGAGCTTCCCAAGTTCATCATAAGTTAATCTTTAACTTAACAGCTCCATTAACAACCGTGCCCAGTGTAGGCCTAGTCATTCAATGTGGACGTGTGGTTCTCCAGGGTTAATGTCATTAGGCACCAAAGGGAAGCAAATAGGCCAAAAACAGGAATACCTGAATGTGTACAACAACAAACTCTTGTTTATGTTGCAAAATGTTTTGTTACTGTCACGGTTTTCATGTGGTGAAGGAGAGTCGGACCAAACTGCAGCGTGTATATTGTGATCCATGTTTATATACACAACGTAACACGAATCCAAAACACAAACTCTACAAAACAATAAACGTAGTGAAAACCGAAACAGCCTTAACTGGTGCAAACTAACACAGACTAAGGACATCAAGACACTCAGGACAATCACCCACAATACAACCAAAGAATATGGCTGCCTAAATATGGCTCCCAATCAGAGACAACGATAAACACCTGCCTCTGATTGAGAACCACTTCAGACAGCCATAGACTCTCCTAGAACACCCCACTAAGCTACAATCCCACTAAGCTACACACCACATACAAAAACCCATGTCACACCCTGGCCTGACCAAATACATAAAGAAAAACACAAAATACTTTGACCAGGGTGTGACAGTTACTGTTTGCTACGGTGTGTACTAATGAATACACACCTGAGCAGCAGGTGCAGATCTGCAGCAGATCAAAAATATAAATGCATAATGGAAGATAGACAAGGTCATATACAGACAATACAAACTGTAGAAAATTCACGAGCGATCAATGATCATCTGTCCACTATATACACAACAGAACACACTGTCAACTACAATGTTAGATGTAGGCCAGCCCTCTGGTCTGGTTTTAAACATTCAGGAGCCTTACTGCTGCTGGGACAAAGGATCGTTTGGCTCTATGTCTTTTGTGCCCTGCAACATCGCCCCAAGGGGAGTAGCTCAAACTCCCGGTAAAGAGGATGTCTGGGTCTGTACCTTGTGGGATGTTGTGAAGGCTCTAAAGTCATAAATGACCCGCAGACGTGTCTGCTTGACCCCGAGCACCTTACTAGCACAGCTAAAAAACGTTCTTTATCATATTTCTGAGATACATTAGGATTTCTGTACGAGCAAATTATACAATATGTTAAGATACTGAAGAATGAAACAGTGACAATAGAACACAATCAACATTAAAATAGTTTCCTTAAAAAGTAGAGCCTTTGCTGTCCTTTCTTATTAATCTTCTCAGTGCACTTTCTCCATTGTAGCTTGTGTTCTAGTCCACCGCCAAGGTATTGATACTCCTCCACTACATCTATGTCTTGTCCCTTAACAGTCGGTGGGGAAGGAGTCAATTCTTTCCTAAAAATCTATGTACATCTCTTTGGTCTTTGTTGTATTGAGCATTAAGTGAGATATGTCACACCACGTCAAATAGTCCAACAAGACTGGCCCCTCCTCCTCAACGTGGAGTAGACTGGCCCATCCTCCTCCTCATCCTGGAGTAGACTGGCCCCTCCTCATCCTGGAGTAGACTGGCCTGTGCTTCACCTCCTCATCCTGGAGTAGACTGGCCCGTCCTCCACCTCCTCATCCTGGAGTAGACTGGCCCGTGCTCCACCTCCTCATCCTGGAGTAGACTGGCCCGTGCTCCACCTCCTCATCCTGGAGTAGACTGCCCAGTGCTGTCGTCTGCAAACTTTACCAGGTGTCTACCAGGGTAGGAGCTTTTACAGGATTTAGTGTACAAGATGTAGGTGTCACTGTTGCTAAGCAGTAATTGGACAAGGAGCTGGGGAGTCTCCTGAATGTTTCTGTTCAGGTGAGGCCTCTCCTCTCATCAAATTCTGACTATTAGCCTATATTTTCCATTGAGAACTGAAGTAGAAACAGAAGACAAAGGATTGTGAGAGACAGGCTTAATCCTAGACACATGGAAGGTCGGGTGAATACGGAGGGTACGGGGTAACACAAGATGGACAGCAATGGAACTAAGGACTCTAGAGATGGGAAAGGACCAATGAAATGGGGGGACAGTTTGCAGGACTCCACCCGAAAGGGGCAGGTCCCGAGTGGAGAGCTATACCCTCTGCCCAATGCGGTAGCGGGGAGCGGGGGTCCGATGACGGTCCTCTTGTTGATGATATCTGGAGTTGGTCTTGAGAATTGCCGTCCGAGCTCTTCTCCAGGGACGTTGACAGCGGCGGACATACATCTGGGCCAAGGGTACGCAGACCTCCTGATCTTGCTTTGGGAAGAGTGGAGGTCGACACCCCAAAGAGCACTCAAAAGGACAGAGTCCTGTGGCCAAACAGGACCCGGGACTGGACTAAGTTAGGAACAAATAACCGGTTAGCAGGGCCCCTTTCAGGTTCAGGCTGGGAACATTGGGCCTTGCCAAACCAAGGTTTCAATACCCCAATCCACTTAAGTTATGTACTGGGCTCCTGAGTGGTGCAGCGGTCTAAGGCCCTGCATCTCAATGCTAGAGGCGTCACTACAGACCCTGATTCGATTCCAGGCTGTATCACAACTGGCCGTGACTGGGAGTCCCATACGGCGGCGCACAATTGGCCCAGTGTTGTTAGGGTTTGGCCGGGGGTAGACCGTCATTGTAAATTTGTTCTTAACTAACTTGCCTAGTTAAATAAATGTTTAAATAAAACATTTTTAACCTTGCTTTTACAACTCCAAGGTGAGGTACCGGAGTTCCCTCTGCCCCCTCTGGACATCGAGGGGTCCCCGGCGTACACAGTACATGCGATTCTGGACTCTAGATGCCGGGTGAGGGGCCTACAGTACCTTGTGGACTGGGAGGGGCACGGTCCGGAAGAACGGTGCTGGGTACCGGTGAAGGACATTTTGGACCTTACTGAGGGACTTCCACCGCCTCCACCCAGATCGCCCTGCGCCTCGTCCCCCGGGTCGCCCTCGAGGCCGGTGGTGGCGCGCTGCGGGAGCCGCCCGTCAGGGGGGGGTACTGTCACGACTCTCACCGAAGGTGGCTCCCATGCCTGTTTGGGCGGCGCTCGGCAGTCGTCGTCGCCGGTCTACTAGCCGCCACCGATCCCTTTTTCCTTTTCGTTTCGTCTTATTGGTTGCACCTGTTCCCTGTTTCGTTTCTTGATTTATGTCTATTTAAGCCTGTTAGGTCCGCCTGGGTTTGTGAAGGATTGTTACTCTGTTGGTTGTGGATGTGTTTTCGGGTTTGTTTTCTCCGGACTGTTTGGTCCTGTGTTTGGGCTGGTCTGTTTTATGTTTGTTTTCTCCGGACTGTTTGGTCCTGTGTTTGGGCTGGTCTGTTTTATGTTTGTTTTCTCTGGACTGTTTGGTCCTGTGTTTGGGCTGGTCTGTTTTATGTTTGTTTTCTCCGGACTGTTTGGTCCTGTGTTTGGGCTGGTCTGTTTTATGTTTGTTTTCTCCGGACTGTTTGGTCCTGTGTTTGGGCTGGTCTGTTTTATGTTTGTTTTCTCTGGACTGTTTGGTCCTGTGTTTGGGCTGGTCTGTTTTATGTTTGTTTTCTCTGGACTGTTTGGTCCTGTGTTTGGGCTGGTCTGTTTTATGTTTGTTTTCTCCGGACTGTTTGGTCCTGTGTTTGGGCTGGTCTGTTTTATGTTTGTTTTCTCTGGACTGTTTGGTCCTGTGTTTGGGCTGGTCTGTTTTATGTGCCCTGTATTTTGGCGTGACCGTCTTGTGCCGGAGAATAAATTACGATTTACCGAACCCTCTGCTCTCTGCGCCTGACTCCAACCCACCACTCCTAGTAAAATCTGACACTCAGAGTAGGAGTTCTGATTTAGAATCAGGTCCTCCCTGTCAATATAATTTAATTAATTCGAATCTAAAAGTCTAAACTGATCCTAGATCAGCACTCCTATTCTGAAACCCTTTATGAATACAGACCCTGGAATCTACACTAAATATTGCTATGTTGCACTGTTGTTTTACTTCATTCATTCAGAGGAACTTTAGGTTCCAGGAAACTCTCTATTTGGGTCCAATCCTGTTTTGAGAAATCCCACATTGTGACTTTGATGTTAATCATACCTTCATGACAATATGCGATTCACACATCGATTTTCAGGTTGGAATTCAGCCCTCTGACTCTCTCTATGTCATGTTCTGACCTTAGTTCCTTTGTTTTGGTCTTTTGTTTTAGTATGGTCAGGGCGTGAGTTGGGTGGGTTGTCTATGTTAGTTTGTCTATGATTTTCTATTTCTGTGTTTGGCCTGGTACAGTTCTCAATCTGAGGCAGCTGTCAATCGTTGTCCCTGATTGAGAACCATATTTAGGTAACCTGTTTTCCATTGTGTTTTGTGGGTGGTTGTTTCCTGTTTAGTGTTTTTGTTTCACCTTTCAGGACTGTTTGTTTGTCGTGTTTGTTGTTTTGTATAGTGTTGTATATTTCATTAAATAATATGAACACTTACCACACTGCACCTTGGTCCTCCTCTCCTTCCCCTGATGACAAGCGTTACACTTCATTGTTTGTGTCAGTACCTGCCCCGCACCGTCAATACTACCATATGGCTGCAGGGCCTGAGGGAGGCTATGAGTTCCCTTAATATCTCTGCCTACATAATCCATGGGACAGATGCGTGTTTGTGTGTGTGCGTACGTGTGCATGTTTGCGCATGTGTGTACGCGTGGTGACTAAGTGTGTGTGTGTGTGGTGCTGACAGTGTGTATCTCCTACAGAGTGAGTACATGTGACGCACAGATGGCCTTTATGACAGGCTTCACAGGCTCTGCAGGTGGGTGTCTCTCTTTCCTCTGTTCTCCCTTTCTCCCCTCCTCCCTTACTTCCCCTCCTCTCCATCCTAAAATACCACACTCCCTTCCTCTCCTCCTGTGGCTCAGTATCAGTCCTTCCCATTCATCTCACCTCCTTACTACTCAGTTCCACATCATCTCTCATCTTTCTTCTCCCCTACCTCCCCCCTCCTCATCCTCCTCCTCTCCCAAACCTCCTCCTCCTCCCCACAACCTCCTCCTCTCTCCTACCTCCTCCTGTCCCCTACCTCCTCCTCTCCCCTACCTCCTCCTCTCCCTTATTCCTCCTCCTCCCCACTACCTCCCGTTCCTCTTCTTCCTCCTGTCCTCTCCCTCCTCCTCCTCTTCCTCCTCTACCTCCTCCTCTACTCCCCTGTCCTCTCCTACCACCCCCCCACCAACCCTTGTCCCCCACTCCCCTCTTCCACTCCTCCATCCTCACTGCTTCTCATTCTCACAACTATTAACCCCTCCCCACCATAAAAGGGTCATTGATGAGTGACAGATGATATTTGAATCAGGGAGCTTCCATAGACAGATTGATGGTGAGATCTATTCCTGGACTAATGACTGACATGAACAGATGATCAAAGCCATTTCTGTACTAGAGCTCAGGCAGAATAATGGATCATTCTGAGTACTGTTAGAATCTCTCCCCTGAGAATAAGAGGCTGTTTTATTTTATATTTGAATGTGCCAGACATCCAGATTAGTCTGTGTCTGGCAGCTTACGATAAACACAGAGGTCAACACCAGTGTTACAAAGAGTAAAACTATTATGATGCTGTTATGAAAATGCTGTGAATGAGTTGATACAACACTTCCAATGATTACAAAATGTAAGTCCCTCTGTTATGTACATGTCCTGTAAGTAGCCAATGCATTAAAAAGTACACGTAACTCTTCCTCAGCCAGTAATGTAACCCTCCCTAGCAGGCACAGCAGTGGTGACCAGAACAACAGTCCTCTGGACAGACACTACTGGGCCAAGGCTGAACGCTAAATGGACTACAACTGTGAGCTGGAGAGAGATGGTGAGAAGAGATGAGACTGGATTGTGTTGACGAGACTAGAACTGCAGACTGCGTTGACAAGACAAGAACTGCAGACTGTGTTCACAAGACCTGCAGACTGTGTAGACTAGAACCGCAGACTGTGTTGACAAGACCTGCAGACTGTGTAGACTAGACTAGAACTGCAGACTGTGTTGTTTAGACGAGTACGGCAGAGTGTTTTGACTAGACTAGAAAGGCAGTGTGTTGACTAGACCGGCAGAGTGTGTTGACTAGACCGGCAGAGTGTGTTGACTAGACCGGCAGACAGTGTTGACAAGACTATAATTGCAGACAGTGTTGACTAGACTAGAATTGCAGACAGTGTTGACTAGACTAGAACCGCAGACTGTGTTGACTAGACTAGAATTGCAGACTGTGTTGACTAGACTAGAACGGCAGAGTGTGTTGACTCGACTAGAATTGCAGACTGTGTTGACTAGACTAGAATTGCAGACTGTGTTGACTAGACGAGCATCGCAGACTGTGTTGACTAGACTAGAAAGGCAGTGTGTTGACTTGAACAGCAGAGTGCGATGACAAGACTTGAACCACAGACTGTTGACTAGACTAGAATGGCAGAGTGTGTTGACTAGACTAGAACGGCAGAGTGTGTTGACTAGACTAGAACGGCAGAGTGTGTTGACTAGACCGGCAGAGTGTGTTGACTAGACCGGCAGAGTGTATTGACTAGACTAGAACCGCAGACTGTGTTGACTCAACTAGAATTGCAGACAGTGTTGACTCGACTAGAATTGCAGACTGTGTTGACTCGACTAGAATTGCAGACAGTGTTGACTCGACTAGAATTGCAGACAGTTTTGACTCGACTAGAATTGCAGACAGTGTGGACTCGACTAGAATTGCAGACTGTGTTGACTCGACTAGAATTGCAGACTGTGTTGACTCGACTAGAATTGCAGACTGTGTTGACTCGACTAGAATTGCAGACTGTGTTGACTCGACTAGAATTGCAGACAGTGTTGACTCGACTAGAATTGCAGACTGTGTTGACTCGACTAGAATTGCAGACTGTGTTGACTCGACTAGAATTGCAGACTGTGTTGACTCGACTAGAATTGCAGACAGTGTTGACTCGACTAGAATTGCAGACAGTGTTGACTCGACTAGAATTGCAGACTGTGTTGACTCGACACACAATTAATCTTCTCCTTTCCCCCTTCTGATGACCAGGTGGCGAATCGCATCTCTGCATGTCTGGCAGACATATCAGTGTGGATGACGGATCACCACCTCAAGCTGAACCTCAGCAAGACGGAGCTCCTCTTCCTCCCGGGGAAGGACTGCCCGTTCCATGATCTCGCCATCACGGTTGACAACTCCATTGTGTCCTCCTCCCAGAGCGCTAAGAACCTTGGCGTGATCCTGGACAACACCCTGACGTTCTCAACTAACATCAAGGCGGTGTCCCGTTCCTGTAGGTTCATGCTCTACAACATCCGCAGAGTACGACCCTGCCTCACACAGAAGCGGCGCAGGTCCTAATCCAGGCACTTGTCATCTCCGTCTTGATTACTGCAACTCGCTGTTGGCTGGGCTCCCTGCCTGTGCCATTAAACCCCTACAACTCATCCAGAACGCCTAGCAGCCCGTCTGGTGTTCAACCTTCCCAAGTTCTCTCACGTCACCCCGCTCCTCCGCTCTCTCCACTGGCTTCCAGTTGAAGCTCGCATCCGCTACAAGACCATGGTGCTCGCCACGGAGCTGTGAGGGGAACGGCACCTCAGTACCTCCAGGCTCTGATCAGGCCCTACACCCAAACAAGGGCACTGCGTTCATCCACCTCTGGCCTGCTCGCCTCCCTACCACTGAGGAAGTACAGTTCCCGCTCAGCCCAGTCAAAACTGTTTTGCTCTGGCCCCCAATGGTGGAACAAACTCCCTCACGACGCCAGGACAGCGGAGTCAATCACCACCTTCCGGAGACACCTGAAACCCCACCTCTTCAAGGAATACCTAGGATAGGGTAAGTAAGGGTAAGTAATCCTTCTCACCCCCCTTCTCCCCCCAACAAGATTTAGATGCAAGTGGCTGTTCCACTGGTTGTCATAAGGTGTATGCACCAATTTGTAAGTCGCTCTGGATAAGAGCGTCTGCTAAATGACTTAAATGTAAAATGTAAATGTAGAATTGCAGACTGTGTTGACTCGACTAGAATTTCAGACTGTGTTGACTCGACTAGAATTGCAGACAGTGTTGACTCGACTAGAACGGCAGAGTGTGTTGACTAGACTAGAACTGCAGACTGTGTTGGCTAGACTAGAACGGCAGAGTGTGTTGACTAGAATTGCAGACTGTGTTGACTAGAATTGCAGACAGTGTTGACTAGACTAGAACGGCAGAGTGTGTTGACTAGAATTGCAGACTGTGTTGACTAGACTAGAACGGCAGAGTGTGTTGACTAGAATAGAACTGCAGAGTGTGTTGACTAGACCGGCAGAGTGTATTGACTAGACCGGCAGAGTGTGTTGACAAGACTAGAATTGCAGACTGTGTTGACTAGAATTGCAGACTGTGTTGACTCGACTAGAATTGCAGACAGTGTTGACTCGACAAGAACGGCAGAGTGTGTTGACTCGACTCGAATTGCAGACAGTGTTGACTCATTTACATTACATTTACATTTAAGTCATTTAGCAGACGCTCTTATCCAGAGCGACTCGACTAGAATTGCAGACTTTGTTGACTCGACTAGAATTTCAGACTGTGTTGACTCGACTAGAATTGCAGACAGTGTTGACTCGACTAGAACGGCAGAGTGTGTTGACTAGAATTGCAGACTGTGTTGACTAGACTAGAACGGCAGAGTGTGTTGACTAGAATAGAACTGCAGAGTGTGTTGACTAGACCGGCAGAGTGTATTGACTAGACCGGCAGAGTGTGTTGACAAGACTAGAATTGCAGACTGTGTTGACTAGAATTGCAGACTGTGTTGACTCGACTAGAATTGCAGACAGTGTTGACTCGACAAGAACGGCAGAGTGTGTTGACTCGACTCGAATTGCAGACAGTGTTGACTCATTTACATTACATTTACATTTAAGTCATTTAGCAGACGCTCTTATCCAGAGCGACTCGACTAGAATTGCAGACTTTGTTGACTCGACTAGAATTTCAGACTGTGTTGACTCGACTAGAATTGCAGACAGTGTTGACTCGACTAGAACGGCAGAGTGTGTTGACTAGACTAGAACTGCAGACTGTGTTGGCTAGACTAGAACGGCAGAGTGTGTTGACTAGAATTGCAGACTGTGTTGACTAGAATTGCAGACAGTGTTGACTAGACTAGAACGGCAGAGTGTGTTGACTAGACTAGAACTGCAGAGTGTGTTGACTAGACCGGCAGAGTGTATTGACTAGACCGGCAGAGTGTGTTGACTAGACCGGCAGAGTGTATTGACTAGACCGGCAGAGTGTGTTGACAAGACTAGAATTGCAGACTGTGTTGACTAGAATTGCAGACTGTGTTGACTCGACTAGAATTGCAGACAGTGTTGACTCGACAAGAACGGCAGAGTGTGTTGACTCGACTCGAATTGCAGACAGTGTTGACTCATTTACATTACATTTACATTTAAGTCATTTAGCAGACGCTCTTATCCAGAGCGACTCGACTAGAATTGCAGACTTTGTTGACTCGACTAGAATTGCAGACAGTGTTGACTCGACGAGAATTGCAGACTGTGTTGACTCGACTAGAATTGCAGACTTTGTTGACTCGACTAGAATTGCAGACTGTGTTGACTCGACTAGAATTGCAGACTGTGTTGACTCGACTAGAATTGCAGACTGTGTTGACTCGACTAGAATTGCAGACTGTGTTGACTCGACTAGAATTGCAGACAGTGTTGACTCGACTAGAATTGCAGACAGTGTTGACTCGACTAGAATTGCAGATAGTGTTGACTCGACAAGAACGGCAGAGTGTGTTGACTAGACTAGAACTGCAGAGTGTGTTGACTAGACCGGCAGAGTGTGTTGACTCGACTAGAACTGCAGAGTGTGTTGACTAGAACTGCAGAGTGTGTTGACTAAACTGGCAGAGTGTGTTGACTAAACTGGCAGAGTGTGTTGACTAGACCGGCAGAGTGTATTGACTAGACCGGCAGAGTGTGTTGACAAGACTAGAATTGCAGACTGTGTTGACTAGAATTGCAGACTGTGTTGACTCGACTAGAATTGAAGACAGTGTTGACTAGACTAGAACTGCAGACTGTGTTGACTAGACTAGAACGGCAGAGTGTGTTGACTAGACTAGAACTGCAGACTGTGTTGACTAGACTAGAATGGCAGAGTGTGTTGACTAGATTAGAATTGCAGACAGTGTTGACTAGACTAGAACGGCAGAGTGTGTTGACTAGACTAGAATTGCAGACTGTGTTGACTAGACTAGAATTGCAGACAGTGTTGACTAGACTAGAACGGCAGAGTGTGTTGACTAGACTAGAACGGCAGAGTGTGTTGACTAGACTAGAACGGCAGAGTGTGTTGACTTGACTAGAATTGCAGACAGTGTTGACTAGACTAGAACGGCAGAGTGTGTTGACTAGACTAGAATTGCAGACTGTGTTGACTAGACTAGAATTGCAGACAGTGTTGACTAGACTAGAATTGCAGACTGTGTTGACTAGACTAGAATTGCAGACAGTGTTGACTAGACTAGAATTGCAGACTGTGTTGACTAGACTAGAACGGCAGAGTGTGTTGACTAGACTAGAACTGCAGAGTGTGTTGACTAGACCGGCAGACAGTGTTGACTAGACTAGAACGGCAGAGTGTGTTGACTAGACTAGAATTGCAGACAGTGTTGACTAGACTAGAATTGCAGACAGTGTTGACTAGACTAGAACGGCAGAGTGTGTTGACTAGACTAGAACGGCAGAGTGTGTTGACTAGACTAGAACGGCAGAGTGTGTTGACTTGACTAGAATTGCAGACAGTGTTGACTAGACTAGAACGGCAGAGTGTGTTGACTAGACTAGAATTGCAGACTGTGTTGACTAGACTAGAATTACAGACAGTGTTGACTAGACTAGAATTTGCAGACTGTGTTGACTAGACTAGAATTGCAGACAGTGTTGACTAGACTAGAATTGCAGACTGTGTTGACTAGACTAGAACGGCAGAGTGTGTTGACTAGACTAGAACTGCAGAGTGTGTTGACTAGACCGGCAGACAGTGTTGACTAGACTAGAACGGCAGAGTGTGTTGACTAGACTAGAATTGCAGACAGTGTTGACTAGACTAGAACGGCAGAGTGTGTTGACTAGACTAGAACGGCAGAGTGTGTTGACTAGACTAGAACGGCAGAGTGTGTTGACTAGACTAGAACGGCAGAGTGTGTTGACTAGACTAGAACGGCAGAGTGTGTTGACTAGACTAGAATTGCAGACAGTGTTGACTAGACTAGAATTGCAGACTGTGTTGACTAGACTAGAACGGCAGAGTGTGTTGACTAGACTAGAACTGCAGAGTGTGTTGACTAGACCGGCAGACTGTGTTGACTAGACTAGAACGGCAGAGTGTGTTGACTAGACTAGAATTGCAGACAGTGTTGACTAGACTAGAACGTCAGAGTGTGTTGACTAGACTAGAACTGCAGACTGTGTTGACTAGACTAGAACTGCAGAGTGTGTTGACTAGACTAGAACTGCAGAGTGTGTTGACTAGACTAGAACTGCAGAGTGTGTTGACTAGACTATAACTGCAGAGTGTGTTGACTAGACTATAACTGCAGAGTGTGTTGACTTGACTAACACTGCAGACTGTGTTGACTCGAAGAGAACCGCAGACTGTGTTGACTAGAACTGCAAACTGTATTGACTAGATCTGCAGACTGTGTTGACTAGACTTGAACCACAGACTGTGTTGACTAGACTAGAACAGCAGACTGTGTTGACTAGACTAGAACAGCAGACTTTGTTGACTAGACTAGAATTGCAGACTGTGTTGACTCGACAAGAATTGCAGACTGTGTTGACTCGACAAGAATTGCAGACTGTGTTGACTAGACGAGCACAGCAGACTGTGTTGACTAGAACTGCAGACTGTTGACTAGAACTGCAGACTGTTGACTAGACTAGAACAACAGACTGTGTTGACTAGATTAGAACAGCAGACTGTGTTGACTAGAATTGCAGACTGTTGACTAGACTAGAACAACAGACTGTGTTGACTAGATTAGAACAGCAGACTGTGTTGACTAGACTAGAACGGCAGAGTGTGTTGACTAGACTAGAACTGCAGAGTGTGTTGACAAGACTAGAATTGCAGACTGTGTTGACAAGAATTGCAGACTGTGTTGACTCGACTAGAATTGCAGACTGTGTTGACTCGACTAGAACGGCAGAGTGTGTTGACTAGACTAGAACGGCAGAGTGTGTTGACTCGACTAGAATTGCAGACTGTGTTGACAAGACTAGAATTGCAGACTGTGTTGACAAGACTAGAATTGCCGACTGTGTTGACAAGAATTGCAGACTGTGTTGACTCGACTGGAATTGCAGACAGTGTTGACTCGACTAGAATTGCAGACTGTGTTGACTCGACTAGAATTGCAGACAGTGTTGACTCGACTAGAACGGCAGAGTGTGTTGACTAGACCAGAATTGCAGACAGTGTTGACTCGACTAGAACGGCAGACTGTGTTGACTCGACTGGAATTGCAGACAGTGTTGACTCGACTAGAATTGCAGACTGTGTTGACTCGACTAGAATTGCAGACTGTGTTGACAAGACTAGAATTGCAGAGTGTGTTGACAAGACTAGAATTGCAGACTGTGTTGACAAGAATTGCAGACTGTGTTGACTCGACTAGAATTGCAGACTGTGTTGACATGACTAGAATTGCAGACTGTGTTGACAAGACTAGAATTGCAGACTGTGTTGACAAGACTAGAATTGCAGAGTGTGTTGACAAGACTAGAATTGCAGACTGTGTTGACTCGACTGGAATTGCAGACAGTGTTGACTCGACTAGAATTGCAGACTGTGTTGACTCGACTAGAATTGCAGACTGTGTTGACTCGACTAGAATTGCAGACTGTGTTGACAAGACTAGAATTGCAGAGTGTGTTGACAAGACTAGAATTGCAGACTGTGTTGACAAGAATTGCAGACTGTGTTGACTCGACTAGAATTGCAGACTGTGTTGACAAGAATTGCAGACTGTGTTGACTAGACTAGAATTGCAGACTGTGTTGACTTGACTAGAACGGCAGAGTGTGTTGACTCGACTAGAATTGCAGACTGTGTTGACAAGACTAGAATTGCAGACTGTGTTGACAAGACTAGAATTGCAGACTGTGTTGACAAGAATTGCAGACTGTGTTGACTCGACTGGAATTGCAGACAGTGTTGACTCGACTAGAATTGCAGACTGTGTTGACTCGACTAGAATTGCAGACTGTGTTGACAAGACTAGAATTGCAGAGTGTGTTGACAAGACTAGAATTGCAGACTGTGTTGACAAGAATTGCAGACTGTGTTGACTCGACTAGAATTGCAGACTGTGTTGACAAGACTAGAATTGCAGACTGTGTTGACAAGACTAGAATTGCAGAGTGTGTTGACAAGACTAGAATTGCAGACTGTGTTGACAAGAATTGCAGACTGTGTTGACTCGACTGGAATTGCAGACAGTGTTGACTCGACTAGAATTGCAGACTGTGTTGACTCGACTAGAATTGCAGACTGTGTTGACTCGACTAGAATTGCAGACTGTGTTGACTAGACTAGAACGGCAGAGTGTGTTGACTAGACTAGAACGGCAGAGTGTGTTGACTAGATTAGAACGGCAGAGTGTGTTGACTTGACTAGAATTGCAGACAGTGTTGACTAGACTAGAACGGCAGAGTGTGTTGACTAGACTAGAACGGCAGAGTGTGTTGACTAGACTAGAATTGCAGACAGTGTTGACTAGACTAGAACGGCAGAGTGTGTTGACTAGACTAGAACGGCAAAGTGTGTTGACTTGACTAGAATTGCAGACAGTGTTGACTAGACTAGAACGGCAGAGTGTGTTGACTAGACTAGAATTGCAGACTGTGTTGACTAGACTAGAACGGCAGAGTGTGTTGACTAGACTAGAACTGCAGAGTGTGTTGACTAGACCGGCAGACAGTGTTGACTAGACTAGAACGGCAGAGTGTGTTGACTAGACTAGAATTGCAGACAGTGTTGACTAGACTAGAATGGCAGAGTGTGTTGACTAGACTAGAACTGCAGACTGTGTTGACTAGACTAGAACTGCAGAGTGTGTTGACTAGACTAGAACTGCAGAGTGTGTTGACTAGACTATAACTGCAGAGTGTGTTGACTAGACTATAACTGCAGAGTGTGTTGACTAGACTATAACTGCAGAGTGTGTTGACTTGACTAACACTGCAGACTGTGTTGACTCGAAGAGAACCGCAGACTGTGTTGACTAGAACTGCAAACTGTATTGACTAGATCTGCAGACTGTGTTGACTAGACTTGAATCACAGACTGTGTTGACTAGACTAGAACAGCAGACTGTGTTGACTAGACTAGAACAGCAGACTTTGTTGACTAGACTAGAATTGCAGACTGTGTTGACTCGACAAGAATTGCAGACTGTGTTGACTAGACGAGCACAGCAGACTGTGTTGACTAGAACTGCAGACTGTTGACTAGAACTGCAGACTGTTGACTAGACTAGAACAACAGACTGTGTTGACTAGATTAGAACAGCAGACTGTGTTGACTAGAATTGCAGACTGTTGACTAGACTAGAACAACAGACTGTGTTGACTAGATTAGAACAGCAGACTGTGTTGACTAGAACTGCAGACTGTTGACTAGAACTGCAGACTGTTGACTAGACTAGAACAACAGACTGTGTTGACTAGATTAGAACAGCAGACTGTGTTGACTAGAATTGCAGACTGTTGACTAGACTAGAACAACAGACTGTGTTGACTAGATTAGAACAGCAGACTGTGTTGACTAGAACTGCAGACTGTTGACTAGAACTGCAGACTGTTGACTAGACTAGAACAACAGACTGTGTTGACTAGATTAGAACAGCAGACTGTGTTGACTAGAATTGCAGACTGTTGTTTCGACTAGAATTGCAGAATGTGTTGACCTGACTAGAATTGCGGACTGTGTTGACTTGACTAGAATTGCGGACTGTGTTGACTAGAACTGCAGACTGTTGACTAGACTAGAACAACAGACTGTGTTGACTAGACCTGCAGCCTGTGTTGACTAGACCTGCAGACTGTGTTGCTCTCTTGTCTACCTCCTCTCATTTCAAATCCCTATCTCTAGCTGAACAAAACTATGAGTGGAAAGAGGAATTCCACTGAAAACACACAAAAAAACCTCAGGGTTTGGCATCAACCAAATGTATTTTATAAAGCCCTTTTAACATCAGATGTTGTCACAAAGTGCTTTACAGCCTAAAACCCCAAAGAGCAAGCAATGTTCATCAGTAAAGCTATGTTAAAGTTGTAAAAGTTGTTAATCTGCATAAAACTGACAGATTTCACGCTAATCCCTTCATTAATTAAACAGTCATACTTGATGTTCTAAAATCATTAAGAAATGTGGGGAATAAATTACTGATCAGTCCTATTGTTGCTTTTGTTCCACAACATTCGTCAGCAGTTCAACTGACTGGCTGATTCGAGAGATTACGGTCACTGACGACATCGGCTTTGACCCCTTCCTCTTCTCTATCCCTAAGGCAGCCCATAAAGTTATCAATGTGGGCACACATGTCGGCTCATCCCTAATTTGTGCTCTTTGACACCTGTAGTAGGACGACAGGGTCCAAAATGTTTCTCTCTGTTACAGTATTCAGAGGACTGACTATTGAATGTGATAGATACCAGAAGTGAGGTACTATAGTATTATAATATCGGAAACTTGTTCACTGAGGATATCTGATGCTAGCTATATATATATGTATGTATGATCTCTGTGGTTACTTGTATCTGTATAATTAATTTCAAATAAGTGTTATTGTCCTCTCGTTTACAGTGGTTCCATCCCCCACACAAGCACTTAGATGCTGTGACACCCTGTGTAAGATTGGGCCTTGGTGGTCAGGTTACACTGTAAACTTTGTTTAGTTTGATTGGTCAGTGGTGGTTGGCTTTGGGTTAAAAGTTTCAGATGTTATAATTGGAATAAGCAAATCGCTGTTATCCTGTATCCAGTCTATGGAATAATCATATCTTTGTTCATGCTTTGTCCTGTAAATTAACTTTAGGATTTACATTATATGCTCGAAATAATGCCATGTCATGCTTGTTAATGCGTGTAACTTACGCTTTATGCCTTGCATGTGAATCCATTCATTTTACAATGTTAATTAAATATCTGAGATATTTAATCCGTCTTTGATATTGACCATTCTCAGACCAATTCTTGCTAGTCTACGTCAACTCATTGCCTAATGTTTGCATGTACACTACCGTTCAAAAGTTTGGGGTCACTTAGAAATTGTCCTTGTTTTTGAAATATATATATTTTTTGTCCATTAAAATAGCATCAAATTGATCAGAAATACAATGTAGACATTGTTAATGTTGTAAATTACTATGGTGGCTGGAAATGGCAGATTTTTTACGGAAAATCTACATAGGTGTACAGAGGCCCATTATCAGCAACCATCACTCCTGTGTTCCAATGACACGTTGTGTTAGCTAATCCAAGTTTATCATTCTCTTTTTTTATTATTTTATTTTACCCCTTTTTCTCCCCAATTTCGTGGTATCCAATTGTTTTAGTAGCTACTATCTTGTCTCATCGTGGGCTCGGGAGAGACGAAGGTTGAAAGTCACGCGTCCTCCGATACACAACTCAACCAAACTGCACTGCTTCTTAACACAGCGCACATCCAACCCGGAAGCCAGCCGCACCAATGTGTCAGAGGAAACACCGTGCTCCTGGCAACCTGTGGCGGGCCGGGCGCCACACCCTACCGGCCAAGCCCTCCCTAACCAGGACGACGCTAGGCCAATTGTGCGTCGCCCCACGGACCTCCCGGTCGCGGCCGGTTACGACAGAGCCTGGGCGCGAACCCAGAGTCTCTGATGGCACACCAAGCTTTGAAACCATATCTGCCAGTGGGCCCAATGCTGCTCTGGCCCACCACAGGTATCTGGAACTATCTTTCCACCATGTCTCCTAATGTTACTTAGTATCTGCCTCACAGTACCACTAACTCTATTGTTTTGTCACAAATGTTGTATTATAGCCCTTCTAATGCAAACAGTAGAAAGCTGACTTGATGAGACGGTGGACTCTGGTGGCCAGTATCTGTGAGTAGAGAACAGCTGAGGGTGTATTATAAACCATAGCCCTGGTGGCCAGTATCTGTGAGTAGAGAACAGCTGAGGGTGTATTATAAACCATGTCTCTGGTGTCCAGTATCTGTGAGTAGAGAACAGCTGAGGGTGTAGTATAAACCATATCTCTGGTGGCCAGTATCTGTGAGTAGAGAACAGCTGAGGGTGTAGTATAAACCATATCTCTGGTGGCCAGTATCTGTGAGTGGAGAACAGCTGAGGGTGTAGTATAAATCATAGCCCTGGTGGCCAGTATCTGTGAGTAGAGAACAGCTGAGGGTGTAGTATAAACCATAGCCCTGGTGGCCAGTATCTGTGAGTAGAGAACAGCTGAGGGTGTAGTATAAACCATAGCCCTGGTGGCCAGTATCTGTGAGTAGAGAACAGCTGAGGGTGTAGTATAAACCATAGCCCTGGTGGCCAGTATCTGTGAGTAGAAAACAGCTGAGGGTGTATTATAAACCATATCTCTGGTGGCCAGTATCTGTGAGTAGAGAACAGCTGAGGGTGTAGTATAAACCATAGCCCTGGTGGCCAGTATCTGTGAGTAGAAAACAGCTGAGGGTGTAGTATAAACCATATCTCTGGTGGCCAGTATCTGTGAGTAGAGAACAGCTGAGGGTGTAGTATAAACCATAGCCCTGGTGGCCAGTATCTGTGAGTAGAGAACAGCTGAGGGTGTAGTATAAACCATATCTCTGGTGGCCAGTATCTGTGAGTAGAGAACAGCTGAGGGTGTAGTATAAACCATAGCCCTGGTGGCCAGTATCTGTGAGTAGAAAACAGCTGAGGGTGTAGTATAAACCATATCTCTGGTGGCCAGTATCTGTGAGTAGAGAACAGCTGAGGGTGTAGTATAAACCATATCTCTGGTGGCCAGTATCTGTGAGTAGAAAACAGCTGAGGGTGTAGTATAAACCATAGCCCTGGTGGCCAGTATCTGTGAGTAGAAAACAGCTGCTGGTGGCAAGTATCTGTGAGTAGAAAACAGCTGAGGGTGTAGTATAAACCATAGCCCTGGTGGCCAGTATCTGTGAGTAGAAAACAGCTGAGGGTGTAGTATAAACCATATCTCTGGTGGCCAGTATCTGTGAGTAGAGAACAGCTGAGGGTGTAGTATAAACCATATCTCTGGTGGCCAGTATCTGTGAGTAGAGAACAGCTGAGGGTGTAGTATAAACCATATCTCTGGTGGCCAGTATCTGTGAGTAGAGAACAGCTGAGGGTGTAGTATAAACCATATCTCTGGTGGCCAGTATCTGTGAGTAGAGAACAGCTGAGGGTGTAGTATAAACCATAGCCCTGGTGGCCAGTATCTGTGAGTAGAGAACAGCTGAGGGTGTAGTATAAACCATATCTCTGGTGGCCAGTATCTGTGAGTAGAGAACAGCTGAGGGTGTAGTATAAACCATAGCCCTGGTGGCCAGTATCTGTGAGTAGAAAACAGCTGAGGGTGTAGTATACACCATATCTCTGGTGGCCAGTATCTGTGAGTAGAGAACAGCTGAGGGTGTAGTATAAACCATATCTCTGGTGGCCAGTATCTGTGAGTAGAAAACAGCTGAGGGTGTAGTATAAACCATAGCCCTGGTGGCCAGTATCTGTGAGTAGAAAACAGCTGAGGGTGTAGTATAAACCATATCTCTGGTGGCCAGTATCTGTGAGTAGAGAACAGCTGAGGGTGTAGTATAAACCATAGACCTAGAAAGAAAACATTAGTCTTCAGTTATTATCCATATTGATTCAAATGATCCATGACTTGTGTTCTTTGATATCGTGTTCTTGTGACCCATAGAGATGAGACCACTGACATCACACAAACTGTTGACTGAATGACCCCCACTGACATGCAGATGGTACAGCTATGTGTTAAGGTGACCCTACGGGTCTCAGCAGCTTTATATACAGTACATATACCTTTCATGGAGCCTACAGGTATTTCATATGTCTATAATTTCAAACCAAGTAATTTCAAACCAAGTCTCTAATCAACACCTGTCTATATCTCTCACACCAAAGGAGGCTGTTACTTGTGTGCTCATGGGAAATATTGGCATCTCTCGGACCATCTTCTGCTCAGGGACAGAAGGTGAATGCAATGCAATGTACAAGTGCTCAGAAACAGCTGCTCATTCTCGTCACACTGTCAGGGGTTACTACTGGTGGATATGTAAAAGAATTAGAGTGACATTCAATACAACCACAAGAGGGCGTTATTTTGTCTACTTGTCCCCCAGCAAGGTGATTTATTTTACATAAAGCACTTTGGGTCTGTCTGAGGACCTGTTCAATGAACACTTTGAAAATGCATTTTTCCTTCTTTTAGGATCTTGATCTGTTATTACTGTATTGAAAGGTATATGAGGAAACATGTAGTTTCACAGTCACCTATCCAGTTAAATCAGTGATTACTTCAAGAAAGGAAGGAAAAAATACATGTTTTAAAGCAGGGATCGGCAACTGGCGGTCCTCGGATCAATTCAATACTGTTGAGAGTTGTAATAGTACAATACACAAGATGTATTTTCAAAATGTAGTTGTGCACCAGCAGATTTTCTCTTGTTATGTCATTCACTGATAGGCAATCAGATTGCTAAATTAGTTTAGAGACCAGCTATCTAAACTTGTTATAGTTGAATTACTGGCCTGGGGGGCCCCATTGATTTTGTTTGTCAGTCTCACTCAGATATCCTATTGAAAACTGCAAACATTTCTCTGTACCCCATCGAAAATGTGTAGAATTGCTGGAAATTTGCTTTAAAACTGCATAAATTTCTCTACACTCCATGGCAAAATGTGTATAATAATGGATGTGGGTATGCATACCCATGAGCAACTGTAGCCCCTGAAATCAGCCCTTGCTTTGACAGGAAGTCAGTGTAGGGAGGCTAGCACTGGAGTAATATGATCACATTTTTTGGTTCTAGTCAGGATTCTAGCAGCCGTATTTAGCACTAACTGAAGATTATTTAGTGCTTTATCCGGGTAGCCGGAAAGTAGAGCATTGCAGTAGTCTAACCTAGAAGTGACAAAAGCATGGATTAATTTTTCTGCATCATTTTTGGACAGAAAGTTTCTGATTTTTGCAATGTTACATAGATGGAAAAAAGCTGTCCTTGAAATGGTCTTGATATGTTCTTCAAAAGAGAGATCAGGGTCCAGAGTAACGCAGTTCACAGTTTTATTATCTTTCTTTCTCTCTCTCGGAGGACCTGAGCCCTAGGACCATGCCTCAGGACTACCTGACATGATGACTCCTTGCTGTCCCCGGTCCACTTGACTGTGCTGCTGCTCCAGTTTCAACTGTTCTGCCTTATTATTATTCGACCATGCTGGTCATTTATGAACATTTGAACATCTTGGCCATGTTCTGTTATAATCTCCACCCGGCACAGCCAGAAGAGGACTGGCCACCCCACATAGCCTGGTTCCTCTCTAGGTTTCTTCCTAGGTTTTGGCCTTTCTAGGGAGTTTTTCCTAGCCACCGTGCTTCTACACCTGCATTGCTTGCTGTTTGGGGTTTTAGGCTGAGTTTCTGTACAGCACTTTGAGATATCAGCTGATGTACGAAGGGCTATATAAATAAATGTGATTTTATTTGATTTGAATTAGAGAGAGCACACTTAAATTCACACAGGACACCTAATAGGACAGGAGAAGTACTCCAGATATAACAAACTGACCCTAGCCCCCCGACACATAAACTACTGCAGCATAAATACTGGAGGCTGAGACAGGAGGGGAGACACTGTGGCCCCATCTGAGGACACCCCCGGACAAGGCCAAACAGGAAGGATATAACCCTATAGTATACCCCTCAGGGCACGTTAACACTTTTGTTTATCAATGGCTGTAAACATGGAGTTGCTGGGGCGCCGGGCATTGTGGGAAGTGGACCTGAACCACGGACACAGGGCTTGCCACGGCGTGAAAATGTGTGTATGATGGCTTTACACACATTTATCATTGTTTCTTTTTGGTCTACCATCTTTAGTACAGTCTTAGAAAAAAGGGTTCCGAAAGGGTTCTTTGGCTGTCCCCATAGGAGAACCCTTTTTGTTTCCAGGTAGAACTATTTTTGTTTCCATGTAATACCCTGTCTGGAAAAGGTTTTACATGGAACCCAAAAGTGTTCTACCTGGAACCAAAACGGGTTCTTCAAAGGGTTCTCCTATGGGGACAGTCAAATAATCATTTTAGGTTCTAGATGGCACCATTTTAATAAGAGTGTTCCTAATTTGGTCAGAAAAGAGCAAACCAATGTCAATGTCATGTTTCTTATGCTTGTAAAAGCCTGATTCCTTATCTGTAACAAACATCTTGATGCCATAAGGTTTATTTAGATTTGTGAACTGCCATTTTGACTTGCATGAAAAGGAAGAGAATGGACATCTTTATTTCATGAGCAGATTGTATCTCGTGTGTGTGGCTAAATACTGATACATGTTTAACTATGATGGGAATGTATTAAAGCTGTGAAAATACTGTATGCTTCCTATACATAATATGATGTCAATTGTCAGATGTAAAGAGCCCAGATGTTATAAGATCTGGCTGCAGTGTCTGCAATGTAGTCAGCTAGAAACACAGCCAAAGACGGACGATCATTGACTTTCTGCCCTTTGTATTTGTCTCCTGCAGTATGGCCATAATTACCTCCCCTTTGAGACCGTGTCATTAGTCCCGTGTGACAGGGAGGGGATTGACACCTCCCTCATGAGCCGCAACAGGTAAGAAGCACATGGTGTGGTGACACTTTACTTGTACCCTCTGTCATGATGCCTTCTTACTCTAATGACAGCAGATATCATCAAGACATCATCATCAATCATGATAAAACATCTGCACCTGTCATCACAGCTAGTGTCAGCTTAATGAACATCTGCAATAACACTGACATGATGCACATTACAGATGTACATATTTCATTTCAATTAATTTCCTTTATTTCAGTACTATTTATTATGTAGAATCCCAATTGCAAAATGTCAGAAAGGAGTCCATGGAAACTGGGTCAGTGGAATTACTGTGTGTGTGTAATTTGATAGAATCTCTGTGATGCCCATTGGGTCATTATTAGGACTGTATTATGGCATGTAGCTCTAATGACTGAAGGTTAATAAACATTGAAGGGTTCAGTTGTCTGCGACATCTAGCTAGTAGCTATGAGAGCATGGGGTAAATACACATTAGACTTTCAGATTTACAGGTTGAGATTATTTCCTCAGAAAATCCCCCTCAGAGTTTTACAGGCAGCTTTCAAGTTTTCCTGAGAAACCATGTTTTAACTTCATCAGCAGTGATATTACTTTCTATTTGTTTCAGAGAAAAAAAGTGAGCAATTTCATTTTGTACATGTAATCCAAACTGTAATCTACTAATGTTTGCTGCATGTTCAGCCATGCTTCCCTTTGTAATGCATCTACTGTAAAAACCATATGTCTACTGTAAAAAACATATGTCTACTGTAAAAAACATTTGTCTACTGTAAAAAACATATTTCTACTGTAAAAAACATATGACCTACAGAAATACTGCCTCTGTGTATGTTACATGTGACGTGGAATGTGGCATGTATTATTATTTTTATTTTTTTAATTGTGACAAAGCAACAACACAGAGTTACATATAAACAAACGTACAGTCAATAACACAAAAGGAAATAAAAATATAACAATCTATGTACAGTGTGTGCAAATGTAGAAGGGTAGGGAGGAGGCAAATAAATAGGCCCTAGAGGCTAAAATAATTACAATTTAGCATTAATACTGGAGTGATAGATGTGCAGATGATGATGTGCAAGTAGAGATACTGGGGGCGCAAAAGAGCAAGAGGGTAAGTAATAATATGGGGATGAGGTATGCTATTCGGGTCGGGTGTGCTATTTACAGATTGACTGTACAGGTACTGTCACGCCCTGACCTTAGTTATCATTGTTTTCTTTATTATTTTGGTTAGGTCAGGGTGTGACGAGGGTGATATGTGTGTTTTTTGACTTGTCTAGTGTTTTTTGTATATCTATGGAGTTTTGGGATTGTCTAGGTAAATGTAGTGGACTGAATATGTTCCCAATCAGAGACAGTTGTTTATCGTTGTCTCTGATTGGGGATCATATTTAAGTAGCCATATTCCTTGGTCTTTTGTGGGTTGTTATTCTATGTTTAGTTGCCTGTTCTGCACTAGCCATATTGCTTCACTGTTAGTTTTGTTTAGTTCTGTTCAGTGTTCTCTCTTTTATTAAAGAGTTCTGTTCACTTACCACGCTGCGCCTTGGTCTCCTCATTATGACGACCGTGACAACACAACCCACCAAGAAAGGACCAAGCAGCGTGCTAAAAAGGAGTGGACATCTTGGACCCGGGAGAAAGAGGAGTGGAGGACATCCTAGACCTGGGAGGAGGTAATGGCAGGGACAAGACCCTGCCATGGAAGCAGGTGGAGATAGCACAGGAGGAACGGCGTCGATATGAGGGTACACATTTACATTTACATTTAAGTCATTTAGCAGACGCTCTTATCCAGAGCGACTTACAAATTGGTGCATTCACCTTATGACATCCAGTGGAACAGCCACTTTACAATAGTGCATCTAAATCTTTTAGGGGGGGGGGGTGAGAAGGATTACTTATCCTATCCTAGGTATTCCTTAAAGAGGTGGGGTTTCAGGTGTCTCCGGAAGGTGGTGATTGACTCCGCTGTCCTGGCATCGTGGGGAGTTTGTTCCACCATTGGGGGCCAGAGCAGCGAACAGTTTTGACTGGGCTGAGCGGGAACTGTACTTCCTCAGTGGTAGGGAGGCGAGCAGGCCAGAGGTGGATGAACGCAGTGCCCTTGTTTGGGTGTAGGGCCTGATCAGAGCCTGGAGGTACTGAGGTGCCGTTCCCCTCACAGCTCCGTAGGCAAGCACCATGGTCTTGTAGCGGATGCGAGCTTCAACTGGAAGCCAGTGGAGAGAGCGGAGGAGCGGGGTGACGTGAGAGAACTTGGGAAGGTTGAACACCAGACGGGCTGCGGCGTTCTGGATGTGTTGTAGGGGTTTAATGGCACAGGCAGGGAGCCCAGCCAACAGCGAGTTGCAGTAATCCAGACGGGAGATGACAAGTGCCTGGATTAGGACCTGCGCCGCTTCCTGTGTGAGGCAGGGTCGTACTCTGCGGATGTTGTAGAGCATGAACCTACAGGAACGGGCCACCGCCTTGATGTTAGTTGAGAACGACAGGGTGTTGTCCAGGATCACGCCAAGGTTCTTAGCGCTCTGGGAGGAGGACACAATGGAGTTGTCAACCGTGATGGCGAGATCATGGAACGGGCAGTCCTTCCCGGGAGGAAGAGCAGCTCCGTCTTGCCGAGGTTCAGCTTGAGGTGGTGATCCGTCATCCACACTGATATGTCTGCCAGACATGCAGAGATGCGATTCGCCACCTGGTCATCAGAAGGGGGAAAGGAGAAGATTAATTGTGTGTCGTCTGCATAGCAATGATAGGAGAGACCATGTGAGGTTATGACAGAGGCAAGTGACTTGGTGTATAGCGAGAATAGGAGAGGTCCTAGAACAGAGCCCTGGGGGACACCAGTGGTGAGAGCGCGTGGTGAGAAGACAGATTCTCGCCACGCCACCTGGTAGGAGCGACCTGTCAGGTAGGACGCAATCCAAGCGTGGGCCGCGCCGGAGATGCCCAACTCGGAGAGGGTGGAGAGGAGGATCTGATGGTTCACAGTATCGAAGGCAGCCGATAGGTCTAGAAGGATGAGAGCAGAGGAGAGAGAGTTAGCTTTAGCAGTGCGGAGCGCCTCCGTGATGCAGAGAAGAGCAGTCTCAGTTGAATGACTAGTCTTGAAACCTGACTGATTTGGATCAAGAAGGTCATTCTGAGAGAGATAGCGGTAGAGCTGGCCAAGGACGGCACGTTCAAGAGTTTTGGAGAGAAAAGAAAGAAGGGATACTGGTCTGTAGTTGTTGACATCGGAGGGATCGAGTGTAGGTTTTTTCAGAAGGGGTGCAACTCTCGCTCTCTTGAAGACGGAAGGGACGTAGCCAGCGGTCAGGGATGAGTTGATGAGCGAGGTGAGGTAAGGGAGAAGGTCTCCGGAAATGGTCTGGAGAAGAGAGGAGGGGATAGGGTCAAGCGGGCAGGTTGTTGGGCGGCCGGCCGTCACAAGACGCGAGATTTCATCTGGAGAGAGAGGGGAGAAAGAGGTCAGAGCACAGGGTAGGGCAGTGTGAGCAGAACCAGCGGTGTCGTTTGACTTAGCAAACGAGGATCGGATGTCGTCGACCTTCTTTTCAAAATGGTTGACGAAGTCATCTGCAGAGAGGGAGGAGGGGGGTGAGGGGGAGGAGGATTCAGGAGGGAGGCGAAGGTGGCAAAGAGCTTCCTAGGGTTAGAGGCAGATGCTTGGAATTTAGAGTGGTAGAAAGTGGCTTTAGCAGCAGAGACAGAGGAGGAAAATGTAGAGAGGAGGGAGTGAAAGGATGCCAGGTCCGCAGGGAGGCGAGTTTTCCTCCATTTCCGCTCGGCTGCCCGGAGCCCTGTTCTGTGAGCTCGCAATGAGTCGTCGAGCCACGGAGCGGGAGGGGAGGACCGAGCCGGCCTGGAGGATAGGGGACATAGAGAGTCAAAGGATGCAGAAAGGGAGGAGAGGAGGGTTGAGGAGGCAGAATCAGGAGATAGGTTGGAGAAGGTTTGAGCAGAGGGAAGAGATGATAGGATGGAAGAGGAGAGAGTAGCGGGGGAGAGAGAGCGAAGGTTGGGACGGCGCGATACCATCCGAGTAGGGGCAGTGTGGGAAGTGTTGGATGAGAGCGAGAGGGAAAAGGATACAAGGTAGTGGTCGGAGACTTGGAGGGGAGTTGCAATGAGGTTAGTGGAAGAACAGCATCTAGTAAAGATGAGGTCGAGCGTATTGCCTGCCTTGTGAGTAGGGGGGAAGGTGAGAGGGTGAGGTCAAAAGAGGAGAGGAGTGGAAAGAAGGAGGCAGAGAGGAATGAGTCAAAGGTAGACGTGGGGAGGTTAAAGTCGCCCAGAACTGTGAGAGGTGAGCCGTCCTCAGGAAAGGAGCTTATCAAGGCATCAAGCTCATTGATGAACTCTCCGAGGAACCTGGAGGGCGATCAATGATAAGGATGTTAAGCTTGAAAGGGCTGGTAACTGTGACAGCATGGAATTCAAAGGAGGTGATAGACAGATGGGTAAGGGGATGAAAAAGAGAGAATGACCACTTGGGAGAGATGAGGATCCCGGTGCCACCACCCCGCTGACCAGAAGCTCTCGGGGTGTGCGAGAACACGTGGGCGGACGAGGAGAGAGCAGTAGGAGTAGCAGTGTTATCTGTGGTGATCCATGTTTCCGTCAGTGCCAAGAAGTCGAGGGACTGGAGGGAGGCATAGGCTGAGATGAACTCTGCCTTGTTGGCCGCAGATCGGCAGTTCCAGAGGCTACCGGAGACCTGGAACTCCACGTGGGTCGTGCACGCTGGGACCACCAGATTAGGGTGGCGCGGCCACGCGGTGTGGAGCGTTTGTATGGTCTGTGCAGAGAGGAGAGAACAGGGATAGGCAGACACATAGTTGACAGGCTACAGAAGAGGCTACGCTAATGCAAGGAGATTGGAATGACAAGTGGACTACACGTCTCGAATGTTCAGAAAGTTAAGCTTACGTAGCAAGAATCTTATTGACTAAAATGATTAAAATGATACAGTACTGCTGAAGTAGGCTAGCTAAAATGATACAGTACTGCTGAAGTAGGCTAGCTGGCAGTGGCTGCGTTGTTGACACTACACTAATCAAGTCGCTCCGTTGAGTGTAATAGTTTCTACAGTGCAGCTATTCGGGGGCTAGCTGGCTAGCTAGCAGTGTTGATTACGTTACGTTGCGTTAAAAGAACGACAATAGCTGGCTAGCTAACCTAGAAAATCGCTCTAGACTACACAATTATCTTTGATACAAAGACGGCTATGTAGCTAGCTATGTAGCTAGCTACGATCAAGCAAATCAAACCGTTGTGCTGTAATGAAATGAAATGAAAATGTGATACTACCTGTGGAGCGAAGCGGAATGCGACCGGGTTGTTGAGTTTAGTATTTTCTAGGTACACGACTGGCACGGATGCCCGAGAGGCAGCCCCAATATTATTTTTTGGGGGGGGACACGAGGAGATTGCATGAGTCAGGTCGGAGACCTGAGTCAACTCCTCGTGCTTACTGTGGGGAGTGTGTTACTCGTCAGACACTGTGTTATGCGGTGGAGCGCACGGTGTCTCCAGTGCGATATTCTAGCCCGGTGCGCTCTATTCCAGCTCCTAGCATTGGCAGGGCTAGAATGAGCATCCAACCAGGAAGGAGGGTGCCGGCTCAGCGCTCTTGGTCTCCAGTGTACCTCCTTGGACCAGGATATCCTGCGCCGGCTTTGCGTACTGTGTCTCCGGTGAGTCTGCACAGCCCAGTGCGTCCTGTGCCAGCACACTGCATTTGCAGGGCGGAAATAAACATCCAGCCAGGACGGGTTGTGACACCTCTACACCCCAGACCTCCAGTACGCCTCCACAGTCCAGTACGTCCTGTGCCTGCTCCCCGCACTCACCCTGAGGTGTGTATCACCAGCTCAGTACCACCAGTTCCGACACCACGCACCAGGCCTCCAGTGCGCCTCCAGGGTCCAGTACGCTCTGTTCCTCCTCCCCGCACTCGCCCTGACCGGAACCTCCAACGACGGGCCACAGGCCGAAACCTCCAACGACGGGCCACAGTCCGGAGCCTCCAACGACGGGCCACAGTCCGGAGCCTCCAACGACGGGCCACAGTCCGGAGCCTCCAACGACGGGCCACAGTCCGGAGCCTCCAACGACGGGCCACAGTCCGGAGCCTCCAACGACGGGCCACAGTCCGGAGCCTCCAACGACGGGCCACAGTCCGGAGCCTCCAACGACGGGCCACAGTCCGAAACCTCCAACGACGGGCCACAGTCCGGAGCCTCCAACGACAGGCCACAGTCCGGAGCCTCCAACGACGGGCCACAGTCCGGAGCCTCCAATGACGGGCCACAGTCCGGAGCCTCCAACGACGGGCCACAGCCCGGAGCCTCCAATGACAGTCCCAAGCCCGGGGTCTCCAGCGGCGGTCCCCAGCCCAGGGTCCCCAGCCCAGGGTCTCCAGCGAAGGTCCCCAGTCCGGGGTCTCCAGCGAAGGTCACCAGTCCAGAACATCCGGGTATGATCTATGCAGCGAGGATCCCCAGCCCGGGGCCTACGGCGAGGATCCGCAGTCCAGAGCCTCCGACGATGATCCACGGGACTGTGCTACAAGAGCGGACTCAGTGTAAAGAAGGGGGGCGGAGTCCAGAACCAGAGCCGACACCGAGGTTAGATGCCCACCCAGACTCTACCATATAGGTTTAGGTTCGCGGCCGGGAGTCCGCACCTTTGGTGGGGGATACTGTCACGCCCTGACCTTAGTTATCTTTGTTTTCTTTATTATTTTGGTTAGGTCAGGGTGTGACGAGGGTGGTATGTGTGTTTTTGTCTTGTCTAGGTGTTTTTGTATATCTATGGGGTTTTAGTATTTTCTAGGTAAATGTAGGTCTATGGTGGCCTGAATTGATTCCCGATCAGAGACAGCTGTTTATTGTTGTCTCTGATTGGGGATCATATTTAAGTAGCCATAATCCTTGGTCTTTTGTGGGTTGTTATTCTATGTTTAGTTGCCTGTTCTGCACTAGCCATATTGCTTCACTGTTAGTTTTGTTTAGTTCTGTTCAGTGTTCTCTCTTTTATCAAAGAGTTATGTTCGCTTGCCACACTGCGCCTTGGTCTCCTCATTATGATGACCGTGACAAAACAACCCACCAAGAAAGGACCAAGCAGCGTGCTAAAAAGGAGTGGACATCTTGGACCCAGGAGAAAGAGGAGTGGAGGACATCCTGGACCTGGGAGGAGGTAATGGCAGGGGACAAGAGCCTGCCATGGAAGCAGGTGGAGATAGCTGCTTCCATGGCAGGTCTCCTTGCCTGTAGTCAGTGTAAATGGATTTGTAGCTTATTAATTAAGAACAATTTTAATACTTATGATTACCATTTGTTAACCAGCATGTTGTCCACTACTTACTCTCTGTGTTTGCTTTGATTGCACATCAAACATACTTTGTCCCTGAAGAAAAAGTTGAACCAAACAAACTCAATATAGCACAAGATGGCCATGATGACAAGAGGAATGTTGTAGTGTAATCTGTGCCTGTTAGCACTTTGTAAGGGACAGATAATGGGGTTCATCATCACACGTTGAGTGTTAATCAGTGTCTCTAAAAGCAGCCACTGTCACTGTCGGATATGAGTAACCCCCAAGCCTGAGAGGTTCGTCTAGCTGTGCCATGTGAAGAACTACTGCCAGCGAGACGGGGGCCATTGCATGACAACAGATCTGTCAGAGCTGCAGGAAATTGTGAATGTGGGTTTTTCTGAGACATTGCATGCTTTTCTTTGATGTGCAAAAAGTGTTTTCACAAGAAGAGAAAGATAGCTTTGCTCTGTTGTTCAGGGGCTTCCATTGTTGTTGTTAGATGACACTGTCCCATTAACACGGTGTGTTTCAAGTGGTTGGGTCTGTTGCTAGAGGCCACTGGAGAAAGAGGAACAATGCAATGACTAATTGATGTTGAAAATATGAGCTCATTGTCTCTGTGTGAGCAAAGAGCCTGAATATAGTTATAGTGAATGTACTGTCTCAACTGTCACATAGTGCCCATGTCCCAAAATGAAGAGTATAGTTATACTGTGTATCCTCTTGAATAGCTACTGTTTGTTCTTTCTATTAAACCAGTATATATTATGCTGAATATTGTTTATTTATGCTTTTGTTCCTCAAACTTTTGCACAAACACACAAACATTTTGTCAACCTTCCATTCGAATGAAGAGAAAACGAAACTGGGGCATTCTCTTGTCATGTGGTTTTACCAACCCTCCAAAATAACAGGCTACATCACCAACCCTCCAAAATAACAGCCTACATTACCAATCCTCCAAAATAACAGCCTACATTACCAACCCTCCAAAATAACAGCCTAAATTACCAACCCTCCAAAATAACAGCCTACATTACCAACCCTCCAAAATAACAGCCTACATGACCAACCCCCTAAATTAACAGGCTACATGTAACACACGTTTGACTTCCTGTTTTGTCTAATTCCACTTGGTAGGCATCCTAATGGTTGTTTTGTCCAACATGCAAGGTACACACGCAAATGTATACACATTTTCTTTATCCTCCATCGGTTGTTTTTTGGGATGTTATTGGATCAATGAAGAAGATGTCCTTGAACATTGATTTAGGACCATATTACCCTGTCCTTCAATCCTAACCTTAACCATTATGGGATAGAAAATACCTAACCCTGTATCCGTGGTTAAGGACAACTGATCCTGCAACTCAAATGGATGGCCATGATTTGACAGACCTCTCTCCTTACAGAGCAGTCACATTGTATACCTCATCAAGAATCAACATGGATGTGTTTCTGGTCGAGCAGGCTGCGTGATTCTGCTGTGGCAGGGATTTGCACCAGCCCAGCGGCTTCAGTTTCTAGATGTGTCATCTCGTGAAGGCTTTCACTTCCAGGGTTCAGGTCTGCTTTGACAGAAATACTGTGGGTGTATTTGTAAAGCTGACTCAGTGCTGGAACTCATAACCAGCACCTCTATCCTGTGTGGCTCAGTTGGTAGAGCATGGTGCATTCAACACCAGGGTTTGATTCCCACATGGGACCAGTACTAAAACATGTCTGCACTCACTACTCTAAGTTGCTCTGGATAAGAATGTCTGATAAAATGACAACAAACAAAAATGTATATATCAACACAACCTCAACTGGCACCTCTATATCAACACTACTCATCTTCTTCTGTCCAATTAAGAACGGTACATGTAGTCATTGTAACAGTGTTGTCCAACAAGTGAAGATCACTTTCAACACTCTAATGATGGTGGTAAATAGGAGTTAAAATGGGTGGCAGCTTTCAAGACAGAATGGGGTTGAACTCCTGAACAGTACTGTATGTTAGGGTAGAGTTTAACTCCTGGACAGTACTGTATGTTAGGGTAGGGTTTAACTCCTGGACAGTACTGTATGTTAGGATAGGGTGTTACTCCTGGACAGTACTGTATGTTAGTGTAGGGTTTAACTCCTGGACAGTACTGTATGTTAGGGTAGGGTTTAACTCCTGGACAGTACTGTATGTTAGGGTAGGGTGTTACTCCTGGACAGTACTGTATGTTAGGGTAGGGTTTAACTCCTGGACAGTACTGTATGTTAGGGTAGGGTGTTACTCCTGGACAGTACTGTATGTTAGGGTAGGGTGTTACTCCTGGACAGTACTGTATGTTAGGGTAGGGTTTAACTCCTGGACAGTACTGTATGTTAGGGTAGGGTGTTACTCCTGGACAGTACTGTATGTTAGGGTAGGGTGTTACTCCTGAACAGTACTGTATGTTAGGGTAGGTTGTTACTCCTGGACAGTACTGTATGTTAGGGTAGGGTTTAACTCCTGGACAGTACTGTATGTTAGGGTAGGGTGTTACTCCTGGACAGTACTGTATGTTAGGGTAGTGTTTAACTCCTGGACAGTACTGTATGTTAGGGTAGGGTGTTACTCCTGGACAGTACTGTATGTTAGGGTAGGGTTTAACTCCTGGACAGTACTGTATGTTAGGGTAGGGTGTTACTCCTGGACAGTACTGTATGTTAGGGTAGGGTTTAACTCCTGAACAGTACTGTATGTTAGGGTAGGGTGTTACTCCTGGACAGTACTGTATGTTAGGGTAGGGTTTTACTCCTGGACAGTACTGTATGTTAGGGTAGGGTTTAACTCCTGGACAGTACTGTATGTTAGGGTAGGGTTTTACTCCTGGACAGTACTGTATGTTAGGGTAGGGTGTTACTCCTGGACCAAAATAAAAATGTAAATGAAAATATATCGATCATTATTTGATTATGTTTGTAACCTGTTTTATGAAAGTGATAATGTCCTCGAAGCCGGTGTCTGATAGATATGTTGACATGGTTTAACAACACCCGTGACAATATATCCAACAGATACCGGCTTCTCGGCATTATCACTTAATAAATGAATTTACAAGTAACCAGACAAAAGGTCTATAGTTAATTTCAAGTGTGGCATTTGCATTTGGAATCTGTTGCTGTTAACCCTCAATATGAAATCCAAAGAGCTGTCACTGCCAGTGATGCAACCCATCATTAGGCTGAAACATACCCATCAGAGAGATGTGTGGTCAAATCAACTATTTTACATTCTTAATAAGAGAAAGAACGCACTGGTGAGCTCAGGAATACCAAAAGGCCTGGAAGACCACGGAAATCAACTGTGGTAGATGACAGAAGAATTCTATCCCTGGTGAAGAAAAACCCCTTCACAACATTTGGCCGGTTCAAGAACACCCTCTAGGAGGTAAACTCAGCAATAAAAGAAACGTCCTCTCCCTGTCAACTGCGTTTATTTTCAGCAAATTTAACATGTATAAATATTTGTAAGAACATAACAAAATTAACAACTGAGACATAAACTGAACAAGTTCCACAGACATGTGACTAACAGAAATGGAATAATGTGTCCCTGAACAAAGGGGTGAGATCAAAATCAAAAGTAACAGTCAGTATCTGGTGTGGCCACCAGCTGCATTAAGTATTGCAGTGCTTCTCCTCATGGACTGCACCAGATTAGCCAGTTGTTGCTGTGAGATGTTACCCCACTCTTCCACCAAGGCACCTGCAAGTTCCCGGACATTTCTGGTGGGGATGGCCCTAGCCCTCACCCTCCGATCCAACAGGATGGGATTGAGATCCGGGCTCTTCGCTGGCCATGGCAGACCACTGACATTCCTGTCTTGCAGGAAGTCACGCACAGAACGAGCAGTATGGCTTGTGGCATTGTCATGCTGGAGGGTCATGTCAGGATGACGCTGCAAGAAGGGTACCACATGAGGAAGGAGGATGTCTTCCCTGTAACGCACAGCGTTGAGGTTGCCTGCAATGACAACAAGCTCAGCCCGATGATGCTGTGACACATCGCCCCAGACCATGACGGACGCTCCACCTCCAAATGGATCCCGCACAAGAGTACAGGCCTCTATGTAACGCTCATTCCTTCGACGATACATGCGAATCCGACCATCACCCCTGGTGAGACAAAACAGCAACTCGTCAGTGAAGAGCATTTTTTGCCAGTCCTGTCGGGTCCATCGATGGTGGGTTTGTGCCCATAGGCGACGTTGTTGCCGGTGATGTCTGGTGAGGACCTGCTTTACAACAGGCCTACAAGACCTCAGTCCAGTCTCTCTCGGCCTATTGCGGACAGTCTGAGCATTGATGGAGGTTTTGTGTGTTCCTGGTGTAACTGGGGCAGTTGTTGTACCTGTCCCACAGGAGTGATGTTCGGATGTACCGATCCTGTGGTCTGTGTCGTGGAAATTTCCTCTACTTACCTAATCATGGGAGCAAACCACACACAGACGTCAGAGTTAGTTATACAAGTCCATCTTTAATTATATGAGCTCTTATCACAATCCTGTGACTCTCAGATAAATTCAGTGTCTCCCAGTGAATTCTCAGAGAGTCCCCTTACAATGCAACTGAGTTCCTTTTAATAGCAAAGGCACACATCGTCAGACAGCATAGACATAATTCATCGTTCAGCTTTGTCTCCTTTCCCAAACCCCAGAACCATAAACCAGATCCTCCATATCAACAGGCATATATCAAATTGTCATGTATATACAACCCACTCTAAATACAAACTCCTGGACAAACTCACGGAGAGGAGGGTGAGGCTATAGGTTAAGATAGAAACAACATAAGAGGGAGCATAGAATGATTCCAGACACTGCAACCCTTCTTTCCCCACTAGAAAACGTAGGGAGTAAAAGATATGTTTACACATGATGACACTTTGATCTCTCCCCTCTCAGCGGCCCATGCAACTTAGTTTTGACATAGAACAGATAACTGCAACCTCACCACAGAATTACACAAAAATACCATTCTGATGAGAAGTAACTTACACACATTTGATGAATATTAAACAGCTTACAAATGTTACCAACAAATTCTGATCCTTCCACGACATCTGCCACTGCGAGGATGATCAGCTGCCCGTCTTGTCTCCCTGTAGTGCTGTCTTAGACGTCTCACAGTACAGACATTGCAATTTATTGCCCTGGCCACATCTGCAGTCCTCATGCCTCCTCGCAGCATGCCTAAGGCACGTTTACGCAGATGAGCAGGGACCCTGGGCATCTTTCCTTTGGTGTTTTTCAGAGTCAGTAGAAAGGCCTATTTAGTGTCCTAAGTTTTCATAACTGCGACCTGAATTGCCTACCTCTGTAAGCTGTTAGAGTCTTAACGACCGTTCCACAGGTGTATGTTCATTAATTGTTTATGGTTCATTGAACAAGCATGGAAAACAGTGTTTAAACCCTTTACAATGAAGATCTGTGAAGTTATTTGGATTTTTACAAATGATCTTTGAAAGACGGGGTCCTGAAAGAGGCGAGTTTAGGTGTATCTGTGTCAAAGTCAACAATCAAGAGAAGACTTCCCCAGAGTAAATACAGAGGGTTTACCACAAGATGTAAACCATTGGTAAGCCTCAAAAACAGGAATAACAGATTATAGTATGCCAAAAAAACATCTAAATAAGTCTATAGTTCTGCAACAACATCCTATGGACAGATTAGACAAAGATAAACTTGTACCAGAATGATGGGAAGAGAAGAGTATGGAGAAGGGAAGGAACTGCTCATGATCTAAAGCATATCACCTCATCTGTAAAGCATGGTGGAGGTTGTGTTATGTTGTGGGCATGTATGGCTGCCAATGGAACTGGTATTCATTGATGCTGTGACTGCTGACAAAGCAGCAGGATAAATTCTGAAGTGTTTAGGGCTATATTATCTGCTCAGATTCAGCCAAATGCTTCAAAAGTCATTGGACGGCCCTTCACAGTGCAGATGGACAGTGACCCGATGCATACTGTGAAAGCAACCCAATACTTTTTTAAGGTAAAGAAGTGGAATGTTCTGCAATGGCCAAGTCAATCACCTGACATGAATACAATTGAGTGTGCATTTAACTTGCTGAAGGCAAAACGCCTCAAGAACAAGTAGGAACTTAAGACAGCTGCAGTAAAGGCCTGGCAGAGCATCACCAGGGAAGAAACCCAGCATCTGGTGTTGTCTATGCATTCCAGACTTCAGGCAGTCATCGACTGCAAATGATTTGCAACCAAGTATTAAAGCTCACAATTTAATTGATGATCAAATAAAATAAAATACGATTTTATTGGTCACATACACAAGGTTAGCAGATGTTCATGGGAGTGTAGCAAAATGCTTGTGCTTCTAGTTCCAACAGTGCAGTAATATCTAACAAGTAATCTAACAATTCTCTACAACTACCGAATACACACATATCTAACAAGTAATCTAACAATTGCCCAACAACTACCGAATGAGAATATGTACATATAAATATATGGATGAGCAATGGCCGAGCGACATAGGCGAGGTGCATTAGATGGTATAAATTACAGTATATGCACATGTGATATGAGTGTCAGTAAGAGTGTCCATGATTTATTCTGAATGTATTGATGGAGATAAAACTGTCCAGTTTGAGTGTTTTTTGCAGCCCGTTCCAGTCACCTTCTGCTGCGAACTGAGATTGGGAGATTTTTAACAGAATGTGACTGGCAGAACATGCGAAGATGATTCATTTCTCCCACTCGGATAGATGGGATTTTTTTCTTGTTATGTAATAGGCAAATATAGATCAGCATGAGAGGAAGGCAATCACTAGTTCTGCATTTTTGTCACGACGGGACATGCATCTTTACAAGAAAATGTTTTTTTAAATAATGGTAATCTCTGTTTTATATTAATTATCCCCTATGTTAGAGAAATTAGATTAGATCCATTACTTTTTCTGAATAGATCAACCATTACTCTTTGTGAACCTAGAGATGAATCATCTCCTTCACCAGCGGTGTAGAACCAAATATCCTAGGACAGAAAGGTATTCAGAAAAGAAAAAGAAAGAAAATAAAAATACAAGCAAAGTTGAGTTTCTCTGGCAAACTCAAACCAAAGTGCCTATAGAAGTCTGCTTCTCCATTTCCTGTGTGGTCATGTGACTTCCTCTCAGTCTCTGGCTCCACTCTGTCAAACAGGAAGTCACTCTTTTTGTCTCTACTTTTTTGTCCTCTAGCAGTGACAACAGAGTGATAGGAGCCGTTGAATTCTGCATTGGTACCCGTCTCTCCACTTTTGACCACAAAGAATTGCAGGAGGAACCATAGAGGAACAATGTTACGGCGAAAACCTTCCAACGCCTCAGAGAAGGAGCAGGTGCTGGAGAAGGTTCAGAAAAAGAAGGTGAGGAGGTTTGGGTTGTCTGTGTCTGTCTGTGAGTGATGATGATACGAAGTGCAATGACAAGAGGAGAAGGGCTGTGTGCACACTGCAAAAAGGGCTTTGGACTCCGATGTCTATCAAAAACACATAGGCCTATTTATTATTATTATTATTATTATATTTATTTGTCCAAATGAGAAGTGAACAAGTGAAATAAGTACATTGTGTGAAAATATGTGATAGAACAAGATGGACACTTTGTGTTGCTCTGTCTTGCTGATGAATGAACACGGCGTGGAGAGTAATTTAGAAGAGTGCTACTTTATCTGGTTCATCCCATTATACTGGACTAACCCCAACATTGAGATGCACCTCTTAGCCTATTGCCTATATGGGCTGCAAAGACTGACAGGATGTTCTACACAGGCTTAGAGGAAGAAACCTTTGTGGTGACCTGAAAAAACATTCTAAAACGTAGAACTGAAATAGATGGAAGCCTTGGTTGTCAGGGTTAAAAACATGAAATAATGCTTCTCACGGCACAACACGTTAGTTCCTCTCTAATATTGCTGTATGATTCATTGCTGTTGGCCTTGGACATAGACGCTAAGTTCAGTTTGAGTCAGTTTCGTGGCTTCATGCTCTAAAGCTCTACTGGCTTGGTTGGGTAACAGCTAACCTCCTACACTTAACCAGTGCCCTTGTTTACCCATGTTCCACGCTCCTATCCAGGTTTCATTATAACACACCTCATTACCTTAATGCCAATGCTCCTCCTCACCACCACATGCCATAGTAATATAATATAATCAGCCCTGGATGAGAAAGGTCAACTGTATAGACTCAGGAGCAGAGACACTGTAGAGTCAATGTACCTGAAACATGGGCTTCAGTGTGTTTTGAGGCCTGAGAAGGCAAATGATTTGCTCCTCAGCAAGATCACCTAATGGATATTAGATTATACTAATGCCTATCATTTTAAACTTAAAACTCTCTTCTCTGAGTGGTTGTTCCCCTCCTTTGGTTCAGTGGTTTGATTAGTATGTAGTCTTCTCACAGCCACCAAGGCTGTCTAGACATCTACAGCGATTAGCTGCCAACAGTTGGCCAACATGTACCCACTTCCTGTGGGTTTTAACTAGGGGCAAGAAGGAGAGGTGAAGATAGGCCATGGCCTCATGTGGAAAGTAATGGCTGCTTATCTCTATAGGGAACTGCAACAATGAAAAATGTTAGACAGCAACAAGTACAGTATCAAATTGAGACCAAATCATATGTGTAATTACTCCAAGTTGGAGTATACAGTTGGGAATATTTTAGTCATAACTGAAGTGTAGAATCAGAGATGTCAAGGCAAAAGAAGAGGTTTGTTGAAATGCATTGGAGAGATTAGAGGTAGAGGCATAGAGCAAATAAAAGCATACTAGGCTCCAACACGGACTAGGCTCCAACACGGACTAGGCTCCAACACGGACTAGGCTCCAACACGGACTAGGCTCCAACACGGACTAGGCTCCAACACGGACTAGGCTCCAACACGGACTAGGCTCCAACACAGACTAGGCTCCAACACGGACTAGGCTCCAACACGGACTAGGCTCCAACACGGACTAGGCTCCAACACGGACTAGGCTCCAACACGGACTAGGCTCCAACACGGACTAGGCTCCAACACGGACTAGGCTCCAACACGGACTAGGCTCCAACACGGACTAGGCTCCAACACAGACTAGGCTCCAACACAGACTCGGCTCCAACACACTCGGCTCCAACACAGACTAGGCCTCAACACAATATACCTGACTTCAGCTTTTATCTTTGCCATATAACGGTTGTTTGATCATTTGGGAACAGTATTCCATAATGTTATCGATCTGTGTTTAGGCTCTTTATATCTGCGTAAGCAGTGGGTCATTCTACATATCCCGTAATATATAACTACATATCCCATGATGACCAGCCGAGCTAGCATTATGACTAAGGCTGTCTGATGTAGTGATGTATTCTGTGAATCTCTACAGATAAGGACATGATACCAGGTATAGTGAAACATCAGTGTGATAGGTGCTATCTCAGGACACAAACAATAGACTAGATGTTTGTCTGTCTCTCTCTCTCTGCACACAACTGTTTCAAATGTTTTGAGGACTAATGGTCAGATACATTTAGCTGGATCTAGGCTCTACATAATATAAGAGGAAAGGTTTTTAAGTTCTCATTTAATAAACCTGATGATACAGAGTTTGTGTTGTTGCTACAAAAATGTAAAATATTTAAAATATTGTCATTACTGTAAGTGGTTAACAGTAGGCCTAAGCAGTCACCCAGGCCTAAACCCCCAAAGAAGCCTAAACTGTAACACAGGCCTAAACGGCAACAAGGCCTAAACCCCCAGAGAGCGGTGACAGTAACCCAGGTCACAGTGACATTTTGGCTCTGTATTTTAGACATCATACCGATGTTCTATCTTCTCCTGGCTCATTGCCTCTTATCCCAACTGTCTCTGTGAAGTTTACTAGAAGAACTCTCTGGGTGCCTAAATATCTTTGATTAAATGTTATAGGCTTAAGACTTTAAGACGTGACCTGTATGTTGAAAGGGTCTTCTGTTATGACTCAAATGTGTTTCTCTGGGGGTCCTCTACATGAGTCCTCTGTGTATTTCTCTGGGGGTCCTCTACATGAGTCCTCTGTGCATTTCTCTGGTCTCCTCTACATGAGTCCTCTGTGTGTTTCTCTGGGGGTCTTCTACATGAGTCCTCTGTGTATTTCTCTGGTCTCCTCTACATGAGTCCTCTGTGTGTTTCTCTGGGGGTCCTCTACATAAGTCCTCTGTGTATTTCTCTGGGTCTCCTCTACATGAGTCCTCTGTGTATTTCTCTGGTCTCCTCTACATGAGTCCTCTGTGTATTTCTCTGGGTCTCCTCTACATGAGTCCTCTGTGTATTTCTCTGGGTTTCCTCTACATGAGTCTTCTGTGTATTTCTCTGGGTCTCCTCTACATGAGTCTTCTGTGTATTTCTCTGGGTCTCCTCTACATGAGTCTTCTGTGTATTTCTCTGGGTCTCCTCTACATGAGTCTTCTGTGTATTTCTCTGGGTCTCCTCTTCATGAGTCCTCTATGTATTTCTCTGGGTCTCCTCTACATGAGTCCTCTGTGTATTTCTCTGAGTCTCCTCTACATGAGTCCTCTGTGTATTTCTCTGGGTCTCCTCTACATGAGTCTTCTGTGTATTTCTCTGGGTCTCCTCTACATGAGTCCTCTGTGTATTTCTCTGGGTCTCCTCTACATGAGTCCTCTGTGTATTTCTCTGGGTCTCCTCTACATGAGTCTTCTGTGTATTTCTCTGGGTCTCCTCTACATGAGTCTTCTGTGTATTTCTCTGGGTCTCCTCTACATGAGTCTTCTGTGTATTTCTCTGGGTCTCCTCTACATGAGTCTTCTGTGTATTTCTCTGGGTCTCCTCTACATGAGTCTTCTGTGTATTTCTCTGGGTCTCCTCTACATGAGTCTTCTGTGTATTTCTCTGGGTCTCCTCTACATGAGTCTTCTGTGTATTTCTCTGGGTTTCCTCTACATGAGTCTTCTGTGTATTTCTCTGGGTCTCCTCTACATGAGTCTTCTGTGTATTTCTCTGGGTTTCCTCTACATGAGTCTTCTGTGTATTTCTCTGGGTCTCCTCTACATGAGTCCTCTGTGTATTTCTCTGGGTCTCCTCTACATGAGTCCTCTGTGTATTTCTCTGGGTCTCGTCTACATGAGTCTTCTGTGTATTTCTCTGGGTCTCCTCTACATGAGTCTTCTGTGTATTTCTCTGGGTCTCGTCTACATGAGTCTTCTGTGTATTTCTCTGGGTCTCCTCTACATGAGTCTTCTGTGTATTTCTCTGGGTCTCCTCTACATGAGTCTTCTGTGTATTTCTCTGGGTCTCCTCTACATGAGTCTTCTGTGTATTTCTCTGGGTCTCCTCTACATGAGTCTTCTGTGTATTTCTCTGGGTCTCCTCTTCATGAGTCCTCTGTGTATTTCTCTGGGTCTCCTCTACATGAGTCCTCTGTGTATTTCTCTGAGTCTCCTCTACATGAGTCCTCTGTGTATTTCTCTGGGTCTCGTCTACATGAGTCTTCTGTGTATTTCTCTGGGTCTCCTCTACATGAGTCCTCTGTGTATTTCTCTGGGTCTCCTCTACATGAGTCCTCTGTGTATTTCTCTGGGTCTCCTCTACATGAGTCTTCTGTGTATTTCTCTGGGTCTCCTCTACATGAGTCTTCTGTGTATTTCTCTGGGTCTCGTCTACATGAGAGTCTTCTGTGTATTTCTCTGGGTCTCCTCTACATGAGTCTTCTGTGTATTTCTCTGGGTCTCCTCTACATGAGTCTTCTGTGTATTTCTCTGGGTCTCCTCTACATGAGTCTTCTGTGTATTTCTCTGGGTCTCCTCTACATGAGTCTTCTGTGTATTTCTCTGGGTCTCCTCTACATGAGTCTTCTGTGTATTTCTCTGGGTCTCCTCTACATGAGTCTTCTGTGTATTTCTCTGGGTCTCCTCTACATGAGTCTTCTGTGTATTTCTCTGGGTCTCCTCTACATGAGTCTTCTGTGTATTTCTCTGGGTCTCCTCTACATGAGTCTTCTGTGTATTTCTCTGGGTTTCCTCTACATGAGTCTTCTGTGTATTTCTCTGGGTCTCCTCTACATGAGTCTTCTGTGTATTTCTCTGGGTTTCCTCTACATGAGTCTTCTGTGTATTTCTCTGGGTCTCCTCTACATGAGTCCTCTGTGTATTTCTCTGGGTCTCCTCTACATGAGTCCTCTGTGTATTTCTCTGGGTCTCCTCTACATGAGTCTTCTGTGTATTTCTCTGGGTCTCCTCTACATGAGTCCTCTGTGTATTTCTCTGGGTCTCGTCTACATGAGTCCTCTGTGTATTTCTCTGGGTCTCCTCTACATGAGTCTTCTGTGTATTTCTCTGGGTCTCCTCTACATGAGTCTTCTGTGTATTTCTCTGGGTCTCCTCTACATGAGTCCTCTGTGTATTTCTCTGGGTCTCCTCTACATGAGTCCTCTGTGTATTTCTCTGGGTCTCCTCTACATGAGTCTTCTGTGTATTTCTCTGGGTCTCCTCTACATGAGTCTTCTGTGTATTTCTCTGGGTCTCCTCTACATGAGTCTTCTGTGTATTTCTCTGGGTCTCCTCTACATGAGTCTTCTGTGTATTTCTCTGGGTCTCCTCTACATGAGTCTTCTGTGTATTTCTCTGGGTCTCCTCTACATGAGTCTTCTGTGTATTTCTCTGGGTTTCCTCTACATGAGTCTTCTGTGTATTTCTCTGGGTCTCCTCTACATGAGTCTTCTGTGTATTTCTCTGGGTCTCCTCTACATGAGTCCTCTGTGTATTTCTCTCTGTCTCCACAGCTCACCCTGCAGAGGTCCAGCAGCTTCAAGGACTTCATGAAGCCCAAGTCCCCTGTAGTGCTGGACAAGGAGTTCAATTTGGACTACACAGTAAGTTTACAGTGTGACTGACTGGTTTTGAATTCGGGTCACCACTACGCTGTGTCAGCGCGCAGAGCTAAAGCCTAGGCATGACCTTGGGAAGCTAATGCAATTCTTCAGGGCTCAGACAAGGTTATTCATCGCACGAGCATGGTTCACCAAACTACCTCTGTTACAAACAAAAGCCTCTGTTGTCTTCCATTAGCAGCCAAACACATCACAGTTCCATCATGTAACAGTTTGATACCAACCATTGATTATGGAAATACATAGTTTGTTTCAGTCTCTCTGTTTACTGAAATTCTAAAAGTGGTTGTTCCTCGACGGGGGACATACTGCTTTCATCCATACCCACATTCACCGCACACTGTCTATTTAATGAACACAAAGGGCAAACTCACGAAAGTGTTTGAATCTTTAACCATGAAGGAAGTTTGCAGTTTATGCTTCCCAAAATTGCCCAAAACAAAGACCTGTCAAACAACCAATAGCCAAGTTCTGTACTTCCTCACTTTCACATTGATGACAATAACATCAAACTGAAATAGACAGCACTGTTATTTTGCTACTGTAGTTTTACAAACCGTATGACTGGAAGTTAGAAGACAGAGACAGCAGTTAAGAAGGAGTTTTCAACAAGGAGAGGAAGTTCACAGAGGATGAAGCTTAGAATTGTGTGTAAACGTCGAGAGACGGGACTGAAATAAACAAGCAGGATGTTCTCTGTGAAGTCAAGCAGGGAACTTATGGCTGCTGTCTTCGAGACAGTCTGGTTCTTCACAGTGGGATCCATTCACTCCAGCTAATGACATCTCCAGAACCTATCGGTTCCATTAACTGTGAGGGACATGGTTTAATTATGAGCTATCGACCCACGTGCTGCTCCTATGATTTTGTTTAGGGTTTATTTTGTTCCAGTCCTGTCTTTCTGTGCACAAGCATGTATAGTGTGTGTACGGTATGTGTTTGTGTGCATGTGCTCGTGTGTGTACAAATGCATGCCAGTGTGAGAGAGTATGTCTCTATTTGCTCTATGTATGTGAGAAATCTGTAGTATTTGTTTACAGCACATGTGGTCTGTTATGCTGAAGTTGAGGCTGAAGGCTTCCATGTTAACTACACAGCCGTACTGTACTGTCTGATTGTAGCCCTGTGAGGAGGAATTAGTATAACTCTCTGTGGTGCTGACTGTACCATGCTCTGTTATGTTATGTTCTGCTCTGTTCTACACTGTTCTGCTCTGTTCTACACTGTTCTGCTCTGTTTTGCTCTCCTCTGTTTTGCTCTCCTCTGTTTTGCTCTCCTCTGTTTTGCTCTCCTCTGTTTTGCTCTCCTCTGTTTTGCTCTGCTCTGTTTTGCTCTGCTCTGTTCTGCTCTGTTCTGCTCTGTTCTGCTCTGTTTTGCTCTTCTCTGTTTTGCTCTCCTCTGTTTTGCTCTCCTCTGTTTTGCTCTCCTCTGTTTTGCTCTCCTCTGTTTTGCTCTGCTCTGTTCTACTCTGCTCTGTTTTGCTCTGCTCTGTTCTACTCTGCTCTGCTCTGTTTTGCTCTCCTCTGTTTTGCTCTCCTCTGTTTTGCTCTCCTCTGTTTTGCTCTGCTCTGTTCTACTCTGCTCTGCTCTGTTTTGCTCTGCTCTGTTCTACTCTGCTCTGCTCTGTTTTGCTCTGCTCTGTTCTACTCTGCTCTGCTCTGTTTTGCTCTGCTCTGTTCTGCTCTGTTCTGCTCTGCTCTGTTCTGCTCTGCTCTGTTCTGCTCTGTTCTACTCTGCTCTGTTCTACTCTGCTCTGTTCTACTCTGCTCTGTTCTACTCTGCTCTGTTCTACTCTGTTCTGCTCTGCTCTGTTCTGCTCTGCTCTGTTCTACTCTGCTCTGTTCTACTCTGCTCTGTTCTACTCTGCTCTGTTCTACTCTGCTCTGTTCTGCTCTGTTCTGCTCTGCTCTGTTCTGCTCTGCTCTGTTCTGCTCTGTTCTGCTCTGCTCTGTTCTGCTCTGCTCTGTTCTACTCTGCTCTGTTCTGCTCTGTTCTACTATCTGCTCTGTTCTGCTCTGTTCTGCTCTGTTCTACTCTGCTCTGTTCTACTCTGCTCTGTTCTACTCTGCTCTGTTCGACTCTGCTCTGTTCGACTCTGCTCTGTTCGACTCTGTTCTGTTCGACTCTGTTCTGTTCGACTCTGTTCTGTTCGACTCTGCTCTGTTCTACTCTGTTCTGTTCGACTCTGCTCTGTTCTACTCTGTTCTGTTCGACTCTGCTCTGTTCTACACTGTTCTGCTCTGTTTTGCTCTCCTCTGTTTTGCTCTCCTCTGTTTTGCTCTCCTCTGTTTTGCTCTGCTCTGTTTTGCTCTCCTCTGTTTTGCTCTGCTCTGTTCTACTCTGCTCTGTTCTGCTCTGCTCTGTTCTACTCTGTTTTACTCTGCTCTGTTCTACTCTGCTCTGTTCGACTCTGTTCTGTTCGACTCTGCTCTGTTCTACTCTGTTTTACTCTGCTCTGTTCTGCTCTGGTCTACTCTGCTCTGTTCTACTCTGCTCTACTCTGTTCTACTCTGTTCTGTTCTGTTTTACTCTGCTCTGTTTTACTCTGCTCTGTTCTGTTTTACTCTGCTCTGTTTTACTCTGCTCTGTTCTGTTCTACTCTGTTCTGTTCTCTCACCAAGACAGCGCCTTCAGGTCAAAATGTTCTGGCCTGCTGCCAGTGACACACACAAGCTTTCATCACAGCCAAGCTTTACTGGAAGCATTTTCATCGACAGTGTCCCAATCACGGATTCACGTCACACATTGCTGTGTGTGTGTGTGTGTGTGTGTGTGTGTGTGTGTGTGTGTGTGTGTGTGTGTGTGTGTGTGTGTGTGTGTGTGTGTGTGTGTGTGTGTGTGTGTGTGTGTGTGTGTGTGAGAGAATCGCTAGTGCGTGTGAACCACTAGAGGACATCCCCACCCAAGTTACTGTGATAACTTTAATTTTAGTGAATAAAAACAGTTAGATTAGGTGACACTGTGCACTTAATTTGTGTCTGAGAATTCACAATTCTTGTGATCCTACACAGATAACAGCAGTGCACATCACCCCCACCTTACAGAAATTCACTTAAGTAGATGTTGAAATGGTAACCAAAAGTAACCCTCTAGGTGCCGGAGGATGTGTCTGAGGAGGAGACAGTGAAGAGTGGCAGTAAGCAGGGGAAGAAGTCGTGGCGTAACGTCATCTCACGCACCATGACTCGTAAAACCTCCAAGAGGGTACAGAAGGCTCTGGCAGAGGGGGTAAGTGTAGGGTGATGTATTATGGGTAATGTAGTACATCTGGTTTGGTTCCAAAGCTAACATCAGGTAGGTGGAGTACAGCGATGACCGGAAGTTACTTTTTCATAACAGGTTAGGAGAATTAAAGTGGTAGTTTACAAGAATTAGGTTAAGGTTAGGAAAAGGGTTAGTGTGAGCTAAAATGGTCACCTGTTATGAAAAGTAATCTAGTCACAACCCTAACATCGTGGGTAGGTCTTCTTACCCAAAAAATCATCATAACTGACTGTTGTCTACAAAAATGACAATTATATTGTCAATATGAACATAATGTATGATTGCACAACTAATTTATATTCAAATATAGTTTTAAATGTGTGAAATAAAAAAACACAATTTTAGGCATAGATATTCAGTTTAACCCTGAAAATGACAGATACTTCATTTGAGTGATCATGGATATATCTACATATCAATCCAATTTCAATCAAATTGATTTATAAAGCCCTTTTAACATCAGCCGATGTCACAAAAACTATACAGAAACCCAGCATAAAAATATATATATATATATATATATATATACACACACACACAGTTGAAGTTGGAAGTTTACATACACTTAGGTTGGAGTCATTAAAACTAATTTTCCAACCACTCCACAAATGTCTTGTTAACAAACTATAGTTCTGGCAAGTCGGCTAGGTCATCTACTTTGTGCATGACACAAGTAATTTTTACAACAATTTTTTACAGACAGATTATTTTACTTCTAATTCACTTTATCACAATTCCAGTGGGTCAGAAGTTTACATACACTAAGTTGATTGTGCCTTTAAACAGCTTGGAAAATTCCAGAAAGTGATGTCATGGCTTTAGAAGCTTCTGATAGGCTAATTGACATCATTTGAGTCAATTGGAGGTGTACCTGTGGATGTATTTCAAGGCCTACCTTCAAACTCAGTGCCTCTTTGCTTGACATCATGGGACAATCAAAAGAAATCAATCAAGACCTCAGCATTTTTTTTGTAGACCTCCACAAGACTGGTTCATCCTTGGGAGCAATTTCTAAATGCCTGAAGGTACCACGTTCATCTGTACAAACAATAGTACTCAAGTATATACCCCACGGGACCACACAGCCATCATTCCACTCAGGAATTAGACGTGTTCTGTCTGCTAGAGATGAACGTACTTTGGTGCAAAAAGTGTAAATCAATCGCAGAACAACAGCAAAGGACCTTGTGAAGATGCTGGAGGAAACAAGTACAAAAGTATCTACATCCACAGTAAAACGAGTCCTATATCGACATAACATGAAAGGCTGCTCAGCAAGGAAGAAGCCACAGCTCCAAAACCGCCATAAAAAAAGCCAGACTACGGTTTGCAACTACACATGGGGACAAATATCTTACTTTTTGTAGAAATGTCCTCTGGTCCTCTAATTAAACCAAAATAGAACTGTTTGACCATAATGACCATCATTATGTTTGGAGGCAAAAGGGGGAGGCTTGCAAGCTGAAGAACACCATCCGAACTGTGAAGCACGGAGGGTGCAGAGCAGCATCATGTAGTGAGGGTGCTTTGCTGCAGGAGTGACTGGTGCACTTCACAAACATATGGCATCATGAGGAAGGAAAAATATGGATATATTGAAGCAACATCTCAAGACATCAGTCACGAAGTTATAGCTTGGTCGCAAATGGGTCTCCCAAATGGACAATGACCCCAAGCATACTTCCTAAGTTGTGGCAAAACGGCTTAAGGACAACAAAGTCAAGGTATTGGAGTGGCCATCGCAAAGCCTCAACCCCATAGAAAATGTGTGGGCAGAACTGAAAAAGAGTGTGTGAGGAAGGAGGTCTTACAAACCTGACTCAGTTACACCAGCTCTGTCAGGAGCAATGGGCCAAAATGCACCCAACTTATTGTGGGAAGCTTGTGGAAGGCTACCTGAAACATTTGACCCAAGTTAAACAATTTAAAGGCAATGCTACCAAATACTAATTGAGTGTATGTAAACTTCTGACCCACTGGGAATGTGATGAAAGAAATAGAAGCTGAAATACCATTCTCTACTGTTATTCTGACATTTCACATTCTTAAAATAAAGTGCTGATCCTAACTGACCTAAGACAGGTAACTGACCTAAGACATTTTTACTAGGATTAAATGTCAGGAATTGTGAAAAACTGAGTTTAAATGTACTTGGCTAAACTCTATGTAAACTTCTGACTTCGCACGGTATATGTGCCACTACCTCTTTTCCTGAACATTTTCAAAAGGTTGACAATGTCTCCCCTTAGTGGTCAAATTCAAACAGCACCCAAAAAGGTTCAGACTTTCACAGCTTCAAGATGTTCTACCATATGAGGCCACACGACAGCACAGTCTACTTTAGAGACTTTTCTGATGTAAGGCCTTCAGTTGTCAAGCTGTCTGTATATGTACTACAGCCTAATTTTATGGCCATATATATGTGTGTATATGTATATTTACATACATAACAAAATATATGTATATTGTATAATGAATATACAGTATGTCTGTCGTAGGGCAAATGTTGACCTGAATGCACTGAATGCTCTGTTGTTAAACACTAATCAATATCCTCTATGTACAGGGGGAAAGTGGCGAGGAGGGCTCCCCGTCCCCCACCACAGACTGGATGCCAGACCTGACAGCAGGCAATAGGACCTCTGTGTGCTCCACAGGCTCAGAGGACACCATCTACAGCCCCCTCGCTCGCCAGCTCTCTGGGTGTAAACAAAAATATATTTTACTGAACCTGTCTAACAAGTCAAGTACATAAAGCTAACCCCCACTACATTCAAATCAGAAGCCCATAGTAGATATGAATTTTAATCATAGACATGTCCAGGGTTGCTGGGCGCTCCCATTACCAATCATGGCATAGCCACAAGCTTGGGAATATTGGAATGGTATGGCTAAAAGTTTTGAGTATAGTTCAGCTTCTTATTTTCAGGGAAACCCTTCATGGGACTATACGGCTGTTAGATAAGCTGACAATGCCTGCGATTGTCTGTCTATGTGTGCTGCAGGTGGGGACCGCCAGAGCCTAGACAGTGGCTACAGCCAGAGAGACAGCATGAGGCTGGAGGAGACCAGTCCTCCCTACACAGGCCCCTTCTGTGGTCGCGCCCGCGTCCACACAGACTTCATCCCCAGCCCCTACGACATTGAGTCCCTCAAGCTCCAAGTAAGTAGACTGGTTTAACCAGATTTAAGTCTGCCTCAGCATTTATACTAGTTTAACCAGACTGAAGGTACACTCAGCATTTATACTGGTTCAGGCAGACTACCGAGTAAGACCCTCCCTAGGGAACTTGTTAACAGATTGTGAAATAAAAGAATGGTTCCTTAATCATTATCCATGGCTGACTCTCTGCAGGAGCCAATCTTACTGAGCGCTGATCAGATTAGACATATCACATAATTACAGTAGTATTGCAGTAGCTCAGTGAAGAATACAATTACAGTAGTATTATAGTAGCTCGGTGAAGTGTACAATTACTGTATTATTGCCAGCAGCATACCACCCTGCATCCCATTGCTGGCTTGCTTCTGAAGCTAAGCAGGGTTGGTCCTGATCAGTCCCTGGATGGGAGACCAGATGCAGCTGGAAGTGGTGTTGGAGGGTCTTTAGGAGGCACCCTTTCCTCTGTTCTAAAAAATATCCCAATGACATTGCCCTTTGTAGGGTACAATTACAGTAGTATTAGAGTAGCTCAGTGAAGTATAGTGACATATACCACAAATGTATGTGATCTTATAGCATGTAACTCAAATCAAAGTTTATTTGTCATGGTCGCTGAATACAACAAGTGTAGACCTTATAGTGAAATGCTGACTTACAGGCTCTAACCAATAGTGCGAAAAAGGTATTAGGTGAACAATAGGTAAGTAAAGAAATAAAACAGGCTGTAAAAGTAGCGAGGCTACATACAAACACCGGTTAGTCAGGCTGGTTGAGGTAGTATGTACATGTAGTTATGGTTAAAGTGACTATGTATATATGATGAACAGAGTAGCAGTAGTGTAAAAGAGGGTGGTGGGTGGGACACTATGCAGATAGCCCGGTTAGCCAATGTGCGGGAGCACTGGTTGGTCGGTCCAATTGAGGTAGTATGTACATGCATGTATAGTTAAAGTGACTGTGCATATATAAAAAACAGAGAGTAGCAGCAGCGTAAAAAGAGGGGTTGGGGGGAGGCACATTACGCAAATAGCCATTTGATTACCTGTTCAGGCGTCTTCTGGCTTGGGGGTAAAAACTGTTGAGAAGCCTTTTTGTCCAAGACTTGGCACTCTGGTACCGCTTGCCATGCAGTAGTAGAGAGAACAGTCTATGACTGGGGTGGCTGGGGTCTTTGACAATTTTTAGGGCCTTCCTCTGACACCACCTGGTGTTGAGGTCCTGGATGGCAGGCAGCTTAGCCCCTGTGATGTACTGGGCCCCGTACGCACTACGCTCTGTAGGGCTTTGCGGTCAGAGGCCGTGATGCAACCAGTCAGGATGCTCTCGATGTTGCAGCGTAGAGCCTTTTGAGGATACATGCCAAATCCTTTTCGTTTCCTGAGGGGGAATAGGCTTTGTCCCTCTTCACGACTGTCTTGGTGTGTCTGGACCATTCTAGTTTGTTATTGATGTGGACACCAAGGAACTTGAAGTTCTCAACCTGCTCCACTACAGCCCTGTCGATGAGAATGGGGTTGTGCTCGGTCCTCCAGTCCACAATCATCTCCTTAGTCTTGGTTACGTTGAGGGATGGATTGTTATTCTGGCACCACCCGGCCAGGTCTCTGACCACCTCCCTATAGGCTGTCTCGTCATTGTCGGTGATCAGGCCTACCACTGTTGTCGTCTGCAAACTTAATGATGGTGTTGGAGTCGTGCCAGATCATGTTTAGATGGAGGTAGTCATCATTCACTGTTTATGTAACTGCAGATCCTGTTTGGATGGAGGTAGTCATCATTCACTGTTTATGTAACTGGAATGCAGATTGTGTTTGGATGGAGGTAGTCATCATTCACTGTTTATGTAACTGGAATGCAGATCGTGTTTGGATGGAGGTAGTCATCATTCACTGTTTATGTAACTGGAATGCAGATCGTGTTTGGATGGAGGTAGTCATCATTCACTGTTTATGTAACTGCAGATCGTGTTTGGATGGAGGTAGTCATCATTCACTGTTTATGTAACTGCAGATCGTGTTTGGATGGAGGTAGTCATCATTCACTGTTTATGTAACTGCAGATTGTGTTTGGATGGAGGTAGTCATCATTCACTGTTTATGTAACTGGAATGCAGATCATGTTTGGATGGAGGTAGTCATCATTCACTGTTTATGTAACTGCAGATCGTGTTTGGATGGAGGTAGTCATCATTCACTGTTTATGTAACTGGAATGCAGATCATGTTTGGATGGAGGTAGTCATCATTCACTGTTTATGTAACTGGAATGCAGATCATGTTTGGATGGAGGTAGTCATCATTCACTGTTTATGTAACTGGAATGCAGATCATGTTTGGATGGAGGTAGTCATCATTCACTGTTTATGTAACTGCAGATCCTGTTTGGATGGAGGTAGTCATCATTCACTGTTTATGTAACTGCAGATCGTGTTTGGATGGAGGTAGTCATCATTCACTGTTTATGTAACTGCAGATCCTGTTTGGATGGAGGTAGTCATCATTCACTGTTTATGTAACTGGAATGCAGATCATGTATGGATGGAGGTAGTCATGATTCACTGTTTATGTAACTGGAATGCAGATCGTGTTTGGATGGAGGTAGTCATCATTCACTGTTTATGTAACTGGAATGCAGATTGTGTTTGGATGGAGGTAGTCATCATTCACTGTTTATGTAACTGCAGATCCTGTTTGGATGGAGGTAGTCATCATTCACTGTTTATGTAACTGGAATGCAGATCGTGTTTGGATGGAGGTAGTCATCATTCACTGTTTATGTAACTGGAATGCAGATCGTGTTTGGATGGAGGTAGTCATCATTCACTGTTTATGTAACTGGAATGCAGATCGTGTTTGGATGGAGGTAGTCATCATTCACTGTTTATGTAACTGCAGATCGTGTTTGGATGGAGGTAGTCATCATTCACTGTTTATGTAACTGCAGATCGTGTTTGGATGGAGGTAGTCATCATTCACTGTTTATGTAACTGCAGATTGTGTTTGGATGGAGGTAGTCATCATTCACTGTTTATGTAACTGGAATGCAGATCATGTTTGGATGGAGGTAGTCATCATTCACTGTTTATGTAACTGCAGATCGTGTTTGGATGGAGGTAGTCATCATTCACTGTTTATGTAACTGGAATGCAGATCATGTTTGGATGGAGGTAGTCATCATTCACTGTTTATGTAACTGGAATGCAGATCATGTTTGGATGGAGGTAGTCATCATTCACTGTTTATGTAACTGGAATGCAGATCATGTTTGGATGGAGGTAGTCATCATTCACTGTTTATGTAACTGCAGATCCTGTTTGGATGGAGGTAGTCATCATTCACTGTTTATGTAACTGCAGATCGTGTTTGGATGGAGGTAGTCATCATTCACTGTTTATGTAACTGCAGATCCTGTTTGGATGGAGGTAGTCATCATTCACTGTTTATGTAACTGGAATGCAGATCATGTATGGATGGAGGTAGTCATGATTCACTGTTTATGTAACTGGAATGCAGATCGTGTTTGGATGGAGGTAGTCATCATTCACTGTTTATGTAACTGGAATGCAGATTGTGTTTGGATGGAGGTAGTCATCATTCACTGTTTATGTAACTGCAGATCCTGTTTGGATGGAGGTAGTCATCATTCACTGTTTATGTAACTGGAATGCAGATCGTGTTTGGATGGAGGTAGTCATCATTCACTGTTTATGTAACTGCAGATTGTGTTTGGATGGAGGTAGTCATCATTCACTGTTTATGTAACTGCAGATTGTGTTTGGATGGAGGTAGTCATCATTCACTGTTTATGTAACTGCAGATCCTGTTTGGATGGAGGTAGTCATCATTCACTGTTTATGTAACTGGAATGCAGATCATGTTTGGATGGAGGTAGTCATCATTCACTGTTTATGTAACTGGAATGCAGATCGTGTTTGGATGGAGGTAGTCATCATTCACTGTTTATGTAACTGGAATGCAGATCGTGTTTGGATGGAGGTAGTCATCATTCACTGTTTATGTAACTGGAATGCAGATCGTGTTTGGATGGAGGTAGTCATCATTCACTGTTTATGTAACTGGAATGCAGATCGTGTTTGGATGGAGGTAGTCATCATTCACTGTTTATGTAACTGCAGATCGTGTTTGGATGGAGGTAGTCATCATTCACTGTTTATGTAACTGCAGATCGTGTTTGGATGGAGGTAGTCATCATTCACTGTTTATGTAACTGCAGATTGTGTTTGGATGGAGGTAGTCATCATTCACTGTTTATGTAACTGGAATGCAGATTGTGTTTGGATGGAGGTAGTCATCATTCACTGTTTATGTAACTGGAATGCAGATTGTGTTTGGATGGAGGTAGTCATCATTCACTGTTTATGTAACTGCAGATCCTGTTTGGATGGAGGTAGTCATCATTCACTGTTTATGTAACTGGAATGCAGATCATGTTTGGATGGAGGTAGTCATCATTCACTGTTTATGTAACTGGAATGCAGATCGTGTTTGGATGGAGGTAGTCATCATTCACTGTTTATGTAACTGGAATGCAGATCGTGTTTGGATGGAGGTAGTCATCATTCACTGTTTATGTAACTGGAATGCAGATCCTGTTTGGATGGAGGTAGTCATGATTCACTGTTTATGTAACTGGAATGCAGATCGTGTTTGGATGGAGGTAGTCATCATTCACTGTTTATGTAACTGGAATGCAGATCGTGTTTGGATGGAGGTAGTCATCATTCACTGTTTATGTAACTGCAGATCGTGTTTGGATGGAGGTAGTCATCATTCACTGTTTATGTAACTGCAGATCCTGTTTGGATGGAGGTAGTCATCATTCACTGTTTATGTAACTGGAATGCAGATCGTGTTTGGATGGAGGTAGTCATCATTCACTGTTTATGTAACTGCAGATTGTGTTTGGATGGAGGTAGTCATCATTCACTGTTTATGTAACTGGAATGCAGATCCTGTTTGGATGGAGGTAGTCATCATTCACTGTTTATGTAACTGGAATGCAGATCGTGTTTGGATGGAGGTAGTCATCATTCACTGTTTATGTAACTGCAGATTGTGTTTGGATGGAGGTAGTCATCATTCACTGTTTATGTAACTGCAGATTGTGTTTGGATGGAGGTAGTCATCATTCACTGTTTATGTAACTGGAATGCAGATTGTGTTTGGATGGAGGTAGTCATCATTCACTGTTTATGTAACTGCAGATCGTGTTTGGATGGAGGTAGTCATCATTCACTGTTTATGTAACTGCAGATCTGTTTGGAAGGTGTCATCATTCACTGTTTATGTAACTGCAGATCGTGTTGGATGGAGGTAGTCATCATTCACTGTTTATGTAACTGCAGATCGTGTTTGGATGGAGGTAGTCATCATTCACTGTTTATGTAACTGGAATGCAGATGTAACTGGAATGCAGATGTTTTGGATGGAGGTAGTCATCATTCACTGTTTATGTAACTGCAGATTGTGTTTGGATGGAGGTAGTCATCATTCACTGTTTATGTAACTGGAATGCAGATCCTGTTTGGATGGAGGTAGTCATCATTCACTGTTTATGTAACTGGAATGCAGATCGTGTTTGGATGGAGGTAGTCATCATTCACTGTTTATGTAACTGGAATGCAGATCGTGTTTGGATGGAGGTAGTCATCATTCACTGTTTATGTAACTGCAGATCGTGTTTGGATGGAGGTAGTCATCATTCACTGTTTATGTAACTGCAGATCCTGTTTGGATGGAGATAGTCATCATTCACTGTTTATGTAACTGGAATGCAGATTGTGTTTGGATGGAGGTAGTCATCATTCACTGTTTATGTAACTGCAGATCCTGTTTGGATGGAGGTAGTCATCATTCACTGTTTATGTAACTGGAATGCAGATCGTGTTTGGATGGAGGTAGTCATCATTCACTGTTTATGTAACTGCAGATCGTGTTTGGATGGAGGTAGTCATCATTCACTGTTTATGTAACTGGAATGCAGATCCTGTTTGGATGGAGGTAGTCATCATTCACTGTTTATGTAACTGGAATGCAGATCGTGTTTGGATGGAGGTAGTCATCATTCACTGTTTATGTAACTGGAATGCAGATCGTGTTTGCATGGAGGTAGTCATCATTCACTGTTTATGTAACTGCAGATCCTGTTTGGATGGAGGTAGTCATCATTCACTGTTTATGTAACTGGAATGCAGATCGTGTTTGCATGGAGGTAGTCATCATTCACTGTTTATGTAACTGGAATGCAGATCGTGTTTGGATGGAGGTAGTCATCATTCACTGTTTATGTAACTGGAATGCAGATCCTGTTTGGATGGAGGTAGTCAGTTTATGTAACTGGAATGCAGATCGTGTTTGGATGGAGGTAGTCATCATTCACTGTTTATGTAACTGGAATGCAGATCGTGTTTGGATGGAGGTAGTCATCATTCACTGTTTATGTAACTGGAATGCAGATCGTGTTTGGATGGAGGTAGTCATCATTCACTGTTTATGTAACTGCAGATCGTGTTTGGATGGAGGTAGTCATCATTCACTGTTTATGTAACTGGAATGCAGATCGTGTTTGGATGGAGGTAGTCATCATTCACTGTTTATGTAACTGCAGATCCTGTTTGGATGGAGGTAGTCATCATTCACTGTTTATGTAACTGCAGATCGTGTTTGGATGGAGGTAGTCATCATTCACTGTTTATGTAACTGCAGATCCTGTTTGGATGGAGGTAGTCATCATTCACTGTTTATGTAACTGGAATGCAGATCATGTTTGGATGGAGGTAGTCATCATTCACTGTTTATGTAACTGGAATGCAGATCGTGTTTGGATGGAGGTAGTCATCATTCACTGTTTATGTAACTGGAATGCAGATCCTGTTTGGATGGAGGTAGTCGTCATTCACTGTTTATGTAACTGGAATGCAGATCGTGTTTGGATGGAGGTAGTCATCATTCACTGTTTATGTAACTGGAATGCAGATTGTGTTTGGATGGAGGTAGTCATCATTCACTGTTTATGTAACTGGAATGCAGATCGTGTTTGGATGGAGGTAGTCATCATTCATTGTTTCTCCTGCAGAAAGGTGACATCATCCAGATAATTGAGAAAGACCCGGTGGGCACGTGGACGGGGAAGCTCAACAACAAGGTGGGCACCTTTAAGTTCATCTACGTCAACATCCTACCGGACGAGACCACACCGCCCATGAGGAAGAGGTGCTCCGGCAAGAACCGCCGCTCCATGGCCAAAGACAAGCCCCAGACCCTGGAGGAAGTTCTGGAGAGGATCGGTCTCATTGTAAGACAATCATATCCTCTTAATCTCAGAAATTAAAATAGACAGGTGGCTTAGAGAACGCAATCATTACTAACTTGGATCAGTTGAGTTGGGAAGAGTTTAAACACTGAGAGCTGTATAAAGACCTCAGTGAAATTGGATAAATACCTGACCACGTATCTCATATAATTGCAATTAATTCGAAGCACTCATAATTCCCTGTCAATTAACCTTTCTTTTTGGATTTTGTGTAATGCTAATGCTAATGTGATGCTTCTCCCTGTCGTTCAGGAGCTGGGATCTTTGCTGTCTATGCATGGCTTCCAGAGCCTGGAGGACTTTAGCGGACTGAAGGAGTCCCACCTCAATGAGCTCAACATCACAGATGCTGAACAACGTACAAAGATCCTGACTGCTACTGAGCTGCTGCGTGAATGTAGGTCCACTATCTATTCCATATAACAACGTACTCCCACTATAGGAGGCCCATGATCACATTATGATCACACATAAACACACCTACAGGAGGCCCACCACACACAGATACCATTATTTACTGCAGCTAGTCGATGCAATAATGTACTTGAAATCAATCAGCAAATTGTATATATTTATTTGTATATACAGTCAATTTGACCTTCTACTTGGGAGCCTCCCTCATAGCCTCTTATGTGGTACTTCAAGATGTAATGTAATGCAGGACATGTTCAGCAAGGCCTAGAAGCAAGGCCTCTTTTCTCTGTACAGTGCTATCACCAGCTTTCTCTCCTTTCTGGGAAAACTGTTCGCTAATTAGCTTATGAGGCTCACTGTACAGTAATGGTACAACATTCCGCTCACATTTTCTCGTTATGCTCATTAGCCTGTTGGAAACCCCATTTGGCCCTCAGAAACACTTTTGATATGGAAGCTCTCTTTCCTCCAGCCAGATCATTAGCCCTCATTTAAACACCTTTCTCTAGCTGTTTCCTCTGCTTGGAACATAACCACTTGGTTGGCCCTTAGCCTGAGGGGCTAGCAGCTCCGACATGCTTCCCTGTTCTAATTACATACATTATGGCCAGGATTCAAACGAACCACACTGCACTTAAAGGCAATTCAAAAGTCAAGTCAAAACGTTAGAGGCACATACTGAAATAATGGCATTTGTACCAACACTTGAGGTGATGGTTGTCTGTCTTTGTCCCTCTCAGCGGATGATGAGTCTGAGCCAGAGGAGGAGGTAAGTAGCGTTGAGGAGAAGGGTGATGTACCCAGGGACTCGGGCTGCTTCGAGAGCACAGAAAACCTGGAGAACGGGCGCCATGAACCAGAGGGAGAGCCAGGTACAGAGCAGAAGTCTAACCGGGAGCCAAAGCAGCACCAGGTTGAAGAGGGTCAGCTGAGTTCTGTTGAGGAGCAACTGCAGGAGCTTACAGTGGATGTGGTGGTCACCTGAATACTGAAGAGAGGCTCTGGAATTGATGAGCCTTGGTTGGTTGACTGTACTGATGGACATTTTATCAAAAGCCAACGACAATTGGTTGATTGATTCAAACTATCAGGATAGAGTGATAGTCAGGATTAAGCCATATATATTGAGAGGGAGTGTCTTTTCATTTGTGGCCTGCACACTTTTAAAACAAAGGTCACAAGGCAGCAGCCGGAGCTTCACCAGTAACTATTGGAAATGTTTTGGAAGAATACAAGACTTTTGAAAGCTTTGTGTGGTCAAACTGTAAATACAAATTGATTGCGCAAGTGTCATCCTTTTCACTGATACCATGTCATTTGAGCAGGCCTGAGTGGATTTTGTATCAACTCAGATCCTTCTTGTCATCTTTCCAGGCTACTATTAGTTCTGACATGGATATTAAAGACCTTAGTGAGGACATACAAATTGTAATATTCTGAAATGTGTTTCTGACCTGATATGGTCACGTATTTCATATTCCCATCAACGGATAGGTAGGAAATATACATTTTCTGTAACTTTTTAAAAAATCCTTTATTCTGTCAAGCTCTGTTCATTTTTAACATTTTAATTGTGTTGATGTGTAATGTTTTTTTGCATTCATGTTTTTTTTCATCCGTTATTTGGGAAATAAACTGAAATAAAACCATGAATATGTGGACTTTTACACATTTGACACCACCAAAGCTAAAGGGCTACCGAGTGGCACAGCGGTCTAAGACACTACATCTCAGTGCTAGAGGCGTCACTACAGACACCCTGGTTCGAATCCAGGCTGTATCACAACCAGCCATGATTGGGAGTCCCATAGGGCGGCGCACAACTGGCCCAGCGTAGGTCATCATTGTAAATAAGAATTTGTTCTTAATTGACTTGCCTAGTTAAAAATCTTGTTAACATCTGTATTGTCTGTCATAGTTGTTAGGTAGACTTTTCTGTATTCAATTTGAAATGAAACAGTTTATAGTCAATTAACCTGGGCATTACACAAGAGACACTATAGGACAGAACCCTACCACTGCACACAGAGAGCACTGTTAATAGTGCCGTTTATACCTGGTGCCAACATGTGTCCTGATTTTATCCACGTTCTGATTGTGCTCAAATTTTTAGACCAGTGAAGATGATTCATATAATTGATTGTGAGCAGATCTTCTTTGACAACCTTCGAAAATAGTCCGGAGTTGGATAAAAGCTTAGTGGGCAGAGCTTAGTGTCAGGTCAATGGGTTGAGTCCAGTAAAGACAAGGCTCACTGGGAGGTAGTGGGGAGGGTCAGGGAGGAAGATTGGAGGGATGTAGTAGTAGGGAGGGAGGTAGGAGGGATGTAGTAGTAGGGAGGGAGGTAGGAGGGATGTAGGTTGGAGGTAGTGTGGAGGGTCAGGGAGGAAGGTTGGAGGGATGTAGTAGGGAGGGAGGTAGGAGGGATGTAGGTTGGAGGTAGTAGGGAGGGTCAGGGAGGAAGATTGGAGGGATGTAGTAGTAGGGAGGGAGGTAGGAGGGATGTAGTAGTAGGGAGGGAGGTAGGAGGGATGTAGGTTGGAGGTAGTGTGGAGGGTCAGGGAGGAAGGTTGGAGGGATGTAGTAGGGAGGGAGGTAGGAGGGATGTAGGTTGGAGGTAGTAGGGAGGGTCAGGGAGGAAGGTTGGAGGGATGTAGTAGTAGGGAGGGAGGTAGGAGGGAGGTAGGATGGAGGTAGTGTGGAGGAATGTTGGTTAGAGGGTCATGGGTGTAGATTGGAGGTAGTGTGGAGGGTCAGGGAGGAAGGTTGGATGGTAAGTGAGGTTGTGTGGGGGGTCAGGGAGGAAGGTTGGAGAGTAAGTGAGGTAGTGTGGGGGGTCAGGGAAGAAGGTTGGAGAGTAAGTGAGGTAGTGTGGGGGGTCAGGGAAGAAGGTTGGAGGTAGGGTTGAGGGTGTTAAATGCCATTTGTGACACACAAGGGCAACGTTTAGACAGCCAGACCAATTATTTTTTTACACTAAATTTATATTTTTGACCAATCACAGATCTTTTTTAGAGCTGATCTGATTGGTCAAAAGACCAATTAGTGGTAAAATATCAGAATCAGTCTGCCTGTCTAAACGCAGCATATGTCACCAGGTCAAATCTTATTATTCGTATCTCAGAGCCATTTGCTTTGCTAGTTATAGCTTAATGTTAGCTAGCTAACATTGAACCTGGTGGGTTAGCCACCTGCAGATTCATGCAGGTTGGTAACGTCAGAAGTTGGGATTATGGTTAATCGTTTACATAGCTACATGTCTTAATGTGTTTGAGCCAATCAGTTGTGTTGTGACAAGGTATGGTTGGTATACAGAAGATAGTCTTTTACCAAATATGGCTATCTGTGACCGACCGCCTTGATCTGATCTTAGGTAGCAAAAATTGAAATAGTGTTTTTTACATTGGATAAAAGTAGAGACGCAGGGCTACAAAATGTATATCATACACTGCATTTGAGGAACAATGGCAAAGTAATTCTGCTAATTTTGATAAGCTTGTAACCTCACTTTTGAATGTTTTGGTACGTACTGGAGAGCTCTTCGTCTCCACCCATTCAGCATCATTCACAACCTCTTAAGCTTTAGCCCCACCCATCTCTTTAAGGTTTGAGCCGAGCCTTCTGTCCTAACAACAATCAAGCACCGAAGCTAACTGGATAACTTTAGCTAGCTTGCTAGCTACTTCCAGACACAAATGAGAGAACAGCTCACTGACCATTTTATTCGCCCTAGCAGAGCTGGTTAGGCTGTTTTTGATGTTATGCAGATCGATGGTGACTGCAACTGTACTGCTGGCAACAATTGACACTTTTTTGCCAACATTTACTGACACTGGCCATATTCAACAGGTGTTGAGCGTTTGTAAATTCGTCAGTTCCTCTGCACTCTGGCAGACAGAGGAGAGTGCTCTGAAATTGGAGAAGATGGCCAGAGTGAATTTACCAGCTACATATAATCAACAGTTGTTGCAGTGACATTCTATTGAAGTGGTCATTGCTCTTTTGTTAAAACTTAAGGATAGCCCCCTTTTTTTAAATGTTCACCTAAATGACATACCCAAATCTAACTGCCTGTAGCTCAGGCCCTGAAGCAAGGATATGCATATTCTTGGTACCATTTGAAAGGAAACACTTTGAAGGTTGTGGAAATGTGAATTGGATGCAGGAGAATATAACACAAACCGTTTTTTTCTACCATCTTTGAAATGCAAGAGAAAGGTCCCAGTTCCAGACATCACTCCGGTTGTAGTTCCGATGGTGTCCACAAGATGGCAGCAGTGTATGTGCAACGTTTCAGACGGATAACTTGAAGTATGAGCAAGCTCCATGACATTTAGTGTGAAGTCACCCAGGTAGATATGTGCAAATCGTGAAAGGTACATTTGCATTCATATTACATTTTTCTGCAAGAATATCGTCAAATCTTTATACTTGGACTTTGATTTAGCTTTTCCAGTATTAGTAGCCCTATAAGTTTTGTCCAAAAGGAAAATGCATGCTGTCGTACAAGTTTAGTAGCTACATTTTACAACATATACAGGGTTGCCTCATTCCTCAGTGGCTATCGAGCTAGCTTTATTTGGCCCCGATTGGTGCTTATTTGACAAAGTCGGCGTGCCTTGAAGGTGTAGCTCTCTGACCAAATATGGTGTCCTATGGGATATACTACACCCCTAATGATATAGAAGTCTGGTAACGTTCTAGGATCTCTGAGGAATACATACAGACGTGATTTGGCTGGTTGAAACATTTAGGGTTACATTTTCACAGATTCCTTTCTTTGCCAATTGAACAAGTGGAAATACAAAAATCGACCGTGCATGCTATATAGACCTTTTTAGGATATGAAAAATGATTTTAACGAATAAAACGACACTTCATGTTATCTCTGGGACCCTTTGGATGATAAATCAGAGCAAGATTTCATAATGTAAGTACACATTTCACCTTCAGAGGTGAATTTATCAAACAAATCAAATTTTATTTGTCACATACACATGGTTAGCAGATGTTAATGCGAGCGTAGCGAAATGCTTGTGCTTCTAGTTCCGACAATGCAGTAATAACCAACAAGTAATCCAGCTAACAATTCCAAAACTACTACCTTATAGACACAAGTGTAAGGGGATAAAGAATATGTATGAATGAGTGATGGTACAGAGCAGCATAGGCAAGATACAGTAGATGGTATTGAGTACAGTATATACATATGAGATGAGTATGTAAACAAAGTGGCATAGTTAAAGTGGCTAATGATAAATATATTACATAAAGATGCAGTAGATGATAGAGTACAGTATATACATATACATATGAGATGAATAATGTAGGGTATGTAAACATATTGGGTAGCATTGTTAAAGTGGCTAGTGATATATTTTACATAATTTCCCATCAATTCCCATTATTAAAGTGGCTGGAGTTGAGTCAGTGTGTTGGCAGCAGCCACTCAATGTTAGTGGTGGCTGTTTAACAGTCTGATGGCCCTGAGATAGAAGCTGTTTTTCAGTCTCTCGGTCCCAGCTGTGATGCACCTGTACTGACCTCGCCTTCTGGATGATAGCGGGGTGAACAGGCAGTGGCTTGGGTGGTTGTGGTCCTTGATGATCTTTATGGCCTTCCTGTGACATCGGCTGGTGTAGGTGTCCTGGAGGGCAGGTAGTTTGCCCCCGGTGATGCGTTGTGCAGACCTCACTACCCTCTGGAGAGCCTTACGGTTGTGGGCGGAGCAGTTGCCATACCAGGCGGTGATACAGCCCGACAGGATGCTCTTGATTGTGCATCTGTAGAAGTTTGTGAGTGCTTTTGGTGACAAGCCAAATTTCTTCAGCCTCCTGAGGTTGAAGAGGCGCTGCTGCGCCTTCTTCACGATGCTGTCTGTGTGAGTGGACCAAACTTGCTACCCTCTCCACTACTGTTCCATCGATGTGGATAGGGAGGTGTTCCCTCTGCTGTTTCCTGAAGTCCATAATCATCTCCTTAGTTTTGTTGACGTTGAGTGTGAAGTCATTTTCCTGACACCACACTCCGAGGGCCCTCACCTCCTCCCTGTAGGCCGTCTCGTCGTTGTTGGTAATCAAGCCTACCACTGTGTGTCGTCCGCAAACTTGATGATTGAGTTGGAGGAGTAAATGGCTACGCAGTCTTGGGTGAACAGGGAGAACAGGAGAGGGCTCAGAACGCACCCTTGTGGGGCCCCAGTGTTGAGGATCAGCGGGGTAGAGATGTTGCCTACCCTCACCACCTGGGGGCGGCCCGTCAGGAAGTCCAGTACCCAGTTGCACAGGGCGGGGTCGAGACCCAGGGTCTCGAGCTTGATGACGAGCTTGGAGGTTACTATGGTGTTAAATGCCGAGCTGTAGTCAATGAACAGCATTCTCACATAGGTATTCCTCTTGTCCAGATGGGTTAGGGCAGTATGCAGTGTGGTTGAGATTGCATTGTCTGTGGACCTATAACAGGAACACCTGTTATTTGAAATGCATTCCAGGTGACTACCTCATGAAGCTGGTTGAGAGAATGACAAGTGTGCGCAAAGCTGTCATCAAGACAAATGGTGGTCTTTAAAGAGGGGGGAGGGTCAAAATCAAAAGTAACAGTCAGTATATGGTGTGGCCACCAGCTGCGTTAAGTACTGCAGTGCATCTCCTCCTCATGGACTTCACCAGATGTGCCGGTTCTTGCTGTGAGATGTTACCCCACTCTTGCACCTGCAAGTTCCCGGACATTTCTGGGGGAATGGCCCTCGCCCTCCGATCCAACAGATCCCAGACGTGCACAATGGGATTGAAATCCGAACTCTTCGCTGGCCATGGCAGAAAACTGACATTCCTGTCTTGCCGGAAATCACGCACAGAACGAGCAGTATGGCTGGTGGCATTGTCATGCTGGAGGGTCATGTGGTACCCTTCCTGCAGGGTCATCCTGACATGAGGGAGGAGGATGTCTTCCCTGTAATGCATAACGTTGAGATTTCCTGCAATGACAACAAGCTCAGTCTGATGACGCTGTGACACACCGCCTCAGACCATGACGGACCCTCCAACTCCGAATCGATCCCGCTCCAGAGTACAGGCCTCGGTGTAGCACTCATTCCTTCGACGTTAAACGTGAATCCGACCATCAACTCTGGTGAGACAAAACCACGACTCGTCAGTGAAGACCACTTTGTAGGGCTTTGCGATCAGAGGCCGTGATGCAACCAGTCAGGATGCTCTCGATGTTGCAGCTGTAGAACCTTTTGAGGATCCATGCCAAATCTTTTTAGTTTCCTGAGGGGGAATAGGCTTTGTCGTGCCCTCTTGACGACTGTCTTGGTGTGTTTGGACCATTCTAGTTTGTTGTTGATGTGGACACCAAGGAACTTGAAGCTCTCAACCTGCTCCACTACAGCCCTGTCGATGAGAATGGGGGCGTGCTCGGTCCTCCTTTTCCTGAGTCCACAATCATCTCCATAGTCTTGGTTACATTGAGGGATAGGTTGTTACCCGGCCAGGTCTCTGACCTCCTCCCTATAGGCTGTCTCTTCGTTGTCAGTGATTAGGCCTACCACTGTTGTGATATCTGCAAACCTATTGATCTTGTTGGAGTCGTGCCTGGCCATGGAGTCGTGGGTGAAAAGGGAGTACAGGAGGGGACCGAGGATGCACCCCTGAGGGGCTCCAGTGTTGAGGATCAGCGTGGCAGATGTGTTACCTACCCTTACCACCTGGGGGCGGCCCGTCAGGATCCAGTTGCAGGGGGAGGTGTTTAGTCCCAGGATCCTTAGCTTAGCGATGAGCTTTGAGGGTACTATATGGTGTTGAACACTGAGCTATAGTCAATGAATAGCATCCTCACATAGGTGTTCCTTTCGTCCATGTGGGAAAGGGCAGTGTGGAGTGCAATAGAGATTGCATCATTTGTGGATCTGTTTGGACCGTATGCAAATTGGAGTGGGTCTAGGGTTTCTGGGATAATGGTGTTGATGTCAGCCATTACCAGCCTTTCAAAGCACTTCATGGCTACGGACGTGAATGCTACGGGTCTGTAGGCAGATTGCCTTTGTGTTCTTGGGCACAGGGACTATGGTGGTCTGCTTGATACATGTTGTTATGACAGACTCAATCAGGGACATGTTGAAAATGTCAGTAAAGACACCTGCCAGTTGGTCAGCACATGCCCGGAGCACATGTCCTGGTAATCTGTCTGGCCCCGCAGCCTTGTGAATGCTGACCTGTTGAAAGGTTTTACTCACGTCGGCTACGGAGAGCATGATCACACAGTCGTCTGGAACATCTGATGTGCTCATGCATGCCTCAGTGTTGCTTGCCTTGAAGCAAGTATAGAAGTGATTTAGCTTGTCTGGTAGGCTTGTGTCACTGGGCAGCTCACGGCTGTGCTTCCCTTTGTAGTCTGTAATAGTTTGCAAGCCCTGCCACATAAGAAGAGCGTCAGAGCCGGTTTGTACGAATCAATCTTAGCCCTGTATTGACGCTTTGCCTATTTGATGGTTCATTGGAGGGCATAGCAGGTTCTTATAAGCCTCCGGGTTAAAGTCCCGCACCTTGAAAGCGGCAGCTTTACCCTTTAGCTCAGTGCCACTGTTGCCTGTAATCCATGGCTTCTGGTTGGGGTATGTACGTGCAGTCACTGTGGGGACGACGTTCTCAATGCACTTATTGATAAAGCCAGTGACTGATGTGGTGTACTCAATGTCATCAGAGGAATCCCGGAACATGTTCCAGTCTGTGATAGCAAAACAGTCCTGTAGTTTAGCATCTGCTTCATTTGACCACTTTTTTATAGACAAAGTCACTGATGCTTCCTGCTTTAATTTTTGCTTGTAAGCAGGAATCAGGATGATAGAATTGTGCTCGGATTTACCAAATGGAGGGTGAGATTTGTACGCATCTGTGTGTGTGGAGTAAAGGTGATCTAGAATATCTTCCCCTCTGGTTGCACATTTAACATGTTGATAGAAGTTATGTAGAACTGATTTAAGTTTCCCTGCATTAAAGTCTCTGGCCACTAGGCGCACAGCCTCTGGGTGAACGGTTTCATGTTTTCTTATACAGCTGACTGACTGCGGTCTTAGTGCCAGGATCTGTCTGTGGTGGTAAATAAAGAGCCACGAAAGTATAGCTGAAAACTCTAGGCAAATAGTGTGCTCTGCATTTTATCACAAGATGCTCTACTTCAGACGAGCAAATCTAGAGACTTCCTTAGATTTCGTGCAACAGCTGTTTACAAATATGCTCAAACCCCCCCCCCTTGTCTTACCGGATTGTGCTGTTCTATATTATATCCCGCTAGCTGAATATCCATGTCATCATTCAGCCACGATTCCGTGAAACACAAGATATTACAGTTTTTGATGTCCCGTTGGTAGGATATTCGTGATCGTACTTAGTCTAATATATTTTCCAATGATTGCATGTTGGCGAGTAATATTGACGGTAACAGCTGCTTTCCCACTCGCCTTCTGCGGATGTTTACGAGGCACCCCGCTCTGTGTCCTCTGTACCTGCGTCTCTTCCTCTTGCAAATAACTGGGATGTTGGCCTTGTCGGGTGTTCAAGTAATGTCCAATGCGTCCTGCTTGAACAAAAAAAACAGAGGTGATTGCTGTCCTGATATACAGAAGCTCTTTATAAAACACATAATAGCACAATTGGTTGGGTGCCTGTAAAACTACTGCAATTTCTTCCAGCGCCATTTTAAATCCAGTTGTTGCCATCCTGTACCTGTCCCACAGGTGTGATGTCCGATGTACCAATCCTGTGTAGGTGTTGTTACACGTGGTCTGCCACTGCGAGTACCATCAGCTGTCAGTCCTGTCTCCCTGTCTTAGGCATCTCACAGTACGGACATTGCAATTTATTTCCCTGGCCACATCGCAGTCCTCATGCCTGCTTGCAGCATGCCTAAGGCACATTTATGCAGATGAGCAGGGACCCTGGGCATCTTTCTTTTGGTGTTTTTCAGAGTCAGTAGAAAGGCCTATTTAGTGTCCTACATTTTCATAACTGTGACCTTAATTGCCTACCGTCTGTAAGCGTTCGTGTCTTAACGACTGTTCCACAGGTGCATGTTAATTTATTGTTTATGGTTCATTGAACAAGCATGGAAAACAGTGTTTAAACCCTTTACAATGAAGATCTGAAGTTATTTGGATTCTTACAAATTATCTTTGAAAGACAGGGTCCTGAAAAAGAAAGTTGATACGCACAAATACACATGTTTAAAAAGTAGTCACTGAGATAGGGATCAGAAGGTCACATGTTCTATTGTTGCAGTGGTTTTCATGATCTGATCAAGATGACACAATTACTAGCTGTTCTATGTTTTCTGCTTCTAAAAATGGTATTTAAATGTGTCCCTTCCACTGAGTCTGGATTGTGAACAGATTTCCTGGCCCCTCCCTGTATGCAAATTATTTGACAGATTTTTGTCTGCTTGAAACATCCTTTCCATGCAATTATTCAGAGACAACATTATTAATAAGACAATATAATTTAATTACCAGATACGCCAATCAATCATGTAAAAAGTGAGGGAAATATCATGAAATATAAATAATCACAGTGCTATTACTAAACAAAGTGAACATAAATATAATTCCATCAGTAGGATTGTATCTGTACTGTATGCATTATGTACTGTCATATCTAGATCGGAGCCTTCTGATCGGAGACCCTCGTCGTGCACATGTAACATAAATCCAAATCATACATCCAAACGTTTACTCAACATTGAGATAAACAATTCCAAACGTCTCAGGTCATTTGATGTAATATTACTATATACCCATAGAGATATATAGAGCACATAGTAAAAGAGTCCGATCTGTTCAATTAGCCTTCAACCGGCTTAAACTTTCACATGAACATTCCTCTTGTCATTAGTTAATCACAAGTACAGTCACTCTCCATTGAAGCAATACAGCAGGGAATTATCTATCGAGAGCGAATCTTTACAACTGTCCAGAACCCAAAACTATTCAGGGACAAAAAAACTCTTTCAACTTCAATTGATAGGAAGATTGGTTTGAGGGTAAAGCCTGCTCCGAAAGATTAAAAAAAGGTTTTGGGGGGAAAAAATGATTACAATAGAAGACATTTCCCGAAAGGCCTTCTCACAATTGCATACATAGAAATTCAGAAAATAATCTTTCCCACTTTTTGATTAAAACATCCCTTTGTTGTCTGTTTCAAAAAGGCAGCTTCCATTATCGGCAGCTCTGGGGTGAAATCTCCCCTAGGTACAGATTTAGGATCAGCTTACCGTCCTCCAATCCTAACCTTAACCATTAGTAAGTAAAATTCTGAATCAAGATCTGCATCTTGGGAAACCTCACCCTACACCTTCTGAGCACAATTAAAATAGTGATAAAAACACTGCAAGGGCCTAGATGGTTGTGTTTACTTATAGTTCAAATCAGGATAGAGTCTGGGTTACTGTTGTAATGTTATTGAGTGTAAATTGTAACAACTAGTAACTCCCCTACTCACATTCCTAATTCAACTACACTGGAACGGATTAGATTTGTGAAATCAAATCAAATTAACAGAAGTTTAAACATACTGCTTGGCCATATACAGTAGCGCTGCAATCCTTTATATGAATTAAATCAGATTACTAAACTATTATTCTATTGATGTATAAATGATCATCTTGGGCCTATCAGATGGCTGAAAGACTCAACATTGTTAACTAGAGTTTCTATATAAGTATACAGCACAATTACTCTGCCTTACATACAACACAATGAGTAATACAAACTCTCTCCATTGTCAACCAATAGCAGTTTAACATATCCCCCAATTGTCACTGACCGTCATTTGTGAATCCTAGCCTAGTTGAAAAGCAGCTGAAATTCTCACACACCTTGCCCGACTCCCACAAACCCTCAATCCTCTGCTCCGTTTGGTGTGAAATGAACAGATGAGAAAGAGAAGAGAGAAAGCAGCTGCCGTCTCACTTTTCCAGTTTGATAATGAGCCTGCCACAGATGGCTGGTGTACTGAATATCTTCCCTGGGAAACACAGAGAGGAAGAGGAATGGAGATAATGAAAGCTGTCCTTAGCAATAGGTGGATGATAAGGAGCAAGGGCACCAAGTTGACAGTGGAAGCTAAGAGGAAAAATTAATAAGTTGCATGACTTGCAAGAAGCAGGGTGGATGTTCATTCACAGGCAAAAATCTAACACTGGCCACATACACTCAAAAACAGAGACGACCTGGTTCTCTTCTCTCAATCTTCCCTTTTCATCAGCAATAGACCAAATAGTTTTTTCAACACCTACATATATTATTTACATTTAAACAATGGCTTTACTTCATTCTCTGCTGTCTCCAAGTCTCATTTGTATCTGTATAAAAAGGGACGTTATTTACAGTTGGCATGTACGATTTGGAGTGCTAAGCCATGAACTGGAGTCTAAGGGTCTCTGTAGCTAGACCATCTTAGTTATAGTTGCATGTGACAGCGCAGCTTTTTGATAAGGCACTGTAACTAGTGTCAACAGCAATCAGGCCTTGTCTCTCTCACACACACAAGTTGGGGCCGTAATTATAAATAAAGTCAATTCAGAGGGTCAATGGAAATTCCTCAGATTTTTTTCAAACTTGGAAAAGGAATTTTAGTTTACTTTCTGAATGGACTGAATTGAAATGAAAATGCCCCCAACAATGACCCCCCCCCCCCTGGGACGTACTAAAGTTGCTGCTTCTAATGCTAAATACAGGCACTCTGATGGTACCCCTGGAAACAGCCTGCCATTTCAGAAGATCATTCAAACTTTTTTTCCCCTTTCAGTTTATCCTCTGAATTGACTGAATTTATAATGACGGCCCCAACCCTGTGTGTGTGTGTGTGTGTGTGACAAATGGAAAGATAGTAGCCAAGGTGGCACCTTAATCTCAACATTTCTAGAGATGTTCATTAGAATCACTTACTGAAGAGAGACAAAATGTTTGCCTCTGTACCTCAACCATAAACGATGGTTAGTGTTTCCTTTCTCTGCCATGTTTTACTGTTCAACACCCTAAACTAGCTGTCAGTCCTTATTTCCTCATCATCCTAATGTTGTGCCAACTGCCCAGCTTCCCATGGATTGCATAGGGGCCTGATCGGTGTGGTTCTGAGAACAGACTAATAGTGTGGATGTGTTAGAGGCTTTACAATAAGTGTATTTGTCAGATATTTTGCAATGCTAAGTATTTTAGAACTGGCTTCTTCACATAAAAAAAAAATCACAGCTATAAAACAAAAGACAGAAACAGTAGCATTAACAACCAGAGTCCACTGGTAGCCACGATCCAGAGGCGCCTGGGTATTTTAGGACCCCTTCAGCCGAACACTACCCAGGATATACAGTCATCTGCATCCAGTGGGTTCACAGTTCCTAGTTTCCCCATTATCTGTGTTTTTCCATGCAATGTTCAGGGGGAGGAGAAAGGTGCCGAGCTACCATCCTTCTGGAGTGTAAATGTCAATCAAGCAGTCCTGCAGTCACTAACTTAGGGGGGGATGCAGGTTTGGTGGGGGCACCAACTCTGCATATCTGGTGGAATGAGCAGGGAGTCAGAGCCTTGCAGTTATTCTCCACTCATTACAGGCAGATGCTTCTCACTCATATAGCAGCTGATTAAAGTGTCTCCCTCACAGGTCCAGACAGAGCGCTTTAGGGAAAGGTTGTGACTGACTGTGGGAGGGGCAAGGAAAAAACCCCACCATGCAGCTAGAGTGCCTTATCCTTGGCAATAATTGAGGCCTCCGCGTCAGTTTCAGGTGAGGCCAAGGGCGGGACTTTGGTGGGAGTCGGCGAGGATTTGGGTAGAGTGGGCAGCTTCTCCTCCCTGGGGGAGGGGCTTCTTTTCTCTGCATGAGCGATGGCAGAGTCTGCCATGCTGGGCTTGGCGTCGTCAGGGGTGTGCTCGTTGGGGATGAGTGGAGCTGTAGTTTTCTGCAGAGGGAACATGGCACCATAAGAAGATTCTAATAGTAACCAAAGACCAGGAACTATTGATAGCTGGCCTGTATTAGAATTCAGGGCAAGTGAAAAGGCAAAACATTGCACCAGTAGAAATATACAGACACAAAGCGAGGCACAAAATAGCTAGACATAGTGAGGTGCAACAGTAGATAGGCACGGAATGGCAACTGCAGACATTGCAAGGTGCAAAATGGCATCTGTACAGAGGCAGAAAATGGCTACAGAACAATGAGCCGCTGAGTACTTTAATACTATCTCTATAAAAAAGGAAAACAGTTTCTGCTCTACAGTACATTGTTCTCCCTGTACACCTTTGCTTTCCTTCTCTCTTCCCTCTCGCTCTATTGATTTAGGTTATATTTTATGCACGCTCACTGTACTATGCTTTGTGTCTGGCAAGCTGGAACGATTTTAGTGCCAGACACAGTAAGTTAGTGTGTGTGTGTGTGTGCTTACTGTGGTCTGTGGCACTGGATTGCTGTTGGTGGCAGGCTCGGCAGCGGATGTGGGAACAGACAAATCATCCCGCATCAGCCCTCTTCTGTCCAAGACACTGCCAAGGGAAGACAGACAAATCAGTCATCAACACCACCCTATTCACTACCGAAACAGAGAGGAGAGGGAGAGAGAGAACGAGATAGAGACAAGGGAGGGAGGAGGATGAAGAGAGGCTACGGTATGAGGGGAATAAAAAGAGAAACTAGGGAGGGATGGGTGAGGGTCAGAAGAGGACGACAGAGGGTGGCTACAGAGAAGAAGAATATTACAGAGACAAGTTAGCATGAGAGAAAAAAAGAGAGACCATGAGAAGAACACAGAAGCAGAGTATTTTCCACACTAGTTCATCCTCTGAGCAGAGACAAGGCAGCTAGACGTCATACAGCGCAGGCCCACACAGCACTAGTGGTCCTGCAGCACAGTAACTGACATATGCAGGCCCACACAGCACTAGAGGTCCTGCAGCACAGTAACTGACATATGCAGGCCCACACAGCACTAGAGGTCCTGCAGCACAGTAACTGACATATGCAGGCCCACACCGCACTAGTGGTCCTAGTGATCAAAGCCTGCATACCCCAGGCACTGTATTGTAGGACCACTAGTGCTGTGTGGGCCTGCATACCCCAGGTACTGTATTGTAGGACCACTAGTGCTGTGTGGGCCTGCGTACCCCAGGTACTGTATTGTAGGACCACTAGTGCTGTGTGGGCCTGCATACCCCAGGCATACGCAGGCCCACACAGCACTAGTGGTCCAACAGCACAGTAACTGACATATGCAGGCCCACACAGCACTAGTGGTCCAACAGCACAGTAACTGACATATGCAGGCCCACACAGCACTAGTGGTCCAACAGCACAGTAACTGACATATGCAGGCCCACACAGCACTAGTGGTCCTACAGTACCTGGGGTACGCAGGCCCACACAGCACTAGTGGTCCGACAGCACAGCACCTGGGGTATGCAGGCCAACACAGCACTAGTGGTCCTACAATGCAGTACCTGGGGTACGCAGGCCCACACAGCACTAGTGGTCCTACAATGCAGTACCTGGGGTACGCAGGCCCACACAGCACTAGTGGTCCTACAATGCAGTACCTGGGGTACGCAGGCCCACACAGCACTAGTGGTCCTACAATGCAGTACCTGGGGTACGCAGGCCCACACAGCACTAGTGGTCCTACAATGCAGTACCTGGGGTACGCAGGCCCACACAGCACTAGTGGTCCTACAATGCAGTACCTGGGGTACGCAGGCCCACACAGCACTAGTGGTCCGACAGCACAGCACCTGGGGTATGCAGGCCCACACAGCACTAGTGGTCCGACAGCACAGTACCTGGGGTACGCAGGCCCACACAGCACTAGTGGTCCTACAATACAGTACCTGGGGTACGCAGGCCCACACAGCTCTAGTGGTCCTACAATACAGTACCTGGGGTACGCAGGCCCACACAGCACTAGTGGTCCTACAATACAGTACCTGGGGTACCAGGCCCACACAGTGGTCCTACAATAGTGGTCCCCACACAGCACTAGTGGTCCTAAATACAGCACCTGGGGTACGCAGGCCCACACAGCACTAGTGGTCCTACAATACAGTACCTGGGGTACGCAGGCCCACACAGCACTAGTGGTCCTACAATACAGTACCTGGTCCAGGCCCACACAGCACTAGTGGTCCTACAATACAGTACCTGGGGTACGCAGGCCCACACAGCACTAGTGGTCCTACAATACAGTACCTGGGGTACGCAGGCCCACACAGCACTAGTGGTCCTACAATACAGTACCTGGGGTACGCAGGCCCACACAGCACTAGTGGTCCTACAATACAGTACCTGGGGTATGCAGGCCCACACAGCACTAGTGGTCCTACAATACAGTACCTGGGGTACGCAGGCCCACACAGCACTAGTGGTCCTACAATACAGTACCTGGGGTATGCAGGCCCACACAGCACTAGTGGTCCTACAATACAGTACCTGGGGTATGCAGGCCCACACAGCACTAGTGGTCCTACAATACAGTGCCTGGGGTATGCAGGCCCACACAGCACTAGTGGTCCTACAGCACAGTACAGTACAGTACCTGGGGTATGCAGGCCCACACAGCACTTCACAGCAGTTATTGATGATGTTCTTGTGGCTGTAGGGGTTCTGCACCCGGTTCTTTCCAGACCACGAGCCTTTGATCTGTTTAACACAAAATACAGTCCCCCATTTAAAAAAAAAAATACAGTAGAAACACATATAGCAAGGTACACATTTATTGTGTCATCTATTCCACCTAGGGTCAATTCCATTTCAATCCAAGTCCAAATCTTTCTTTTTAAATTAGGAAATTGGAATTTCAGTTCTGGAATCTACTGAATTGGAATGGAATCTAGCCCAACCCTGCTTCAGCCAGATGCACACACTCTTACCGAGAGAGACCTGAAGTTGGGTCGGTTTTATGACTTAACGACCAGTCGTAAATGGTTTCTAACTTTCTCCCTCTGCCTCTCCAATAATGGAATGTCTGAGTTGTATAGACTCTTGTATAGACTATTGCCAAAAGAACTTCAACATTCAAAAGTGGATAATGAAACATTATTCCTAACATAAAGAAAATTGTCGGTGGGGATGCAAACAATGATTATGTCGTATCATTTGTGAGGTCATTAAAGATGGTTTAACGAAAACATTGTAACTTTAAGAGCTTTCACAACGTGTATGTCAGAATTGCTAAACTTTTGTGAAGAGGAAATGTGATTTTTGCCTTCTACATGAGAAATGTTGTTATATAAAAAGTTTTACCCATTCAGTAACCACACCCACATGAGCACAGACATTATGTCATAAGGATGATACACCCCTTTTGCCAGAGTGCTTATAAAGGACCAAAACATGCCGGGTTGCTGCCGATGTGTAGAGTGGTTCTAGCTGTACGCTGAATAATCAACCATTAAGGCAATAGAACGTGAGGGTTTGGTCCACACTTTACAAAATGTTTTTAATAAACATCAAGACCAGAAAATGGTAAGACCCTCGAACTCAGAGAAGACTAGACATGCATCACCTGCAGCTCAGCATGTAACGTTGACAAGGAAACTCGACCGAAGACGAGAAAAGAAGCACATTTCCCTATCAAAGGACCATTGGACTGTCTGATGTATCCAGTTTAACGAACACTTCCTGAACAAAGAAAGCTACTACTACAACTACTAAGGACACGGTGACCTCTGGTGGACAACCAGAGACTTACACAAACAGACACCGTCGAACTATTCGTCACAGACGGATCAGGTGATTTCAGAGAGACGACAAAGACACACAAGTGAAAAATATGTACATTGCATTTCTAAATACAAATGAGCGGTTGTTAGGGTGCTAAATATCCATATGTTCGATGCACGTATTATTCAACTGTTTGTACGACCGTTCAATTCCTTTGTCTCTCCCCTTGTCTCCCCACCCCTTTCATTGTGTAACCAGCAGTCATACCGGGTTAGTCCACTAGGGACTTTTTATTGAATTGTTAGTAATCAATGTATAATCTATCGTGGGTGTGTTTATGTAATTAAGTGTGATTATTTAGTTAATTATTTATTTACTAACTAAGCCAATTTGTCTATCGCTGAGTCATGTAGACTAGGGTTTGTGCAGATTTAATGGATTATGCAATGTTCAGAATAAGATTGATATGAGCAAATGATTGACTGCTATGATGGAGATATTCTCATCTATTCTTGAGTTAATTCGGTAAACGGTAACTCAAACTTTTTCCATGGTACCCCAGGTTACTAATGAGTTGATTGTTACATGATTAAATTAATCACGTAATAATTACAGTTCGATAAATAGCATGTCATCGCATTAATGATAGTCACATTACGACACACGTTTGGCTGCGGGCCAAGGTCCTGCAGGTATTGATATGTCTATTATTAGCCTGATGACAGACAAGGCGGGCTGACAGCCACGGTGCTGTGTTGCTACCAAAGTGACAGTGGCTCATTTTGCTCACACTGCTCAATACCAGTAAAAATATGGTTGGCAGCGCGCAGGGGGAGAAAGAAGAGGAATAATACAAACATTAAAGTAGAGAAAGAGCTCTGCAGCTCTCAACAGCTACTACTGCTGCCATCTCTGCCTCTTGCCAGCACATCTGGGAGAGACTTGGATACAGACATACAGTGCCTTCAGAAAATATTCAGACCATTTGACTTTTCCACATTTTGTTGTTACAGCCATATTCTAAAATGTATTAAATAAAAATCCTCAGCAATATACACACAATAGCCCATAATGTCAAAGCAAAAACAGGTTTTTAGACAGATGTTTGCAAATGTATTAAAAATAAAAACTGAAATATCTTATTTACATAAGTATTCAGACCCTTTGCTATGAGACTCAAAATTGAGCTCGGGTGTGCCCTGTTTCCATTGATTATCCTTGAGATGTTTCTAACTTGGAGTCCACCTGCTGTAAATGCAATTGATTGGACATGATTTGGAAAGGCACACACCTGTCTCTAGAAAAGGTCCCACAGTTGACAGTTTATGTCAAAGCAAAAACCAAGCCATGACACCAAAATAATTGTCCATAGAGCTCCGAGACAGGATTGTGTCGAGGCACAGATCTGGGGAAGGGTACCAAAAAATGCAACTTTGAAGGCCCTCAAGAACACAGTGGCCTCCATCATACTTAAATGGAAGAAGTTTGGAACCACCAAGAATATTCCAAGAGCTGACCGCATGGCCAAACTGAGCAATCGGGGGAGAAGGGCCTTGGTCAGGGAGGTGAGCAAGAACCCGATGGTCACTCTGACAGAGCTTGAGAGTTGCTCTGTGGAGATGGGAGAATCTTCCAGATTGACAACCATCTCTGCAACACTCCACCAGTCAGGCCTTTATGGTAGAGTGGCCAGACAGAAGCCACTCCTCAGTAAAAGGCACGACAGCCCGCTTGGAGTTTGCCAAAAAGGCACCTAAAGACTCTCAGACCATGAGAAACAAAGATTATCTGGTATGATGAAACCAAGATTGCGCTCTTTGGCTTGAATGCCAAGCCTCACATCTGGAGGAAACCTGACACCATCCCTAAGGTGAAGCATGGTGGTGGCAGCATCATGCTGTGGGGATGTTTTTCATCGGCAGGGACTGGGAGACAGTCAGGATCGAGGCAACGATTAACGAAGCGAAGTACAGAGAGATCCTTGATGAAAACCTGCTCCAGAGCGCTCAGGACGTGCTTCGGGGAAAAGTCTCTGAATGTCCTTGAATGACCCAGCCAGAGCCCGGACTTGAACCCAATCGTACATCTCTGGAAAGACCTGAAAATAGATTTGCAGCAACATTCCCCATACAACCTGACAGAGCTTGAGAGGTTCTGCAGAGAAGATTGGAATAAACTCAAATACAGGTGTGCCAAGCTTGTAGTGTCATACCCAAGCACACTTGATGAGAGGGTCTGAATACTCATGTAAATGTGATCAGTTTTTAAAATAAATTTGCAAAAATGTCTAATAACCCGTTTTTGCTTTGTCATTATAGGCTACTGTGTCTAGATTGATGAGGGAAAAACTATTTTGTAACAAAAATGTGGAAAAAGTCAAGGGGTCTGAATACTTTCCGAAGGCACTGTACGGCTGCATACACAGGACACTACTGCAGAGCAGAATCCTCCCGCCACACCAACACAAGGTCAGCTGGGAGTGAGGACAAGGGGAGGCGGTAGCGACACTGACAAACTTGTCAAACGCCTCAATATTCAAAAGGTTTAACGGTTTTGTTTATGTAATACCCACGGATTTGAGTATGTAAGAGTGCCAGGCATCAAACTTCAGTCACTCCTGCATTGCCGTTCATACGCAATGGTCATATAAAGTAAACATTGCTATGGCGGATTTGATTGATTCCAGCCTTTTAGTGCCAAATAAGACTGCAAAGCACAAAAAGGGTGTGTGGTTGCCTAGGTGACAGGTGGTATAACTGTAATGTTTACACTACCCACCCTAAGTGCGTATATTTCCAGCCACATGAAGCCCCGCCGTGTTAGCACTCCCCTTTTAGCATTAACCGTACCCTGGAGTGAAGAAGATCCTAACAACTGACACAGGGTTCGATCTTATTACAGCTCCTTATGGTTATGTACTAGGGGAAGGGTTCATCTGAACCCAGATCTGTGTCATGTAAAAACGTTTTACTCATGTGTCCAGCTGTGCAGTGTCTCTAGAGCGACGGCTTGCCTCCCACAACGCACCAATGTTCCAGCATACCCGCCTGTACTTAAATGTGGTTTGGCTGAGAGGAAAGGGCAGAGTGGAGACATCCGGCTTTCTTACAACATTGCCTTATCCACTTGTTGCCCTAGCGTAAACATCCCCCGGACACAAAATAGTAACTAGCAAGAGAGAGTTTCACAAGTGGCTAGTTTGTATCAATCACCTTCACTGAAACCACTGCAAAGGTTTTGCCTGCAAACTTTGGTTTTATATCGCAACATTCTGGGCAGGTCTGCCTACTGGCTATGGTAAGAGTTTTTAATGAGCACAATTTTAAGCGCTGTCTACCCAAACTTGTGATTTGTTGGAAGAGTTGTCTGTCTGAAAAGGACACTCCACAGAATAATTATTATTATTGTTAAATCTAATTGATCAAGATAATCCATCATGATTCCCTGACCTAGTGCTGCTGCCCTAGGTCTAATATTTTCAAGATGACCAGCTGTGTCAATCTAAAATGTCCTCCCTTTCCATATCTCCATTCTTTAAATCACCAGTGATAGATAGAGGACGCTAGTTTAAATTATTGAGACGTAATATAGAGAATGGTAGAGAATATAGATACTCACGTCCTCATTGGTGGTCTGGTTGAGGGAGATCAGGTAAGTATGGAAGCCTGTCAGTCCCACCACTGACCACAAGGTGAAGAAGCACACCAGCACTTCCAGCACAGTGGGATCAGGTTAAGGAAACAACAGCAGATACTGTACTAAAAGCTCTCAAAGTCCACAGGTCAAGGATAGGTCTTTCATGACATTACTGCAATCACTAATGATTTATTAGGTCTTTTGACATTCCATGTCCCAGTGACGATTCAGGTTATAACTCAATTTGACTCAAACTAAATTCTGTATTATTAATAATTATCTTTGTTTCTTTTAGTGGCCCTAAGGGGGAAGCTACGGTGGACCTAAGGGGGAAGCTACGGTGGCCCTAAGGGGGAAGCTACAGTGGCCCTAAAGGTCAATAAACAGATGGTATTGAGGCAGTTTTCAGTTACAATAGTCATTTACAACATTAACAATGTCTACACTGTATTTCTGATCAATTTGATGTTATTTTAAATGGACTTTTTTTGTGCTTTTCTTTCAAAAACAAGGACATTTCTAAGTGACCCCAAACTTTGTAGAACTGAAAGGATATGTCCCAGGTGTGTCCTGTAGTGTCTTCACAAACCCGGAGTTCACCGAGCCTGTAGAGACGTGTACATAGTTAAGAGGGTTTCTGTGATACACTCAAGCTCTCAAACACACCACACACATCTAATACGCTCTAAGACATGCACTTAAATATTCCCCTCTCACTCACTCCACTACACCATTAAAAAAAGAAATGATTAATACAAATTAGGGACAACATTGACAGCACGCTGACTGAGGCTTGAATTAAGCTCAGAAGCCCGGAGCTAATTATTCTGACTTTAAATGCTCTATGCTTTTCCCTGCCTCCTGCTGTCTGTAAAGGCCCATATAGGAACACAAAAGAGACTGTGTGTGTCATCCAGGCAGTTAGCGTTGCATGTCACTTCACGCTTTAGTCAAGCCTCAGCTGAACTAGGTCTCGGTTTCAGCACCATATTTAGCCCACATCACTCACTTGACAAGCCCCATCCAGTTTGGTTACATTCCCTCAACTATCAATAGGTGACAGCTTCCTGCAAACCTGTGCATTTCCTATCCACCAATCAGTAAACACCATGTCTTGGAATCTGTCATGGTCCGAAACTGACCTGGGACCTACCTTAGAATAGAATATCAAAAGCTGCTCTGGTCTTGGCTGTGACACAACAGCAACATTCCGGCGTGCCAAGCCCCCCACACACACACACACACACACACACACACACACACACACACACACACACACACACACACACACACACACACACACACACACACACACACACACACACACACACACACACACACACACACACCCCCCCTGTAGCTCCAGGAGAATACTCACGCATCACCACGTGTACGATATTGAAGGTGAAGATGTAGATGGTGAGCAGAGACAGGGACAGGGTGAACAGGTAGAAGTAACGGTAGTTCCTCTTGCCCACACAGTTGCCCACCCAGGGGCAGTGATGGTCAAAGCGATCTGTAGAGAAGAGGGGGATGAGGTTAAAGACCGAGGTGGATCAGGTTAAAGACCGAGGTGGATGAGGTTAAAGACCGATGAGGTTAAAGACCGATGGGAAGAGGTTCTGAGGCCATGGGATCAAACGCCACTCCATCAGACACAAAAAAACTAACTTAGTTCAATTTAACTTGGAGATGCCAATGAGTGCATAGGATAGACCCTCCCCCAAAGTTCTGCTGGTTTAATGTATCAAAGATAGTAAAAGACATTTGACTAACAAAGAGTAAACTGCAGGCTATAACAAATAGAGAGACACACACACACACACACACATAGACCAGTAATGAATTTGGCAGACCAACATATTGGCATCACATTGCCTTCCACGCGTTTAGCTAGGTAGACATTGACAACTAATTCTGACAACAACCTGTTCAACAAAGGTAAAGCAGCCATTATCCAAATGTCCACTGCTACAAAAGGTCACTAAGCCTCAAAGACGAGCGCACGGTTATTACAAGCAATAGGAGCCGTTTCCTTATAATTCCCTCTAGTCTGAATATAGTGACCCCCATCTCATTATTACCAGAGTCAATGCTGGGTCAGATGGCTTCCGAGGCAAAACATCTGGCTTTAAACGGTTCTCCCTGTGGCAGATAACAAGCACACCCTGGATAGTTTCACAACATTATTTAAATAAATTATGACAGCATGCAGGTGGGAAGACTTCTGCATTGGAGCATAATAACAATGAGGAAGAACCATCAGATATACGCATGGTCTGTTGATGTACGGTATATGAGCCTCGTGTAGATAGACTACTAAATCATATATGGCACACACGCCCGCGCCCACAAGTACAGAGTGAGGATAGAGAAGACTGTAGAGGATCAGTGTGTGCCTCTATGCACAGTCATGGTTAGAACACAGGGCCGTCTGTGTGGGGCCAGTGCACCTGCTACAGTCTGTCTGGGTCACACCCCCCCATCATGACACAGCAGCCTGTCTACTTACAGGATACTCTGCACTAAGGGCTCTATACAATCAAGGAAGGGAGAGGGTTTGATGTACATACAGCTTTGCCCAGGAGCAAGACGAAACAAAAATACACTACTTCTTACTCAATGCAATCAAGTCTGTGTTGTATTTCACTGAATTATTTTTGTAAAAAAATAATCCAATCACATTTGGAATAAAACTAGTGGGCGTGGTTATTATCTGGAAGGAAGGTGTTTTACATGGAACTGCCCTGTGTGTGGTTTTAACAACATTGATAAATCAATGTAGGCAAGGTCAAGTCTTGAGCAAACATTTAAAAACTTCTGTAGAATGTGTCCCTTCACCCACTGATAAAGGAAAAGCTAGTCCAACACAATACCCAGTGTCAGAGTGAATTCTTCTATGATAACAAAATGAATTAAAAACTGAAGAGAGCAGGAGGAGAAGAGTGCTCTCCCTTACCCACGCAGTTGTCACATATACTGCAGTGTGAGGCACGAGGTGGTCGGAAGATCTTGCAGGTGTAGCAGTACTTCAGTTTGACAATCTGCCCATTGATTTGGACGTTGCGGATCCGAGGTGGAGGCCGCTGCCCAGCCGGGACGTTCCCATTGGTCGCCTCTGTGAAAAACAGAGGGAAAGGAGACATCAACAAAAGGTGCCCATTTTAGTTTATACTCCGTTAACAATCTAGTCATTATCATGCTGTGTAATGCAAGTTTCACAAATACAGGTTTAGCCTACTCTTGGTATAAATTGTATTTTAAGCCATTTTTATTCAGTCATGTTTTAAACAAGGTTGGTCACATTTAGGAGTCACAGACCACAGGGAAATTACACTGAACAAAAACAAATGCAACAATTTCAAAATATTTTACTGAGTTACAGTTCAAAAGGAAATCAGTCAATTGAAATAAATTCATTAGACCCTATGGATTTTGGAATACAGACATGCATATTTTGGTCACCATGGATTTGAAAACCAGTCAGTATCTGGTGTGACCAACATTTCCTCATGCAGCGCAACATCTCCTTCGCATCAAGTTGATCAGACTGTTGATTGTGGCCTGTGGAGTGTTGTCCCACTCCTCTTCAATGGCTATGCGAAGTTGCTGGATATTGGAACACGCTGTCGTACACGTCGATCCAGAGCATCCCAAATGGGTGACGTCTTTTGAGTATGCAGGCCATAGAAGAACTAGAACATTTTCAGCTTCCAGGAATTGTGTACAGATCCTTGAGACATGGGGCTGCGCATTATTATCATGCTGAAACATGGAGGTTAGGTAGAGTTGAAACCAGGATTCATCCGTGAAGACCACACTTCTCCAGCATACCAGTGGCCATCGAAGGGGAATATTTGCAGATGAGCTTCACGGAGACGGTTTGACAGTTTGTGCAGAAATTCTTAAGTCATGCAAAACCACAGTTTCATCGGCTGGTCTCAGACTATCCAGCAGGTGAAGAAGCCAGATGTGGAGGTCCTGGGCTGGCATGGTTACACGTGGTCTGTGGTAGTGAGGCCAGTTAGGCATACTGCCAAACATCTTGAGGCGGCTTATGGTAGAGAAAGGAGCATTAATTTCTCTGGCAAAAGCTCTGGTGGACATTCCTGCAGTCAGCACGCCAATTACACACAGACATCTCTGGCATTGTGTTGTGACAATACTGCACATTTTAGAGTGGCCTTTTATTGTCCCCAGCACAAGTTGCACCTGTGTAATGATCATGCAGATCAGCTTCTTGATATGCCACACCGGTCAGGTGGATTAATTATCTTGGCAAAGGAGAAATGCTCACGAACAGGGATGTAAACAGATTTGTGCACATAATTAGAGAGAAATTAGCTTTTGTGCATATAGAACATTTCTGGGATATTTTATTTCAGCTCATAAAACATGGACCAACACTTTACATGTTGTGTTTATATTTTTGTACAGTACACATTTTCAGTCGACTAAATATACCAGACTAAACCAAAGGATACATTTTTCTTTTAAATTGACCCACAGTGCCTCTACTAGACAAATCTATAGTAGAGTGTATGTAATGAGAATCTTGCACTGCCTGTTGCCAGCTCCACTTCAAAGAATTGTATTCAAAGCCGGTGGAAATCAAGGTTCCTATTGTGTTGAATATCTACACAGTAAAGCTGTGAGTTGAGCCACACAGGCTGATAAAGATGAAGGGCGTTGGAAGTACACACACCAGAATAGTTGAAAATTAAGAATGTCAGTCAATTACATTTATTAAAAATATTTTTTAAATCATGATGTTATTGTTATTTATGAGCCTGGACCTGGGACGATGTGTCGTGCTGTGTCAGGGTATATAGTAGAGGTCGACCGATTATGATTTTTTCAACATTGATACCAATTATTGGAGGACCAAAAAAAGCTGATACCGATTTAAAAATAAAATTGCCCGATTTTTATATATATTTGTAATAATAACAATTTCAACTACTGAATGAACACTTATTTTAACTTAATACAATACATCAATAAAATCAATTTAGTCTCAAATAAGTAATGAAACGTGTTCAATTTGGTTTAAATAATGCAACAACAAAGTGTCGGCGAAGAAGGTAAAAGTGCAATATGTGCCATGCAAAAAGCTAACATTTAAGTTCCTTGCTCAGAACATGAGAACATATGAAAGCTGGTGGTTCCTTTTAACATGAGTCATCAATATTCCCAGATAAGAAGTTTTAGGTTGTAGTTATTGTAGGACTATTTCTCACTCTCTCTCTGTGTACTTCATATACCTTTGACTATTGGATGTTCTAATAGGTACTTTAGCATTGCCAGCCTAATCTCTGGAGTTGATAGGTTTGAAGTCATAAACAGCGAAGAGCTGCTGGCAAATGCAGGAAAGTGCTGTTTGAATGAATGCTTATGAGCCTGCTGCTGCCTACCACGGCTCAGTCAAACTACTCTGTCAAATCATAGACTTAATTATAACACACAGAAATACGAGCCTTAGGTCATTAATATGGTCAAATCCGGAAACTATCATTTCGAAAACAAAACGTTTATTCTTTCAGTGAAATACGGAACCGTTCCCCATTTTCCTGAACAGGTGGCATCCAAGTCTAAATATTGGGGTTACATTGCACAACCTTCAACGTTATGTCATAATTATGTACAATTCCGACAAATGAATTACAGTCTTTGTTAGGAAGAAATGGTCTTCACACAGTTCGCAACGAGCCAGGCAGCCCAAACTGCTGCATATACTCTGACTCTGCTTGCACAGAACGCAAGAGAAGTGAAACCATTTCCATCATTAAAATAAATTAATGTTAGCAGGCAATATTAACTAAATATGCAGGTTTAAAAATATATACACGTGTATTGATTAAGAAAGGCATTGACGTTTGGCGAAGTAGGCTGTGATTCGATGAGAAATTAACAGGTACCGCATCGATTATATGCAACTCAGGACAAGCTAGATAAACTATTAATATCAACCATGTATAGTTAACTACTGATTATGTTAAGATTGATTGTTTTTTTATAAGATCAAATTAATGCTAGCTAGCAACATACCGTGGCTCCTTGCTGCACTAGCGTAAAAAGGTAGTCAGCCTGCCATGCAGTCTCCTCGTGGAGTGCAATGTAATCGGCCATAATCGGTGTCCAAAAATGCTGACTACCGATTGTTATGAAAACGTGAAGAAAAAAAATAAAATAAATCGGCCCGAATTAAAATGGTCCATTCCAATTAAAATCGGTCGACCTCTAGTCTATAGTCCTGTTTTACAAACATTAGATGCAAAAGTATGTGGACACCTGCTCGTCAACCATCTCATTTCAAAATCATTGGCATTAATATGGTGTTGGTCCCCCCTTTGCTGCTATAACAGCCTCCACTCTTCTGGGAAGGCTTTCCATTAGATGTTGGAAAAATTGCTGTGGGGCCTTGCTTCCATTCAGCCACAAGAGCATTAGTGAGGTCGAGCACTGATGTTGGGCGATTAGGCCTGGCTCGCAGTCGGTGTTCCAATTCATCCATAAGGTGTTTGGTGTGTTTGAGGTCAGGGCTCTGTGCAGGCCAGTCAAGTTCTTCCACACCGATCGACAAAGCATTTCTGTATGGACCTTGCATATGCACGGGGGCATTGTCATAATGAAACAGGAAAAGGGCCTTCCCCAACTGTTGCCACAAAGTTGGAAACACAGAATTGTCTAGAATGTCATAGTCAGCGTTAAGATTATCCTTCACTGGAACTAGGGGACTATCCCGGACCATGAAAAACAGCCCCAGACCAATATTCCTCCTCCAAACTTTGTAGTTGGCACTACGCATTGGGGCAGGTAGCATTATCCTGGCATCCGCCAAACCCAGATTCGGCCGTCTTACTGTAAGATGATGAAGCAGGATTCATTATTCCAGAGAACACGTTTCCACTGCTCCAGAGTCCACTGGCGGCGAGCATTACACCACACCAGCAAATTGCGCATGGTGATCTTTTAAGCTTGTGTGTGGCTACTCGGCCACGGAAACCCATTTCATGAGTTTCCCGGCAAACGGTTCTTGTGCTGACATTGCTGCCAGAGGCAGTTTGGAACTTGGTAGTGAGTGTTGCAACCGATGGATGATTTTCACGTGCTACAATGCCTTGCAGAAGTATTCATCCCCCTTGATGTTTTTCCTATTTTGTTGCATTACAACTTGTAATTTAAATTGATTTTTATTTGGATATGACATAATGGGCATACAAACAGTCCACATTGGTGAAGTGATTTTAAAAAACTTGTGTCAAAATATTCAAAAAAAATTAATTGACAATTACATGAAGTTGATGCAAAGAGTCAATATTTGCAGTGTTGACCCTTCTTTTTCAAGACCTCTGCAATCCGCCCTGGCATGCTGTCAATTAACTTCTGGGCCACATCCTCACTGATGGCAGCCAATTCTTGCATAATCAATGCTTGGCGTGTCAGAATTTGTGGGGTTTTGTTTGTCCACCTGCCTCTTGAGGATTGACCACAAATTCTTAATGGGATTAAGGTCTGGGGAGTTTCCTGGCCATGGACCCAAAATATAGATGTTTGTTCCCTGAGCCACTTAGTTATCACTTTTGCCTTATGGCAAGGTGCTCCATCATGCTGGAAAATGCATTGTTCGTCACCAAACTGTTCCTGGATGGTTGGGAGAAGTTGCTCTCAGAGGATGTGTTGGTACCATTCTTTATTCATGGTTGTGTTCTTAGGAAGAATTGAGAGTGAGCCCACTCCCTTGGCTGAGAAGCAACCCCATACATGAATGGTCTCAGGATGCTTTACTGTTGGCATGACACAGAACTGATGGTAGCACGCACCTCATCTTCTCCAGATGCCCCAAACAATCGGAAAGGGGATTCAGAGAAAATGACTTTACCCCTGTCCTCAGCAGTCCAATCCCTGTACCTTCTGCAGAATATCAGTCTGTCCCTGATGTTTTTCCTGGAGAGAAGTTGCTTTTTTTCTGCCCTTCTTGACACCAGGCCATCCTCCAAAAGTCTTCACCTCACTGTGCATGCAGATGCACTCACACCTGCCTGCTGCCATTCCTGAGCAAGCTCTGTACTGTTGGTGCCCTGATCCCGCAGCTGAATCAACTTTAGGAGACGGTCCTGGGGGTTGCTGGACTTTCTTGGGTGCCCTGAAGCCTTCTTCACAACAATTGAACCGCTAACCTTGAAGTTCTTGATGATCTGATAAATGGTTGATTTAGCTGCAATCTTACTGGCAGCAATATCATTTCCTGTGAAGCCCTTTTCCTGCAAAGCAATGATGACGGCACATGTTTCCTTGCAGGTAACCATGGTTGACAGAGGAAGAACAATGATTCCAAGCACCACCCTCCTTCTGAAGCTTCCAGTCTGTTATTCAAACTCAATCAGCATGAGAGTGATCTCCAGCCTTGTCTTTGTCAACACTCACACCTGTGTTAACAAGAGAATCACTGACATGTCAGCTGATCTTTTGTGGCAGTGCTGAAATGCAGTGGAAATGTTTTGGGGGGATTCAGTTAATTTGCATTTCAAAGAGGGACTTTGAAATTAATTGCAATTCATCTGATCACTCTTCATAACATTCTGGAGTATATGCAAATTGCCATCATACAAACAAAAATGTATATTTGTGTCATTCAAAACTTTTGGCCACGACCGTACACCTGATCTGAAAGGCCCCAGAGTCTGCAATATCACTAAGCAAGGGGCACCACTAAGCAAGCAGCACCATGAAGACCAAGGCACTCTTCAAACCGGTCAGGGACGTACAGATCAGGGTTGGGTTATAAAAATATATACAAAACTTTGAACATCCCACAGAGCACCGTTAAATCCCTTATACATTATTTTGAAAGAATATGGCACCACAACAAACCTGCCAAGAGAGGGCCGCACACCAAAACTCACAGACCAGGCAAGGTGGGCATTAATCAGAGGCACAACAAAGATAACCCTGAAGGAGCTGCAAAGCTCCACAGCGGAGATTGGAGTATCTGTCCGTAGGACCACTAAGCCGTACACTCCACAGAGCTGGGTTTTACAGAAGTGGCCAGAAAAAAAGCCATGTAATAGCCTTCATTTCTTAGAACAAGAATAGACTGACGAGTTTCAGAAGAAACTGACAAATAGATACGCTAATTGATATCATTTGAGTCAATTGGAGGTGCACCTGTGGAAGTATTTCAAGGACTACCTTCAAACTCAGTGGCTCTTTGCTTGACATCATGGAAAATTCAAAAGAAATCAAATAATTGTAGACATACACAAGTCTGGTTCATTCTTGGGAGCAATTTCCAAAAGCCTGGAAGGTACCACGTTCATCTGTACAAACAATAGTACGCAAGTATTAAACACCATGGGACCACCCAGCCGTCATACCGCTCAGGAAGGAGAAGCCTTCTGTCTCCTAGAGATGAACGTACTGTGGTGCGAAAAGTGCAAATCAATCACAGAACAACAACCTTGTGAAGATGCTGGAGGAAACAGGTACAAAAGTGTTTTTATCCACAGCAAAAACGAGTCCTATATCGACATACCCTGAAAGGCCGCTCAGCAAGGAAGAAGTCACTGCTCCAAAACAGCCTACGGTTTGCAATGACTCCAAGCATACTTCCAAAGTTGTGGCAAAATGGCTTAAGGACAACAAAGTCAAGGTAATGGAGTGGCCATCACAAAGCCCTGACCTCAATCCCATAGAAAATTCATGGGCAGAACTGAAAAAGCGTGTGCGAGCAAGACGGCCTACAAACCTGACTCAGTTCCACCAGCTCTGTCGGGAGGAATGGGACAAAATTCACCTAACCTATTGTGGGAAGCTATCTGAAACATTTGACCCAAGTTAAACCATTTAAAAAGGCAATGCTACAAAATACTAATTGATTGTATGTAAACTTCTGACCAATTGGGAATGTGATGAAATAAATAAAAGCTGAAAAACCACTCTACTGTTATTCTGACATTTCACATTCTTAAAATAAAGTGGTGATCCTAACTGACCTAAGACAGGACATTATTACTAGGATTAAATGTCAGGAATTGTGAAAAACTGAGTTTAAATGTACTTGGCTAAGGTGTATGTAAACTTCCGACTTCAACTGCATGTAGTGTAAATCACTTATATTTTAATTATTCAAATAACATTACTGAATACTGCCAGGGGGAATGAATACTAGGATAGGCGGAGAGACATCACAACTGGAACCAAATGAAACATTTACACAGTTTGCTCTAAAAGCATAGAGGCCATACCACCTCCAATGTCTTTGTATGATTGAACAAGAGGCTCTGCAAGAAAGCAGAATACATTTTTTTAAAGGATCTTGCTACCACCTTTGATGAAAAATGTACAAATCAACACCATGTACAGGACAAATCAGCACAGTGTACTGTACAGGACACAAGACGGTGGTCAAATGGCTTCATCAAATGCTGCAGAACATGTTTAAAGAAACACCAGGCTGTTTAACAAATCACAATGTCAAATCACAGTAAGTTATATCAAACCACTTTCCACTTAAAACCATTGCTTTGTTAATTAATTAAGGTAGCACTCCAGAGGTGAATGAGACCATACATGCGGTCCTTTGTGAAGAGCTGGTCCTGGTCGGCCCATTATATATGCCAGGAGGATAGGCTCTCATCCGATAAGGTGTCCTCCAGGAACCAGCTACTAACGGGTCTAAGTGACAGAGCACCACAGCTGAGCCTTCATCAATATGCCGGGCAGCCTGGGTTCTAGAGCCTACACATCTGCACCTACCTGTCTCCCATTAACACACCATCACAGACCCCACCGATTGCCACGCTGGCCAATGATGGCACATTCAAGACATTTTAGGGATGTAAAGGCAAGATGAAAACTATTCTGGCGACTACCAATAAAACGAGGCAGGCATGCTAGAACGTCACGATTCAAAATCAAAAGTTTGCAGGCAAAACCTTTGCAGTGGTTTTTAGTTAAGGTAGTTGATGCAAATGAGTCACTTGCGAAATGCAACATAACCTCTGATCTCCAACTTGCTAGATACTATTTTGTATTTAATTCAAGCGGATAAACTAGTGACGTACTGTAGGCAGTGATGTATTTCCTCCAAAAAAGTATATAATTGAACACAGACCCAAGTCACTGTTGCCTAGGGTCAGATTTTTTGAGACTAGTGTACAATGAGGAAGACGAGTTAGAGCAAAATAGGTTGAGGGCAGGATCCTGCTGCAGAATACCAAATGCAATCTGTGACTCAAAATACTAAACAAGGTCATGTCACACAAACTGAACGGCCTTGCTGTTCAAAGTAATGCCATTACGGCCATTGTTCGACAAAATCCCTACATCCATTAATATGTTAGCCCAATAGCATGTTAGCTAAATAGCCATTAGCCGAACAGGCAATAACAATTCACATGTTATCCTAATATGCAATAGCCTTTAGCATGGTTCACTGTTGTCTCACTGGAAGGCCTGAGTCAGAGCCATCACAAAGGAAGCAAATCAGTCCAACAAGCAATATCCATTAGCATCTCTATGCATTCTGACTGGAAGGCTTGAGTCAGAGCCGTGACAAAAAAGGAGCACTGCCAGCAAAGGCACTCTCAGTGGACCACCTGCAGGATAGGCAAATCATTTCCAGACCGCTCATCTGTAGAGGAACACTGACGAGTCCCCCACCCAAGCCTCTCGACCAAATTGGGGATGCATGAAGGGCACTGTGAATCTTCCCTGCACATTGAACAGCTAGAGAGAGAGGGAGAAAGGGTTGGGCTGTGGCAGGGCTACTGCAGAGCAGACAGGCTTTTCCAGCAAGAGATGGACAGGAAAGAGAGTCTGGCTAAAAGAGTGGATAGTCCACTAGGGAGTGGTCAGGTTATCAAAAACAAAGGCCATTATAAGTGCAGCAATGTACATGTTCATTAAGAGCCACATCTGGCAAGCTTATACGTGGGAACATAGGAAGGACACGTTTGCAAAACCCTCCTATTTGGTTGTGCCGTCATAATAATGAATGCATACTAATGTTTTCTAGGTAAATGAGAACGGCATGGAGGGCCAAATTGATACATTCAGACGTCATCAAGGCTCGAAACAGTACACCTCAAATTGCAGAAAAAGTTGGTAACGATAAATATATATATATGCAGGGGTAACGATGCAGGGGTTTGACTAGGGGATAAGCTCTGAACAACATGGATGATTAGCTAAACTTTAGGTGGCATAAAGCATAACAAACATGAATTAACCAACAGGCAGGGGGCTCTGGTCTCCACACTGCTGCTTGACACACGTCTGCTGCAGTATTCATGACTCTAAAATGCTTTACACTTCACTTGCTTCTTAATCGCCTCGGATGGTGGGCCACAGTCCTCCTTGGCCCCACATCCGGAAGAGACTTCGCTTGCCCCTACCCCTTAGGCACTTCATGTACATCAGAGAGGATTAGATAGGCCTGAACAGCATGACAGTAGCTCTACCTTGCCCTCTGATAGGCTAGAGGGAACGCTCACAATATTGCTTACCTTAAACAATAAAATTCTTTCAGAGCTACAGAAAATGTCACATTACATTGATTCAGTTTGGGTTTCAAATCTACAAATACACTGAACAAAAACATGCAACCAATTCCTAAGATTTTACTGAGTTTGATTTCCTTATATGAACTGTCAATTGAAAACAATTAATTAGGCCCTATTCTATGCATTTCACATGACTGGGAATACAGATATGCATCTGTTGGTCATAGATATACAGTACTAGTCAAAAGTTGGGACACCAACTCATTCAAGGTTTTTCTTTATTTGTTCAACATTGAAGAATAGTGAAGACATCAAAACTATTAAATAACACATATGGAATCATGTAGTAACCCAAATGTATTTTTGAGATTTGAGGTTCTTCAAAGTAGCCACCCTTTGCCTTGGGGACAGCTTTGCACACACTTGGTTTGGCATTCTCTCAACCAGCATCATGAGGAATGCTATTCCAACAGGCTTGAAAAAGTTCCCACATATGCTGAGCACTTATTGGCTGCTTTTCCTTCACTCTGCGGTCCAACTCATTCCAAACTATGCAAATGGGGGTTGAGGTCTGGTCATTGTGGAGGCCAGGTCATCTGATGCAGCACAATCACTCTCCTTTGTCAAATAGTCTTTACACAGTCTGGAGGTGTGTTTTGAGTCATTGTCCTCTTAAAAAACAAAATGATCCCACGAAGCGCAAACCAGATGAGATGGTATATCGCTGCAGAATGCTGTGGTATGGCTGCTTATGTGTGCCTTGAAATCTAAATAAATCACCAGCAGTGTCACAAGCAAAGCACCCCTACACCATCACATCTCCTCCATGCTTCATGGTGGGAACTACACGTGCAGAGATCATAAGTTGACTTACTTTGCATCACAAAGTCAGTGGTTGGAACCCCAAAAAAATCTGTCAATGAGGACTCATTAGACCAAAAGGAAAGACTTCCACTCGAATGTCCATTGCTTGTGTTTCTTGGCCCAAGCAAGTTTCTTCTTCTTATTGGTGTCCTTTAGTAGTGGTTTCTTACATTTACATCACAGCAATTCAACCAAGAAGGCAGGAGTCTAGTAACTAATTAACTTATCCTCTGCAGCAGTGGTAACTCTGGGTCTTCCATTCCTGTGGCGGTCCTCAGAGCCAGTTTCATCATAGCGCTTGATGGTTTTTGCAACAGCACTTGAAGAACCTTTCAAAGTTCTTGAAATTTTCCAAATTGACTGAACCTTTCTTGAAGTATTGGACTGTTGTTTCTCTTTGCTTATTTGAGAGCGGTTCTTGCCACAATATGGAGTTAGCCCGACCTTGTCACAACACAAGTGATTGGCTCAAACGCATTAAGGAAAGAAATTCCACAAAGTAAAAAAGGCACACCTGCTAATTTAAACGCATTCCAGATGACTACCTCATGAAGCTGGTTGAGAGAAAGCAAAGAGTGTGCAAAGCTGTCATCAAGGCAAAGGGTGGCTACTTTGAAAACTCAAATATAGAATATTTGTTTAATACTTGATTGCATGTGTTATTTCATAGTTTTGACGTCTTCACTATTATTATACAATGTAGAAAATAGTACAAATAAAGAAACCCCTTTTTTTCACCTTTATTTAACCAGGTAGGCCAGTTGAGAAAAGGTTCTCATTTACAACTGCAACAAGATAAAGCAAAGCAGTGCGACAAAAACAGATGGGATAAACAGATGTACAGTCATAACACAATAGAAAAATCTGTATTCAGTGTGAGCAAATGAAATGAGGTAAGGCAATAAATAGGCCAATAGTGGTGAAGTAATTACAATTTAGCAATTTACACTGGAGTGATACATGTGCAGATGAGGATATGCAAGTAGAAATACTGGTGTGCAAAAGAGCAGAAAAACAAAAACAAATATGGGGATGAGGTAGGTAGTTGGATGGGCTATTTACAGATGGGCTGTGTACAGCTACAGCAATCGGTAAGCTACTCTGTGAGGGAGATATAAGTCTCCAACTTCAGTGATTTTTGCAATTCGTTTCAGTCATTAGCAGCAGAGAACTGGAAGGAAAGGCGGCCAAGGTAGGGTTTGAAAATGACCAGTGAAATATACCTGCTGGAGCACGTCCTACGGGTGGGTGTTGCTATGGTGTTCAGTAAGCTGAGTAAGGTGGCGCTTTACCTAGCAAAGACTTATAGATGATCTGGAGCCGGTGGGTTTGGCAACGAATATGTAGCAAGGACCAGCCAACGAGAGCAGACATGGCGCAGCGGTGGGTAGTTAATGGAGCATTGGTGACAAAACGGATGGCACTGTGATAGACTGCATCCAGTTTGCTGAGCAGAGTGTTGGAGGCTATTTTGTAAATGACATCACCGAAGTCAAGGATCGGTAGGATAGTCAGTTTTACAAGGGTGTTTGGCAGCATGGGTGAAGGAGGCTTTGTTGCGAAATAGATTTATATTTGGATTGGAGATGCTTAATGCGAGTCTGGAAGGAGAGTTTACAGTCTAACGCAGACAGCTAGGTATTTATAGTTGTCCACATAAGTCAGAACCACCCAGAGTAGTGATGCAGTCGGGCGGGCGGGCAGTGATCGGTTGAAGAGCATGCATTTCGTTTTACTAGCATTTAAGAGCAGTTGGAGGCCAAGGAGGGAGTGTTGTATGGCGTTGAAGCTCGTTTGGTGGTGTCATGACTGTCTTGATCAGGTCAGGTTACAGGAGACCACAACCCTACAGATTCTCTCAAATCCAACAGAGGAGGAGAGATCTAGGGGTCTGAAGATGCGGGGGGGGGTTATGGCCCCTTACGGCCCTGGTAAATCTCAGGCCACAGACAAATTCCTTTGTCCTGTTACTACGGAGAACCAGCCTCAGAACATTAAACATGAAATAAAGGGACTTTGGAACAATGATTTCCGTCAGCCACAATGGTGGTCATGACGATAGATGGACTATGAAAATGTATGTCATTTTTGTTCTGTTATTAAAGGTTAATAGATGACGTTATTACGAAAATATTGTAATGTGAAGGATTTTCCTAGTATATGTTTGATGTTTATACATTCTACGTTGTATGGAAAATATCCAAATCAAAGAGAATGTTTTGGGGAAGATGAAAGGTGAAGTTAGTTGTCTAAAATTGGATTTGAGAAAAACCTAGGCCTTGCCTCATTAACTTGGTACGCCCAGAGAATTGCCCTAAAGGTGGCTACGCCCACTTCTGACCCAAGGGTATAAAACCTGTGAGTATAGAATTTACAACAGGACTACGTGACCCCAGCTGCAGCAGGGTCTGAAAAAGTCAACCAACCCAGAACGCAACGCAAGCTTGAGGACAACGAAATCCTTTTCTACCCAAGCTACGGATGAGTAGCTGTGTCTCAGCGGGTGAATTCAAGTCGAACCACCTAGCCTCCATCTCCCATCGAATCGTGGTATCTAAAGGGTTTCATTCCTATGCTGTGAGCTATCTGTCCTCAGAAGACCCCTTCCAGAGAAAGGGGTGAGGGAACAGACTCCTAAGCCAAAAAGGACACCGGGAGGACAAGCAGGGAGGTGCACAGGAGAAGTGAGTCATCGAACAACGGAATGGTCCACGCAGAGAATCCCCGGAGATCGTCCCCACGTAATTACATCATATTCTGACCCATAAGAGGGGCAGTTTGGGCAAGGCTAGGGTTAGAATAGCATAGCTGACAAATTCACCCAAATGTATATTCTTGTGTACTTTCTTTCTCTCTCTTTTGAAATCCCCATTTTGGGTAACACGCGCCATGGTGTGTTGGCCCGTTATACTAAGTTCTAATCAATACCCTATAATGTGTTTTGTCTATGTGTATCTTTTATCATCATTTTAGCTTTTTAGTAAATAAATATTCAATTGAGATTGGTGTGATACGAATTCATTAGTGGGACCCGGGTCCGTGCAGATTCACGGGCGATAAGACGTTCAGAACGAGATTGTTCAGAGGCAACTGGTTAATTAGCGGCTGTTGTAAAATCGATATTCTGATATTCCGAGTTAATTTGGGAAATAGAAACTCAAGGTTAATAATTGCTTGATTAAGTTAATCATGTAATTAGAAACATGTAATCATTCGATGAGCAACAGTCGTCACATTAACTAATACAACGTCACGGCAGTGGTTTGTTAACACAGTATCTAAAGGGCCAGATGTATACAGAATTGAAATTGTAGGTGTCCAAATTTTGACTGGTAATGAATGAATGAATGAATGAATGAATGAATGTATGCATGTATGCATGCATTTTATTTTAAAGGTAGGGACATGGATCAGAAAACCAATCAGATTCCAGTAAATCTGTACAGGTCCTTGCGAGATGGGGATGTGCATTATCATGCTGAAACATGATGTGATGGTGGCAGATGAATGGCACGACAATGGGCCCCAGGATCATTGTCATTCAAATTGCCATTGATAAAATGCAATTGTAGCTTATGCCTGCCCATACCATAAACCCACCATGGTGCACTCTGTTCACAACATTGACACTGCTCACCCACACGACGACATACTGCCATCTGCACGGTACAGTTGAAACCGGGACTCACAGCAGTGTGCCAGTGGGCATCAAAAGGTGAGCATTTGCTGTGGTCAGGTCAAGACCCTGGTGAGGGCGACGAGCACATAGATAAGCGTCGCTGAGACGGTTTCCTGCAGTTTGTGCAGAAATTGAAACCCACAGTTTCATCAGCTTTCCGGTGGCCAGTCTCAGACCATACCGCAGGTGAACAAGCCAGATGTGGTGTTCCTGGGCTGGCGTGGTTACACATGGTCTGCGGTTGTGAGGCCGGTTGGACGTACTGCTAAATTCTCTAAAATTACGTTGGCGGCAGCTTATGGTAGAGAAATGGGAATTAAATTATCTGGCAACAGCTCTGGTGGACATTCCTGCAGTCAGCATGCCAATTTCATGCTTTCTCAAAACTTGAGACATCAGCAGCATTGTGTTGTGTGACAAAACTGCACATTTTAGAATAGCCTTTTATTATCCCCAGCACAAGTTGCACCTGTTCAATTATTATGCTGTTTTATTAGCTTCTTGATATGCCACAAACTTTTTGTTGTTGTTGATAATTAAGCTGTGTGTGTGTGTGTGTGTGTGTGTGTGTGTGTGTGTGTGTGTGTGTGTGTGTGTGTGTGTGTGTGTGTGTGTGTGGAACACTTCTGGGATTGTTTGTTTCAGCTCATGAAACATGAGATCAACATTTCACATGTCACGTTTATATTTTTGTTCAGTGTATATATGGGATATGGCCTAGGGGTTGTTTCTATACTAGGCCAATGGAAGGATGATAACACAGGTAGGGTAAACTTTCTCACCGATCTCCATCTCGATGAAGGTGGCCTCCTCGGGGAGTGCGCGCGGCAACACGCCCGGGTCACTAAAGCTGGTCCTCAGCAGCATGGCCATGACGAAAAAGAAGAGGAGGATAGCGAAGACCGGGATGGCAGGGGACAGGTGGATTGCCAGGTATGGGCACCTGCAGATGTTACAAGAGGACCATAGATTAATAATATTTCAGCACCACACAACTCTCTCAATGTTGACTGAATACTCCATAGTGAGTGATAATGTCTCCCGACCCCTCCTGTCTCAGCCTCCAGTATTTATGCTGCAGTAGTTTGTGTCGGGGGGCTAGGGTCAGTCTGTTACATCTGTAGTACTTATCCTGTCTTACCCAGTGTCCTGTGTGAATTTAAGTATGCTCTTTCTAATTCTCTCTTTCTTTCTCTCGGAGGACCTGAGCCCTAGGACCATGCCTCAGGACTGATTACCTGGCCTGACGACTCCTTGCTGTCCCCAGTCCACTTGGCCATGCTGCTGCTGCAGTTTCAACTGTTCTGCCTGCGGCTATGGAACCCTGACCTGTTCACCGGACATGCTACCTGTCCCAGACCTGCTGTTTTCAACTCTCTAGAGACAGCAGGAGCGGTAGAGATAATCTTAATGATCGGCTATGAAAAGCCAACTGACATTTACTCCTGAGGTGCTGACTTGCTGCACCCTCGACAACTACTGTGATTATTATTATTTGACCATGCTGGACATTTATGCACATTTGAACATCTTGGCCATGTTCTGTTACAATCTCCACCCGGTACAGCCAGAAGCGGACTGGCCACCACTCATAGCCTGATTCCTCTCTAGGTTTCTTCCTAGATTTTGGCCTTTCTAGGGAGTTTTTCCTAGCCACCGTGCTTCTACACCTGCATTGCTTGCTGTTTGGGGTTTTAGGCTGGGTTTCTGTACAGCACTTTGAGATATCAGCTGATGTAAGAAGGGCTATATAAATAAATTTGATTTGATAATCTGATTTACTCGTGAAACATTAAGCTAAAGCAGGGTAGTTACAGTACCATGTGATTATTCTGTTTAGTTATGATGATGCAAATCCTCATGAATTGTGAGTGGAACATTTGAATTTCTTGTCTTCAATTTCACATCAAAACACACTCAATATCTGATTTTTTAAAAATATGTATTTACATGGCCCAGGAGCAAATCTGTGGCAGCACAATAATACGGCTGAGAAGATAACTACACTAGAGGTTGAAGAAGCCCTCGTCTTACACACGAGACTATTAGAATACCCTAATTGTCAACGAAAGCGCTGCACAAACAGTCGGCACTGAGAAACAAGCCTCTACACGTCCTTGTAGAACGGTGTTCAGAAGTTGTTTACTGACGCAGCATGCAGTTAAAACAGTTTGGTCTGCAACCCTTCCCTAGGGCTTCACACACACTGCAGCCATGGCCCAAGAATCAACAACAGCCGGAGACCATGTTTACACTTCTAAACGTTCTCACCCTCCAGAGGGGGGGAGGAGCAGTATTAACACGAGTCCAAATGGCACGCCTAAACTGTAAAACTGCCAATAGACTCAGGACGCCACTCTGCAGCCAGGATGCCCCACAAAAAAAAGCCCCTTTTCCTGTCATGGTGGCAAAGGCATTCTGTAAAGTGCTGCGGCAGATTGGCAAGCACCACAGGCCACTGCATTGAGCTATTAATAGAGAAGCTGCTCTCCTTCTTCCCCGTGTGGAGAGATTCTTACATTGTGGATGTGTGATATACATCTATTGTACCAGTCAAAAGTTGACAATTACTCATTTAAGGGTTTGTCTTTATTGTTACTATATTCTACATTGTACATCAGTTGTGTTGTGACAAGATAGCCCTATCTTGTGTATACCACACCTATTTGGTTAAAGACCCAACTCCATATTATGGCAAGAACATCTCAAATAAGCAAAGAGAAACAGCAGCATCATTACTTCAAGTCATGAAGGTCAGTCAATTCTGAAAATTTCAAGCACTTTTAAAGTTTCTTCAAGTGCAGTCGCAAAAACCAATCATGTGCTATGATGAAAAACTGGCTCTCATGAGGAGCGCCACAGGAAAGGAAGAGTTACCAGAGTTACCTCTGCTGCAGAGGATAATAGCCTCAGAAATTGCAGACTAAATAAATGCTTCACAGAGTTCAAGTAACAGACACATCAACAGTTCAGAGGAGACTGCATGAATCAGGCCTTCATGGTCAAATTGCTGCAAAGAAACCATCACTAGAGGACAACAATAAGAGAGACTTGCTTGGGCCAAGAAACACAAGCAATGGACATTTGACCGGTGGAAATCTGTCCTTTTTGACTGCTGAGTCCAAATGAGATTTTTGGTTCCAACCGCCATGCCTTTGTGAGACGCAGAGTAGGTGAAAAGATGATCTACGCATGTGTGGTTTCCACAGTGAAGCATGGAGGTGGTGTTGTGATGGTGCTTTCTTGGTGACACTGTCAGTTATGTAGAACTCAAGGCACACTTAACCAGCATGGCTACCACAGCATTCTGCAGTGATACACCATCCCATCATTTGTTTTTCAACAAGACAATCACCCAACACCCCTACAGGCTGTGTAAGGGCAATTTGACCAAGAAGGAGAATGATGGAGTGCTGCATCAGATGACCTGGCCTCCATAATCACCTGAACTCAACCAAATTGAGATGGTTTAGGATGAGTTGGACCACAGAGTGAAGGAAAAGCTGCCAACAAGTGCTCAGCATGTGGGAACTCCTTCAAGACTTTTGGAAAAGTATTCCAGGTGAAGCTGGTTGAGAGAATGCCAAGAGTGTGCAATGCTGTCAAGGCAAAGGGTGGCTACTTTGAATAATCTCAAATATATTTTGATTGAACAATTGTTTCATTACTACATGATTCCATGTGTTATTTCATAGTTTTGATGTCTTCACTATTAATCTACAATTTAGAAAGTAGTGAAAATAAAGAAAAACCCTTGAATGAGTAGGTGTGTCCAATCTTGACTGGTACTAATATATAACACATCCCTCTTCATAATAATCACATTTGTAATGCCATATAAGCTGTGCATGATGCATTATAATGTACTGCTCCCCATGTGGAGAGATGTATTATGATAACATGTCCTATGAACACCCTCTTCATAATGCATAAGCACATGTATTACGCCTTATGAGCTATACATGACGCATATAATTCCTTATGAAGACCAAATGGGAAAGTATTACCACATCTGGTCATACAGTACAGGCCAATGGCCATGTTGGACAGGTTGATGAGTCTTGAGTGTATTTCACAGTGTAACAGGATATGGGTTTGATTATGCAAATGGAAATTATTTTAAAAAAACACCAGATTTTTTGTGGATCCTGATGTATAAAGATGGTGGATCTTCCTACAAAATCCCAAACATAATCAATCCAAGAAAATGCGTTCTAGTTGAAAAACAAACGTTCTCCGTACTCAGTCTGGTACCCATGCACAAGGCACGTTTATGATGGAAGCCCCAGACACTGACTGGTTTGGCTGGTTCTGTCATATTCAGTTCCCATTTAAAAATGTTTAATTTCCTCCTTTTGTTTGGGTGCCATTTTATGCTGACTCAAACACTCATAGTGAAAATGTTCGGTACGAGGGAGGGGTGTAGCTACAGTGTACAAGAATGAGTCAACAAAACACAGGGTGACAAAGTCTACCTGTTCCTTTCAAATTATGGAGATGGACTTATTATTATTACTTTGAATTTAGTGGGGCAAAAGGCACTATGTAGATTAGACAGGTAAGTCTGCATACAGGTGCCATACGTTTCCACCCAGTACCTATTTAATAGTCTGGTTCCACATCTGTTTGGGCTGTGTCCAACTCCTTTGCTTGACAATGACCATAGGAGTTGGAAAGATGGCACAAACAGATCTGGGAACAGGCTACCTTTTCAACACTAATGGAAAAATTAAAAGGAGCAGAGATCCATCCAATCAATATACATTTCCACTAGATTAAGCCCTGAGGCAGATGGACTGAGCTATATTTTTAAAAAATATAAAAGAATGCGATAAACCAGTCAAATTTAAGCATGGCTCTTTTCATTTTGCTGTTTCAGTTTTCATCAACAGCATAATTAATCACATTCAGACTCAACACGCATTGTCAGATTCTGTGTTCAGTATTATTTGCCTTTGATAATCTCTCAATATGATCAATGTAGCCATTTTTGTCTCGTGGTGAAAAAGAAACAAAAATAGCAATTTCTCAAGCAAGAATATTGCTAGGACTGTCTAGGAGTGGTCTGGGTGGGGAGGGGAAAACTGAAAACTAGCTGTTATTGGCTGAGGGGTTTGGAACTATTATTGGTCTATTAACTAAGGATGACTCTGGACCTGACAGTTCATGCAGCTTCAGTATTCTGATAATGGAGTTCTGGTAGAATCCAGATTGAGGAGAAATCTCCACACAATGCATCCCTGACCACCTCCTGAAGTGGTCAGACAGATCTGAACACAATCAGACCACAAAGCAACTTGTTGGTCTAGACCAGTCTTTTCATTGCAAGCTTTGTGTTCTGATAGCCGAAGTCGCAAGTAACTGTAGACACAACCTAATTTACCACCTGGTGATATCACAAGGCAGGCCACAACTACATCCCTCCAAAACAGGCATTCTTTTCAAACAGATCTTACACTTAAAAATCAGCATTATCCTAATTTTCACAATTTAGCAATACTATTCCAACCTCAGTGTGGAAGTGTATAGAAAAAACAGGAAATCTCATTTTTGACTGCACTGGGCCTTTTATATGTTGTCAGATATTCCCTTGTTTGTTCTTTCTCTCCCCCGTTGTCGTCGGTGAGAAAGGCTCCCCAAAGTAGGCTATATTTATGCCCTCAAGTCATCTCAAAATAACATCAAACCAAGTCATTGAGTAACAAAATTCCTTTAAGAAATCAAAATATGTAATTTCTCTAAACTATCCCTTGAAAATAGGGCCTTGAGCCCAACCCGCATGCCATAGAACCTGTACAATTTGTCACAACACTTTCCTAACACATGAGGCTTGTAACAGCCAGTTATTTGAATACATTGAAAGCAGAGCTAACATATCAACCACTGGCTCTACCTGGTATGAATTATAATAGGTAACAGATGCAGAGTAAACACTTTACTGTTAAATTTTAACCACTGGAGGGGGAGGGACATTTGATTGACGGCTCTCTAATCTAGACTTTAAACCATTTAACTTCACACTCAACACCGATAAGAGGATAGGTACAGGACTTGTTAAGTAACAAGAACTAAGAAATAATATTTTTTTGGTTCCCCTCAACTTTAGTTGTCCATGAAATTGGGAGCAATTCTCAGTTTGAGACTTATCTGCCCAATTTCCTGCTTTTTAGCCCAGGACTAGGCTTAATCTGTGTCTGGGAAACCGGCCGATCATGTATTTCAAGAGTGGAGATGAGGAGAGGCCTCTAAGGTGGAGACGTTGCAGCCTTAAAAAAAAGTCGAACCAAGGAATATGTCATGCCTTAGCTTTGCCACTCCTGACATTTGCCTTCACTGAGTATCTCATACCAAGCCTTTATGAATACATAACACCGGCGCTAGCTGTCTGTTGGAAAGCAGAAGTGAATTATGTACTATACTGCTGCGCTAGCAGATCTGCAGTAGGCCTGCTGTGTAACCTCTCTCTTTTGTAAGCCTTCTCTCTCACACCCACACAGTAAACAGTTCTCTGACCCAGGAAAGAGTTCCAGAATATTTGCCGCTGTATATTCTGACCAGAGTCCCTAGTGATCTCTAAGCCACAGTCATCTCAGCAACAATGTTCTGCAGGTAGTATGTGATTCCTTATTCTACATGTCATGTTTGTTCTAGACATAAATCTCCTATCTGAACTTACCAAGGTTTGTGCCCGGTTGTCTTCATGACATATTGGCTTGAGACCAAGAATGGCCACAAGACTAAAAGTGCAGTCTGGACATTGCCCTTTGAACAATAAGAAAGAAACCCCAACCTACAGTAAGGGTGCAGTTTTGTGACATCAATATATAATAATGAACTCTAAAAATTAAAACAAAAATAACACTACAATTGGTTACTCAACTTAAGGACAATCAAATAAACGAGTTGGAATTGAAAACTGTCTGATATTAATGTTCAGAAACAAGTTGCATCAGCAACAAAAAGTTGTAACAGTGGAGCAGAACAAAGAGATTCATTAATAAATCAGATCACAACGATGTGATTACATGAAATACCACACCAGTGACCTCTGACAGAGAGGAACATAGTAGTGTGGAGAATCAATAAGGACCCAACAAGCCACTGCAATACAACAGCTGTGTTCCAAATGGCACCCTTTCCCCTATAGTGCACTACTTCTGACCAGGGCCCAGTAGATCAATATCTACTAATTGAGAAGGGACCGAAACCATAAGACCCAAAATGCTGCCAGAGTGCCTATGAGGCAGTACCGCACATCCGAGTCCTTTATAGAGATGACAACAGACATCTCTTGGGAGAAGGGTGGCATGTGTCTTCCATTTCAAAGCACTTGGATGGAGGTGAAAAACATGTAAAGTCTCTCCCCCTAGCTCACCTCCTGGACTTGATGTACAGATATGAACAGGATCATTTCACTGAAATTCACTCTCCCTATAAACAAAACCTTAAATATCTTTAGGGAAGAAAGACTACTTTATGATAATTGGAAATAGATACAGTTGTTCTGAATATGAAATCAGGGCACTGACTGGGTTGTGTTCATTAGACACCAAAATTAAGAAGAAAACAAACAACCAGGGAGTGACTACCTTTACCTGTTCAATCATAAAACACTCATTTAATTTGCTGATTTAGACACACACACACACACACACACACACACAAGGGAAGATGGATACCCGGGGGGACCTCAGGTCTGTTACTAGATATCCTCTGGCCAGAGTCACACTAAGGTCAGCACTTGGCAGTGCAATCTCTCCCCCTCCCGAGCCACACACACACAATATTTGAGGGATCTGACCGGGAGAAGCCAAGGGCCTCTCTGCTAGACTAGCCACCCCCATGAGGACTTGTACAGCAGCAGCCAGGCCTTCAGTTCAGAGCCAAATTACTATCAAAGCCTGAGCCTGTTCATTTAGCATCAAACAGAAGAAAGAAAACACAGAAAATTAGGGACCTGGACCAATAAGAAATGCTCATTTCTGTTTGTTGCAAAACATACAAAGACCACACAATCCTATTGTACGAATCAATGCTGGAACAAGGAACAAAAGCATGGAGATCGCTTCATCCTACAATTTGTTTCTACCAATTTGGCTCATCTGTTCTGTGTAGGTGTTGCTCATTTGTAGGGGAGCTACTCTTCAGGGGGAGCCTCCCTCACTAGACTGCTGATGGTTGGTGATAAGTAGAGGTTAACCCAGTTGGTTGGTTGTTCTTGGACTGGGTCCAGCCTGCTCAGGAGGACACTGCCTCTCTGTCCTCCAATCTATGCCCTGTTGCTACTTTTTAATCCAAAAAGTAACATGAAAGGAACCTGGCCCTAATGCAGTGAATTGATTCCCAAAGAAGATGTGTGTGTTGGATCTTCACAGACAAACATCAATATAATTAGTGGAAGGAGAACTAAGCTGGATCTCCTAGAGTAATGTAATCGTAGGATTCCTCTAAAGTTGTTGACCTTGAGCTGTCAGAACTGGGCTGTGATTTCTTAGGGTACATAAAGCAGAACAGTGTGCAAACGAAAATGGAAAATGAACACGAGCCTTTGTTCTTGGCCAAGCTCAGATAGGACCGCTCAGTTGCACTCAGATTGACGGTTTTCTTTAGTTTGGTGCCTAAAGAACGAACCCATGGTTAGATCTGTCTCCCCTCTGAAAACAACTACATATATTCAGTGTAAAGAGTAGAGGTCGACCGATTAAACGGAATGGCTGATTAATTAGGGCTGATTTCAAGTTCTCATAAATCGGTATTTTTGGACACAGATTTGGCCCATTTAAAAAATACATTTAACACTTTTATTTAACTAGGCAAGTCAGTTAAGAACACATTCTTATTTTCAATGACAGCCTAGGAACGGTGGCTTAACTGCTTTGTTCAGGGACAGAACGACAGATTTTCACCTTGTCAGCTCGGGGGATTCAATCTTGCAACCTTACAGTTAACTAGTCCAACGCTCTAACCACCTGCCTCTCATTGCACTCCACGAGGAGACTGCCTGTTACACAAATGCAGTAATTCAAGGTAAGTTGTTAGCTAGCATTAAACTGATCTTAGAAAAAATAATCAAGCAATCATAATCACTAGTTAACTACACATGGTTGATGATATTACTAGTTTACCTAGAGTGTCCTGCGTTGCATATAATCGATGCGGTGCGTATCGTTGCTCCAATGTGTACCTAATCATAAACATCAATGCTTTTCTTAAAATCAATACACAGAAGTTTTAAACCTGCATATTTAGCCAAAAGAAATCCAGGTTAGCAGGCAATATTAACCAGGTGAAAGTGTCACTTCTCTTGCATTCATTGCACGCAGTCAGTGTATATGCAACAGTTTGGGCCACCTAATTTGCCAGAATTTTTTGTAATTATGACATAACATTGAAGGTTGTGCAATGTAACAGGAATATTTTGACTTATAGATGCCACCCGTTAGATAAAATACGGAACGTATTTCATTGAGAGAATAAACGTCTTGTTTTCGAGATGATAGTTGGGGTGGCAGGGTAGCCAAATGGTTAGAGCATTGGACTAGTAACCGGAAGGTTGCAAGTTCAAACCCCTGAGCTGACAAGGTACACAACTGTCGTTCTGCCCCTGAACAGGCAGTTAACCCACTGTTCCTAGGCGGTCATTGAAAATAAGAATTTGTTCTTAACTGACTTGCCTATGTAACAGTATAACTTTAGACCGTCCTCTTGCCCATACCCGGGTGCGAACCAGGGACCCTCTGCACACATCAACAACAGTCACCCTCGAAGCATCATTACCCATCGCTCCACAAAAGCCGCGGCCCTTGCAGAGCAAGGGGAACCACTACTTCAAGGTCTCAGAGCAAGTGACGTCACCGATTAAAACGCTATTTAGCGCGCACCACCGCTAACTAAGCTAGCCGTTACACTCACCCCCCTTTTGACCTCCTCCTTTTCCGCAGCAACCAGTGATCAGTGTCAACAGCATCAATGTAACAGTGTAACTTTAAACCGTCCCCTTGAACAATACCCGGGCGCGAACCAGGGACCCTCTGCACACATCAACAATAGTCACCCACGAAGCATCGTTACCCATCGCTCCACAAAAGCCGCGGCCCTTGCAGAGCAAGGGGAACCACTACTTCAAGGTCTCAGAGCAAGTGACGTCACCGATTGACCCGCTATTTAGCGCGCACCACCGCTAACTAAGCTAGCCGTTTCACATCCGTTACACCTAGTTAAATAAAGGTTAAAAAAAAAAAAAAATAGTTTCCGGATTTGATCATATTAATGACCTAAGGCTCATTTTTCTGTGTGTTTTCATGTTCTAACTAAGTCTATGATTTGATAGAGCAGTCTGACTGAGCAATGGTAGGCAACAGCAGGCTCGTAAGCATTCATTCAAACAGCACTTTAGTGCGTTTTGCCAGCAGCTCTGCTGTTTATGACTTCAAGCCTATCACCTCCCGAGATTAGGCTCGTGTAACCGATGTGAACTGGCTAGCTAGTTAGCGGGGTGCGAGCTAATAGCATTTCAAACGTCACTCGCTCTGAGACTTGGAGTGGTTGTTCCCCTTGCTCTGCAATGGTCGCGGCTTTTGTGGAGCGATGGGTAACGCTACTTCGAGGGTGGCTGTTGTCGTTGTGTTCCTGGTTCAAGCGAGGAGAGGGACGGAAGCTATACTGTTACACTGGCATTACTAAAGTGCCTATAAGAACATCCAATAGTCAAAGGTTAAGGAAATACAAATGGTATATTGAGAAATAGTCCTATAATTCATAGTACAACCAAAAAAACTTCTTACCTGGGAATATTGAAGACTCATGTTAAAAGGAACCACCAGCTTTCATATGTTCTCATGTTCTGAGCAAGGAACTTAAAATGTTAGCTTTCTTATATATTGCACTTTTACTTTCTTCTCCAACACTTTGTTTTTGCATTATTTAAACCAAATTGAACACATTTCATTATTTATTTGAGGCTAAATTGATTTTATTGATGTATTATATTAAGTTAAAATAAGTGTTCATTAAGTATTGTTGTAACTGTCATTGTTACAAATTAATAAATACATTTTTTTATATATACAAAAAAAAAATAATAATAATGGTCCTCCAATAAATCGGTATCGGCGTTGAAAAATCATAATCTAGTAAAGAGGAGGCTTCCATCATTGTTTCCTTACTCACATAAGACTAGTAGTTTAGTCTACAATATTAGTAACATTCTTGCTAAATGTCAAACTGTCGCCAGATACAACAGATAATCACAGACCCTCCGTGTCCAGCTGCAGAATCTGTCCCATAGATGCTCCATGGCAACCTCATTCCATAACTCCATGTGCTGTAGCCAACTCCTATTGTCATGCCATACAGTCCATAATGGACATACAGTACCAGTCAAAAGTTTGGACACACCTACTCATTCAAGGGTTTATCTTTATTTTTTACTATTTTCTACATAGTAGAATAGTGAAGACATCAAAACTATAAAATAACACTTATGGAATCATGTAGTAAGTAATAAAAAGTGTTACACAAATCAAAATGTATTTTATATTTGAGATTCTTCAAAGTAGCCGCCCTTTGCCTTGATGACAGCTTTCCACACTTAGCAATATCTCAACCAGCTTCACCTGGAATGCTTTTCCAACTGTCTTGAAGGAGTTCCCACATATTTGGAGCACGTGTTTGCTGCTTTTTCTTCACTCTGCGGTCCAACTCATCCTAAACCATCTCAATTGGGTTGAAGTCAGGTGATTGTAGAGGCCAGGTCATCTGATGCAGCACTCCATCACTCTCCTCCTTTAGCCTTTACCGTCTGGATTCGTGTTGGGTCATTGTCCTGTTGAAAAACAAATGATAGTCCCACTAAGCACAAACCAGATGGGATGGTGTATTGCTGCAGAATGCTGTGGTAGCCATGCTGGTTAATTGTGCCTTGAATTCTAAATAAATCACCAACAGTGTCACCAGCAAAGCACCCCACCTCCTTCACGGTAGGAACCACACATGCGGAGATCATCCGTTCACCTACTCTGCGTCTCACAAAGACATGGCGGTTGGAACAAAAATATCCTAATTGGACTCATCAGATCAAAAGGACAGATTTCCACCTGTCTAATGTCCATTGCTTGCGTTTCTAGGTCTAAGCAAGTCTCCTCTTCTTGTTGGTGTCCTTTAGTAGTGGTTTATTTGCAGCAATTCAACCATGAAGGCCTGATTCACACAGTCTCCTCTGAACAGTTGAGGTAGAGATGTTTCTGTTACTTGAACCCTATGACGCATTTATTTGGGCTGCAATCTGAGGTGCAGTTAACATTACATTACATTTAAGTCATTTAGCAGACGCTCTTATCCAGAGCGACTTACAAATTGGTGCATTCACCTTATGATATCCAGTGGAACAGCCACTTTACAATAGTGCATCTAAATCTTTTAAAGGGGGGTGAGAAGGATTACTTTATCCTATCCTAGGTATTCCTTAAAGAGGTGGGGTTTCAGGTGTCTCCGGAAGGTGGTGATTGACTCCGCTGTCCTGGCGTCGTGAGGGAGTGTGTTCCACCATTGGGGAGCCAGAGCAGCGAACAGTTTTGACTGGGCTGAGCGGGAACTGTACTTCCTCAGTGGTAGGGAGGCGAGCAGGCCAGAGGTGGATGAACGCAGTGCCCTTGTTTGGGTGTAGGGCCTGATCAGAGCCTGGAGGTACTGAGGTGCCGTTCCCCTCACAGCTCCGTAGGCAAGCACCATGGTCTTGTAGCGGATGCGAGCTTCAACTGGAAGCCAGTGGAGAGAGCGGAGAGTTAACTCTAATGAACTTGTCCTCTGCAGCAGAGGTAACTCTAGGTATTCCTTTACTGTGGCGATCCTCATGAGAGCTTGTTTCGTCATAGTGCTTGATGTTTTTTGCGACCGTACTTGAAGAAACTTCTTGAAGTTCTTGAAATGTTCAAGATTGACTGACCTTCATGTCTTAAAGTAATGATGGACTATTGTGTCAGTTTGCTTATTTGAGCTGTTCTTGTCATAATATGGACTTGGTCATTTACCAATAGGGCTATCTTCTTTATACCACCCCTACCTTGTCACAGCACAACTGGAAAGATTAAGGAAAGAAATTCAACAAATGAACTTTTAACAATGCAACACCTATTCATTTAAATGCATTCCAGTTGACTACCTCATGAAGATGGTTGAGAGAATGTCGAGAGTGTGCAAAGCTATAATCAAGACAAAGGGTGGCTACTTTGAAGAATCTCAAATATAAACAAATATAGTTTAACACTTTTTTGGTTACTACATGATTCCGTGAGTGTTATTTCACAGTTGATGTCTTCACTATTCTATAGAGAAAAACCCTTGAATGAGTAGGTGTCCAAACTTTTGACTGGTACTGTACATACAGTCCAAAGAGCTCATGGGACAAGGCCAGATCCATGGGAATTGGAGAAGTCCTGTCTATATAGATGTCTCTCTTTTTACGTGCAGATTTTATGTGCAGACATCTATGCGTTAGGACAGGTATTCCCATTGTGTGTACCCCCCAGCGGGTACGCCAAGTAAAAATGTGATTCACCTCCACATTTTCAATCAATACATTTATATTTTCCAACGCGAGTAGCCATGTTTCACTGCCAAAAATAACATTAAACCATCTAGTGTTCGGCGAAATAACAATGTCAAATACAGGTAGCCTAGTCAAATAATTCTTCTAACGGTCCGTATGTATGGGAATCCCACTAACGGTCCGTATGTATGGGAATCCCACTAACGGTCCGCATGTATGGGAAGCCCACTAACGGTCCGCATGTATGGGAATCCCACTAACGGTCCGTATGTAGCCAAACCGTAGCTGCTGCTCATTCCATTTGCTCGAAAATGTATAAATGGTTAAATAAAATGTAGCACCGCATCCACAGAGACACATACCATCTCTACTGGTAGTACTGCTACTACCAACAGTACACCTGCACCTGTTGACGAAACAAGATGTTCTGCGTCAATGATCACATCCAATGCTAGCATCAGTAATTCTACATTTGTTGTTAGCCCAGCAAGCATGGACACACAGTTGTGAAGCTGATGCAGCCAAAGAGCTACTGCCCCCTTACCCGAGAAAGCTCTGAACAGACGGTGACATGGACCAAGTTCCACAGACATGTGACTAAAAGAAATTGAATAATGTGTCCCTGAACAACAGGGGGGTCAAAATCAAAGTAACAGTCAGTATCTGGTGTAGCCACCAGCTGCATTAAGTACTGCAGTGCATCCCCTCCTCTTGGACTGCACCAGATTAGCCAGTTCTTGCTGTGGGTGTTCCCCCACTCTTCCACCAAGGCACCTGCAAGTTCCCAGACATTTCTGGGGGGGGAAATGGCCCTAGCTCTCACCCGTCGATCCAACAGGTCCCAGGCGAGCAGAATGGGACTGAGAGCCGGGCTCTTCGCTGGCCATGGCAGACCACTGACATTCCTATCTTGCAGGGAATCACTCACAGAACGAGCAGTATGGCTGGTGGCATTGTCATGCTGGAGGGACATGTCAGGATGAGCCTGCAGGAAGGGTACCACATGACGGAGGAGGATGTCTCCTTGTTACGCACAGTGTTGATATTGCCTGCAATGACAACAAGCTCAGTCCGATGATGCTGTGACACCAATCCAGACCATGACAGACCCTCCACCTCCAAAATCGATCCCGCTCCAGAGTACAGGCCTCGGTATAATGCTCATTCCTTCGACAATAAACACGAATCCGACCATCACCCATGGTGTCCTAGGTTTTCATAACTGTAACCTTAATTGCCTTCCGTCTGTAAGCTGTTAGTGTCTTAATGACCGTTCCACAGGTGCATGTTCATTAATTGTTTATGGTTAACTGAACAAGCATGGGAAACAGTGTTTAAACCCTTTACAATGAAGATCTGTGAAGTTATTTGGATTTTTACAAATTGTTTTTTGAAAGAAAGTACTTTTTGCTCACAACTCGATGAAACCTTCACAACTCGATGAAACCTTCACAATTGCGTAGAAATTTAGAAAATGCCATTTTGAAAAATAAGCCGAAGGAGTTTGAGCGAGAATTAAGACGACTTTCGAGTAGTAAGACATGTATAAAAACAACAGATACCAGAAGTGTCTTATATGGTGAGCTACCGTGTGGCTAGGCCAGGCAAGCCCCATACTATTGTGGAGGACTTAATTCTTCCTGCTGCTGCGGATATGGCTGGGTCAACGCAGGGGAAAAGGCCAAAAAAACTATACAGACAATGTCTTCACCAAACAGCACTGTTTCAAGACACATCAGTGACATGGCAGAAGATGTTTTGAAACAATCACTGCTTCGCATACAAGCCAGTGAATTATTTTCATTACAGCTGGATGAGTGAACAGATGTGGCGGGCCTGGCACAACTCCTGGTATATGTCTGTTACTTTTATGGGGGGTCAATTAAGGAAGACATCCTCTTCTGCAAACCAGGACAACATGAGAGGATATTTTTAAAGTACAGGACAACTTTGTGAAATTAAATGGACTTTGGTGGTCAAGATGTGTTGGTATCTGTATTGATGGCGCAAAAGCCATGACAGGGAGACATTGTGGAGTGGTAACGCGCGTGCAAACAGTTGCTCCCGACACCACTTGGGTAAACTGCAGCATTCACCAAGTCTCTTGCTGCAAAGGAAATGCCTGACAACTTGAAATAGGTTTTGGACACTACAGTGAACATGGTTAACTTTGTTAAAGCAAGGCCCCTGAACTCGTGTATTTTCTTCATAATGCAATGATATGGACAGCGACCATGTAATGCTTTTATAACATACTGAATTGTGCTGGTTATCAAGGGGCAAAGTATTGACACAGTTGTTTTTGTTTTTTTAATTGAGAGACGAGTTAAAGTTCTTTACTGGCCATAATTTTCACTTGTCTGACTGCTTGCATGATGTTTCTCACACAACTGGCCTAACTGGGTGATGCTTTTTCTCACCTGAATGATCTGCACCCAGGATTACATGGAGTCTTCGCAATTATATTCAATATGCAGGACAAAATTGAGGCTATGATTAAGAAGTTGGAGCTCTTCTCTGTCTGCATCAACAAGGACAACACACAGGTCTTTCCGTCATTGTATGATTTTTTTTGTGTGCAAATGAACTCACAGACAATGTCAAATGTGATATAACAGATGACAAACAACTGGATTCATTATCCCTTTCATGCCAGTCCACTTACCGATATCTGAACAAGAGAGCCTCATCGAAATTGCAACAAGCGGTTCTGTGAAATTTTTATTTAATCAGAAGCCACTGCCAGATTTCTGGATTGGGCTGTGCTCAGTATCCTGCCTTGGCAAATTGCACTGTTAAAATACTGATGACCTTTGCAACCACATACCTATGTGAGAGTAGATTATCGGCCCTCACTAGCATGAAAACTAAAGAGGCACAGACTGTGTGGGGCAAATGATTTAAGACTGAGACTCTCTCCAATACAACCCAACATTGCAGAGTTATGTGTATCCTTTCCAGCACTCCCTTCATTAACCTGTGGTGAGTTATTCACAATTGTCAATGAACAAATAAGGTTTTATAAGATGTAAGATGGTTAAATAAAGAGTCAAATTATTGATTATTATTAATTGTGCCCTGGTCCTACGTATAAGAGCTCCCTCCTCACTTCCCACGAGCCGGGTTGTGACGAACACTCGTTCTTAAGTTTAATAAATGTATTGTATAGTGTGTGTGTGGCAGGCGAACAATGATGGCAAAAAACGACATTTGAGAGTGTGCTGACCCTGGTGCTAGAGGGGGTATGCAGCTGGAGGTTAAATGTTTGTAGGGGTACGGGACTATAAAAAGTTTGGGAACCACTGTGTTGGGACATTTAATTTTTTGAGATATAGTATAGTGGAAGTGAAAGATTCCAGATCTCACTTCAGTTTCCGATAGAGGAGTGACTAGATGTTGGTTAGTGGTAGTGAGCTACTCTCTCAAACATGCCTCCTGAAAAGCATGAAAACCACTGTGCCTCTTTCTTCAGCAAATTGTCATTAGCCTGTCAAGGGGCTAGATCTGATATGGCTCAAATTGCTCCGTAATGGAGAGTTTTGAATTACAGCCCCTGTTCCCCAGCTCAATCTCTATGTTAATATTCAGGCCTCCCCATGAGAGATAATTATGGGGCAACTGTAATACGAACGTAGTGTGCTAACGGCGATCTGGCCATTAGTTACTGTTGGGCCTGGTCCAACCTCAGGCGCTAAACTAGTGGGATCAGCAATATCAGTCTCCACTCTGGCCCCGGGGCGAGACAACAGTTCCCTCTGTGGAGATTCAGAGAACATGTTCTGTTCATTATGCCAAAATATTTCAATAACGTAAAATAAAATTGAGCGTTATTGATTGGACGAGTCCAGATATAGCCCCCCCCATGTTTCGGTCCGTTTTCTTACATTTGGTGCCTAATGAACACGACCCAGACTCACATTGAGCGCACACAGAGATGGAACGGGCTGCACATTTACTGTAAGGCCAGAGGCCCCAGGGAGCTACAGTCTGCAGCCACTGCTGTAGCTCCTCAGCAGTCCACTGGATGATTACATTAGGCCAAGAAGCCTAGCAGTGACGGTCCCTGTCCAGTAGAATTACTTGGTAAAACTTGATTCCAGCTGTTAGAATATCATGCATTACATTTCATGGAGGGAAACATTTTGTATTTATAGGGCAAAACTAGTCATCAGCCTGGACACTGGAACACTTTTCCTTGAGGCCCCCATTTTTTAAAATTAATTAATGATAAATCTGCAACAAACAAAAAAATATTTAGACAGGCACACTGACAAGGCATTGCCCGAACTGCTCTTTGGCCAGTCTGTTTCTGGGGGGCTACGGTTTCACTCTGTAACCTCAGTTGTAAAACACCTGGCCAGCTAGCTCCACCTGCCAAGTCCAATACAGGTGCAGGTTACGTTAAATGGTTACAGTTAGGGGAAGGGTTAGCTAACATGCTAGTAGTTGCAAAGTAGCAAGTAGTTGAAAAATTGGTATTTAGCTAAAATGCTAAAGTTGTCCATGATGAGATTCAAACACGCAACCTTTGTTACCTAGATTTTCATCCACCACAATCAACTTCTGTCATATGTAGTCCTCCTAAACATATAATACTAATTTGAGTGTTACGGATTTACACTTACTATGTTGCATCGTCTGAGACCAGGCTGTAAAGCTAGGTTGATGTTTTATTATTATGTTCTGAAAGGCAATGCTTAATGTTTAGCAAGGGCCCCTTTCACTGGACAGTAAGGGAATTAAATATGCAAGACTAGATATTAATCAATAATGGTTTCTTTCTGATACCACCCAGCCAACGATTTTTGTGGGGAGAATTTTTTTTCTTCAATATTTTATATGCCTCATCACTTAATGCATAGCTTAGTACAGGGTAAATAAAGGCTATTTTTAGGCCCTACTACATGTTATTAGTTTCATCGGACTTGCGGCCCTAAAAGTACCTCATCCTAGAAAACATTTTACACACCTAAGGAAACGTCATGGGACATTGATTTGTTCAGAATTTATTGAGAAAACACGGCCGAATTATTTTGACAGCTTGCTTAGTTGTTTGATCATCGCCCAAATAAACAATGGATAAACAGATCTACTTACTCGAATGCGAAGAACAAGGAGCAGGTGCCAACGATGAGAAATAAGGTTAGATAGAAGACGCCTTTCTGCCGGGCCATCATTACGCGTCCATCACAGCAGAAAGTGTTTTTCCCTGGGAGCTTTTCCCATTTTCGTACCTTCCGTGTCATCATTACCGCCGACATACTGACAGTTTTCGATCAACTCAGTAAGCTATAGTGACATATAATGTTTATAGGCCACTGTATGTAAATTACAATATTTACTTGACTTTCAAAACGAAAATTATACGGTAAAGTACATTTCCCTGTGACAGGAAATATCCGTGAGATGTTTTTTTTCCTTCACCGTTTATACGGGCGATTCAGCTCACAAATATGCGTATTCCTATAAACACTCCACGTTAGTTGTTCTGAAATGACATGATTGAGAAGTACATGTCGTTAGTGTCATTCATTTGAACAAATCCATGCATCTATCCATATTTTCGGCAATCAAAGTTCTCCTCGTTTCAGTGCGTCCACCTCCTTCCAGTGCCAGAGGGCTTCCATTCTATAGTAGAACAGTAATCAGTATCTTAAATTCTCCCCTTTAATAACGGAATTTGTTTGAGTCAGATCTTTTTGGCCCAAAGGAAAGAAATCCAGTCTTGCTACTCGCATCAGGAGCGTGGACCTTGACCGAGTGACATCCATAAAACTGATCATACATGCGCGCACATGACAGTCATCGCTTGGTTTATGTTGATATTAGTCTATTCAGTAAGACATAATAACACATTTTTAAAAAACAATAGTTCTATATCATAGATAATCGTTGCCTAAATAAGGTGTGTTGGTTTTGATTTCCCGCAAGACGCGATGCGAGCTTGTCTCGTTTCTAATCAATGGGTGCAGGAAACACGCCTAGATTAAAATGTCTTATTTTAAAGGGGCAGTACAGAAAGCAAGGAACAAAGGAGATAGAGTTCTCTATTTGAAACATTGGGATATTACGCTACCAATCAAAAATATAAACACAATCATTTCAAAGATTTTACTGAGTTACAGTTCATCTAAGGAAATCAGTCATTTTAAATAAATAAATTAGTCCGTAATCTATGGATTTCACATGGCTGGGAATACAGATATGCATCTGTTTGTCACAGATACCTTAATAAAAGGTCGTAGGTGTCGATCCAGACCATCCCATACATGCTCAATTGGTGACATGTCTGCAGAGTATGCAGGCCATGGAAGAACTGGGACATTTTTAGCTTCCAGGAAATGTGTACCGATCCTTGCGACATGGGGCCGTGCATTATAATGCTGAAACATGAGGTGATGGCGGCGGATGATTGGCACGACAATGGGCCTCAGGATCTCGTCTCAGTATCTCTGTGCAATCAAATTGTCATGATAAAATGCAATTGGATTCGTTGTCCGTAGCTTATGCCTGCCCATACCATAACCCCACCGCCACCATGGGGCACTCTGTTCACAACATTGACATCAGCAAAACCGTCGCTGACGCTATGCCGTACACGTGGTCTGCGGTTGTAAGGCCAGTTGGATATACTGCCAAATTCTCTAAAACAATGTTGGAGTCGACTTATGATAGAGAAATGAACATTACATTCTCTGGCAACAGCTCTGGTGGACATTCCTGCAGTCAGCATGCCAATTGCACACTTGAGACATCTGTAACATTGTGTTGTGTGACAAAACTGCACATTTTAGAGTGGCCTTTTAGAGTGTGTTCTGTTCTACTGTGTTCTATTCTACTGTGATCTATTCTATTGTGTCTTAGTTGACCGTGTTCTATTCTGTTGTGTTCTATTCTATTGTGTTATATTCCGTGTTTTATTTTACTGTGTTATATTCTATTGTGTTCTATCCTCCAAACGAGCTTCAATGCCATACAGCACTCCTTCCGTGGCCTCCAACTGCTCTTAAACGCGAGTAAAACCAAATGCATGCTTTTCAACCGATCGCTGCCTGCACCCGCATGCCCGACTAGCATCACCACCCTGGATGGTTCCGACCTTGAATATGTGGACATCTATAAGTACCTAGGTGTCTGGCTAGACTGCAAACTCTCCTTCCAGACTCACATCAAACATCTCCAATCAAAAATCAAATCAAGAGTCGGCTTTCTATTCCGCAACAAAGCCTCCTTCACTCACGCTGCCAAGCTTACCCTAGTAAAACTGACTATCCTACCGATCCTCGACTTCGGCGATGTCATCTACAAAATGGCTTCCAACACTCTACTCAGCAAACTGGATGCAGTCTATCACAGTGCCATCCGTTTTGTCACTAAAGCACCTTATACCACCCACCACTGCGACTTGTATGCTCTAGTCGGCTGGCCCTCGCTACATATCCGTCGCCAGACCCACTGGCTCCAGGTCATCTACAAGTCCATGCTAGGTAAAGCTCCGCCTTATCTCAGTTCACTGGTCACGATGGCAACACCCATCCGTAGCACGCGCTCCAGCAGGTGTATCTCACTGATCATCCCTAAAGCCAACACCTCATTTGGCCGCCTTTCGTTCCAGTACTCTGCTGCCTGTGACTGGAACGAATTGCAAAAATCGCTGAAGTTGGAGACTTTTATCTCCCTCACCAACTTCAAACATCAGCTATCCGAGCAGCTAACCGATCGTTGCAGCTATACATAGTCTATAGGTAAATAGCTCACCCATTTTCACCTACCTCATTCCCATACTGTTTTTATACTGTTTTTATTTATTTACTTTCCTGCTCTTTTGCACACCAATATCTCTACCTGTACATGACCATCTGATCATTTATCACTCCAGTGTTAATCTGCAAAATTGTATTATTCGCCTACCTCCTCATGCCTTTTGCACACATTGTATATAGACTGCCCATTTTTTCTACTGTGTTATTGACTTGCTAATTGTTTACTCCATGTGTAACTCTGTGTTGTCTGTTCACACTGCTATGCTTTATCTTGGCCAGGTCGCAGTTGCAAATGAGAACTTGTTCTCAACTAGCCTACCTGGTTAAATAAAGGTGAAATAAAAAAAAAATTAAAAAATTCTACTGTGATCTATTTTTAGTTGACCGTGTTCTATTCTGTTGTGTTCTATTCTATTGTGTTATATTCTGTGTTTTATTTTACTGTGTTCTATTCTATTGTGTTCTACTCTAGGCAATAGTCTCTATTATCATTGTCAATAAAAAAAACAACAAAGAACATAATTGTGTCTGTAATATGCATTCTCCATAGAGAACAAAGCACACAGATGTTAGCCTACTCCTGAACAGAAAAGCATCGGTAGAAAATCTATATCCTTCGTAATAAAATTAGTCTATGGAAAAATTATATTACATGTCATCAAATAGGGGGAAATTAGTATTGACCATTATTGGTTTAAAGTACCCATTTTCAAAATTTATGCAAATTAGCAAATTCTATCAGAACATAAGGAGATCCACTGTGCAGGGCATAACCCATGCTTAAAGAGCATCAGCAGGAACTCCAGTGAGGAGGAGAGGGTCGTAAAGGAACTAGAGGAGTCAGAGAAGGGAGGGGGTTTGGCAGATCCTCTGGAAGGGATGGACAGGAGGTAGTAAACAAGCAGAGCGGGAACCATTCTGTCTACATCATCACCACCAGGGATTCTGTCTATTTCAATCAGACAATTTATGACTTGTCAGAGGCTACCATCGATGAGTAGTTTTAAACTTGAGTTTATTGTTTAATTCGATATCATCATTCACAGTTGTTTTCTGAATCATAATGTCACTTGGGATGTCAGGATGTAGGCTTTTAGAATGCTTTACCCTCTCTAAACAGTGAGGTAAAATCAGGGATTAATATGATTTGAAAAACAAAACAATTTGATTTATATAAAACATACTCTGGAATACTGTAGGTTATGCTATGTAGGTTCTTTGTATGTTAAATAATTGTATTTCTGATAACTGAATTACAATTCGCACCAAAAAAAAAACTATATCAATGATAAATGTTGATTATTGATAGCGTTGCACATGATTTTCATGGTGAATCCCTTAACCTGTAATTTGAACATGCAGAATCACATAGAATACCAAGATATCCTTCCAGTTATATAAACCTCCATCATAAAACCAGATGTTCTAAAGACAGACATTCAAATACCCATGTTTGTTCCCCTGTTTGCTCACTTTTCCACATCAATGACACTTACGTAAGTTATTGCCCACACACAGAAGAGATGCAGAGCAGGATGTAGCCATTAACAAAGTCTCGTGAATTCATAACGACTGTCAACAACTGATAGCATTCATGTCCCTGACATCCTCGGCAAATGTTTGATGTTCCAATGTTCTTTTATTTAACTGGAAATATAAGAATTGTCTCATTGTTTGATCATCTGTTATCTCTATGTCTCTAATAAAGAGTCCCAGGGACAGGGGTTGATAACCATTTATAGACTTACATCATTTCTGAGTTTCTAATCAGTTAATAGCTGAGACCAGATACAGCAGGCTGTAATAATGCTTAATTGGGTAGAGCCTTGTAACAACAATGATGTCATCAAAGGCTACACTTTAGACTACCTAGAACCAACAGGTTCTTCGACTGTCCCTGTAGGAGAGCCCTTTTAAGTTCCAGGTAGAACCTTTCACCCTTGGATGTACCATTGTACGTTCTCTAACTATGTGTGTGGGTGTGAGACTGGGATCTGAGGATGTGGGTTTCCCGTTTCGAACTCTGAGTGGTGGTAATTTGTCTAAAAGCGAGTATTGTGTGGCTGTGTCAGGTGCCTCCACCTAGTGGTTAGATATAATCATGACAATTCAGAAAACAAACAACTCAGTTCTTTTCTCAATAAGTTTTGCTTAACTGCATCCTCTCCTCCATCCTCTCTTGCCTCCTTTTGAAAAAGGTCAAAGGTAATCGAAGAGAGGCAGTGAGAAGAGTGATTGTGGCAGAAAATGCGCTCAAATGAAATGAGAAGCTTCTTCTCCAAAATACAGCAATATAACTGTTTGTGCCTCTTGAAACGGCATAGCAACAAATCAAATCTAATCAAATTGTATTAGTCACATGCGCCAAATACAAAAGGTGTAGACCTTACAGTGAAATGTTAAATTACAAGACCCTATAACCAACAATGCAGTTTAAAAAATCTAATTAAGAATAAGAAATAAAAGGAACAAGTAATTAAAGAGCAGCAATAAAATAACAATAGCGAGACTATATACAGCGGGTAACGGTACAGAGTCAATGTGCGGGGGCACCGGTTAGTTGAGGTAATTGAGGTAATATGCACATGTAGGTAGAGTTATTAAAGTGACTATGCATAGATGATAACAAGAGAGAGTAGCAGCGGTGTAAAAGAGTTTGTGGGGGCAATGCAAATAATCTGGGTAGCCATTTGATTAGATGTTCAAGACTCCTATGGCTTTGGGGTAGAAGCTATTTAGAAACCTCTTGGACCTAGACTTGGGGCTCCGGTATCGCTTGCCGTGCGGTAGCAGAGAGCACAGTCAATGACTAAGGTGGCTGGAGTCTTTGACAATTTTTAGGGCCTTCCTCTGACACCGCCTGGAATAGAGGTCCTGGATGGCAGGAAGCTTGGCCCCAGTGATGTACTGGGCCGTACGCACAACCCCCTGTAGTGCCTTGCGGTCGGAGGCCGAGCAGTTGGCATACCAGGCAGTGATGCAACCAGCCAGGATGCTCTCGATGGTGCAGCTGTAGAACCTTTTGAGGATCTGAGGACCCATGTCAAATATTTTTAGTATCCTGCGGGGGAATAGGTTTTGTCATGCCCTCTTCACGACTGTCTTGGTGTGCTTGGACCATGTTAGTTTGTTGGTGATGTGGACACCAAGGAACTTGAAGCTCTCAACCTGCTACCCTATAGCCCTGTCGATGAGAATGGGGGCGTACTAGATCCTCCTTTTCCTGTAGTCCACAATCATCTCCTTTGTCTTGATCACGTTGAGGGAGAGGTTGTTGTCCTGGACCACATGTCCAGGTCTCTGACCTCCTCCCTATAGGCTTTCTCGTCATTGTCGGTGATCAGGTCTACCACTGTTGTGGCAAACTTAATGATGGTGATGGAGTCGTGCCTGGCTGTGCAGTCATGAGTGAACAGGGAGCACGCACCCCTGAGGGGTCCCTGTGTTGAGGATCAGTGTGGTGGATGTGTTGTTGCCTACCCTTACCCCCTGGGGGCGGGGCATCAGGAAGTCCAGTATCCGGTTGCAGAGGGAGGTGTTTAGTCCCAGGGTCCTTAGCTTATTGATGAGCTTTGAAGGCACTATGGTGTTGAATGTTGAGCTGTAGTCAATGAATAGCATTCTCATGTAGGTGTTCCTTTTGTCCAGGCGGGAAAGGGCCGTGTGGAGTGCAATAGAGTTTGCATCATCTGTTGATCTGTTTGGGCGGAATGCAAATTGGAGTGGGTCTAGGTTTTCTGGGATAATGGTGTTGATGTGAGCCATGACCAGCCTTCCAAAGCACGTCATGGTTACAGACATGAGTGCTACGGGTCGGTAGTCATTTAGGCAGGTTACCTTAGTGATCTTCGGCACAGGGACTATGGTGGTCTGCTTAAAATGTGATGGTGTTACAGACTCGGACAGGGAGAGGTTGAAAATGTCAGTGAAGGCACTAGCCAGTTAGTCATTGCATACTTGCAGTACACGTCCTAGTAATCTGTCTGGCCCTGCGACCTTGGGAATGTTGACCTATTTAAAGGTCTTACTCACATAGTCTGCGGAGAGCGTGATCACACAGTCTTCCGGAACAGATGGTGCTCTCATGCATGTTTCAGTGTTATTTGCCTCAAAGCGAGCATAGAGGTACTTTAGCTCATCTGGTAGGCTTGTGTCACTGGGCAGCTCTCGGCTGTGCTTCCCTTTGTCGTCTGTAATGGTTTGCAAGCCTTGCCACATCCGACGAGTGTCGAAGCCGGTGTAGTACGATTCGGATTCGATCTTAGTCCTGTATTGACCCTTTGCCTGTTTGATGGTTCATCGGAGGGCATATCGGGATTTCTTATAAGCTTCCAGGTTAGAGTCCCGCTCCTTGAAAGTGGCAGCTCTCGCCTATAGCTCAGTCAGGATGTTGCCTGTAATCCATGGCCTCTGGTTGAGGTATGTACGTACGGTCACTGTGGGGACGACATCATCGATGCACTTTTTCATTGACCGAGTCACTGTGCTTCCGGCAAGGGAGAACTTTGTAGGCGTCTCTGTGTGTGGAGTAAAGATGGTCGAGAGTTTTTTTCCCTCCGGTTGCACATTTAACATGCTGATAGAAATGTAGTAAAACAGATTTAAGTTTCCTTGCATTAAAGTCCCCGGCCACTAGGAGTGCCGCCTCTGGATGAACATTTTCCTGTTTGCTTATGGCGGAATACAGCTCATTGAGTGTGGTCTTAGTGCCAGCATCGGTCTGTGGTGGTATGTAGACAGCTACAAAAATGCAGATGAAAACTCTCTAGGTAGTTAGTGTGGTCTACAGCTTATCATGAGATACTCTACCTCAGGGGAGAAAAATATCGAGACATCCTTACATATCGTGCACCAGCTGTTGTTTACAAATATACATATGTATATGAACGACAACATTATCAACATACAGCTGACTGGTTATATGCTGCATCGGCAGGATAGAACAGTGGCGTCTGATAAGACAAGGGGGGCGGAATATTCCGCCCCCCTTGTCTTATCAGACGCCACTGTTCTATCCTGCCGATGGAGCATATAACCAGTCAGCTGTATGTTGATAATTTTGTCGTTCAGCCACGACTCCGTGAAGCATAAGATATTGCAGTTTTTGATGTCCAGTTGGTAGTTTAATCTTCCTCGTTGGTCGTTGATTTTATTGTCCAATGATTGCATGTTAGATAGTATAACGGAAGGCAGTGGGTGGGGATCGCCTTCGAATTCTCAGAATGCAGCCCGACCTCGGTCCTCTTTTTCTCCATCTTCTCTTCACGCAAATGACGGGGATTTGGGCCTGTTCCTGGGAAAGCAGTATGTCCTTCATGTCGGGCTCGTAAGATTTGTTAAAGGAAACAAAAGCTTCTGCCAGTTTGTGGTGAGTAATCGCTGTTCTGAGGTCCAGAAGCAATTTTCGGTCATTAGAGACGGTAGCAGCAACATTATGTACAGAATAAGTAAAAAAACAAGTTACAAACAATGCAAAAAAACTAACAAAAACACATTCGGTTAGGAGCACGTAAAATCTTCTCCGGCACCATGATAAGTACACTTCCTCAAAATAGTCTATATTAATCTCAGACAACTCAAGAAATGTGTAATTATTTGTGAAGTTTTTGCAGAGGAGGCCTTATTTTACATCTAGCTGTGCATGAAAACTAGTTGTCTGTTGTTGAATGACAACAAACACTTAATTGAAGAATCCCTACTGTTGACCAATCACAATGAAGGGGCGTAGACTTCGGCTACTGAATTTCGACAAGTCTCAATAAAATGATGTCCTGTGCGCAAATAGCCGGAATAAAAACTGCAGAACGTTGCCAAACACAAGACAAACCAAAACGTCACACATTTTTGTCATAAATATATGTGCAAACTGTTTCGACCGGGAAGCATATGGTAACCTTTACAGGGGTGGATCCCAAAATAAATGTGTAAAATATATATATTTTTTATTTAAGTTAGTTGTGCAAGACATTTTATCGATAAAAGGATAAGTAGCATATTGTTTTTAAATGTGTGCGTGCTTTTCTTAACTGACAATACAACATCTGATTCAAAGGGGGTGTGGCAGAGGGGAAGACCGTCTTTCGTTTACCTATTAACGAATTGACACACTCCTCGACCACTCAACCACCAGTTTCCGGGTCATGGAGGACAGAGGAGAGAGGACGGAGGACATGCTTTTGCCCAGATGAGAAAAGGCCTAATTTCAGACAAGCACATTTTAATCCACTTCCCCTCTCCTCATCTTCTCTCATCGATTACTTTTGACCTTTTATAAAAAGTTGGTTAAGAGATAACGGAGGGGAGAGTACGCAGGAGTTCAGCAAATCCAGTTGAGAAAAGGCCATACTCTCCTCGACCACTCAACCACCTACAGGTTTCTGGGTCACGGAGGACAGGGGAGAGAGAGAGGCAGAGGACGTATCCTCCACTAAAATTGGAGTGGAGGATAAGTCTGTGAATGATACTGAATCACTTCTTGTTGGGATTCGTTTGTTGAGTAAGGATGCAAATGTGGGACACCCGCTTGAGGTGTTGAAAATGGTGAAGTATGCGTTTGGAAAAGTGGAGTCAGAGTGACTCGGAATGATCTTATTTTGATTAAATGCATTTCTGAAAAGCAGAGGAAGATTGCAGAGGGCCTCCCCTCTTACTAGCCTATTCATCCTCTCTTTTGTATCGTCTGAGATCCCCAAAGATTGGAAAGCTGCTGCGGTCATCCCCCCCTCTTCAAAGGGGGAGACACTCTTCGAAAGCCAAGTTAATAAACAGAACACCGACCATTTCGAATCCCACCGTACCTTCTCCACTATGCAATCTGGTTTGAGAGCTGGTCATGGGTGCACCTCAGCCACGCTCAAGGTCCTAAACGATATCATAACCTCCATCGATAAAATACATTTCTGTGCCGCCGTCATCATCGACCTGGCCAAGGCTTTCGACTCTGTCAATCACCCATTCTTATCGGCAGACTCAATAGCCTTGGATTCTAAAATGACTGCCTCGCCTGGTTCACCAACTACTTCTCAGATAGCGTTCAGTGTTTCAAATCGGAGGGCCTGTTGTCCGGACCTCTGGCAGTCTCTATGGGGGTGCCACAGGGCTCAATTCTCGGGCCGACTCTTTTCTTTGTATATATCAATGATGTCGCTCTACTCCTTTTTGGATCAATACACATCTAAGACTCCAACCATCTGCCTCATGTGTCTGCATCTGGGTCTCGCCTTGTGTCCTGATAGGTGTCCAAAGTTTTGACTGGTACTATATGTAAATGTTACATTTCTGTTTTAAAAAATATAGTTTTTCAAAAAAATTGAAAACCTGTTTTTGCTTTGTCATTATGGGGTATTGTGTGTAGATTAGGATAAGTTTTTCTTAATCCATTTTAGAATTAAGGCTAATGTATCAAAATGAGGTTAAGGTCAAGGGGTCTGAATACTTTCCGAATTAACTGTATGTACACATGACAATACGCACTACACATAAGGACAATCAATTCTAATTAACTTCATATTACGTCATATAGGCAACTACTGTAGATCGGAGAATATTCAGGCAATTTTGTAATTGCTTCAAATAACCTAATGATAGGTTAGAATTGTTTTGACATATTGCTAACAGCAAGACAAATTGTGAAGGCATGCTGACCAAAATACGATTGATCTCTGTGTCACAGTATCAATCTGCACATCGACTTCAATTTGATCACAGTTCAATACAAATCTAACTGTCCAGCCTACTGATGAACCTGTGGGTCCGAGGGCTGCCTAACTGGTATGTAGGCTAACCTCAATGTCTGTTTTTAGCATGTAAGCGGACCAACATTTTTGAAAAAAAATCAAAATAATAAATTTCATTGCGGGAAGGGGGAAAATACTAAATACTCAAATAAATTAAACATCCCACTCCTTCAGTCAAAGTTCAAATCACGTCCCTACACAGGATCAGGTGCCTGTGAGGACCGAGCATTCATCGACAGGATTCCTTGTAAGAATTCTGCAGAAAAGTTCCTGAGTCACAAAAAACGCTAAGTCACACTCACAACGTTGCCTATTTTCTCAATTTCTTCTTCATTTGCTCTGTGCAGTTAACCAAAGTAATACATGCTACAAAGTCCACCTTCTTAACCTTTTATCGTTGCTATGGGAACGACATCTTCGACGCATGTTCTAATGAACTCGCACACCGAATCAGCGTATTCGTCAATATTTTCATCTGACGCAATACGAAACATGTCCCAGTCCACGTGATGGAAGCAGTCTTGGAGTGTAGAGTCAGTTTGGTCTGACCAGCGTTGGACAGACCTCAGCGTGGGAGCCTCTTGTTTTAGGTTCTGCCTGTAGGCAGGGATCAACAAAATGGAGTCGTGGTCAGCTTTCCCGAAAGGGGGGCGGGGCAGGGCCTTATATGCGTCGCGGAAGTTAGAGTAACAATGATCCAAGGTTTTACCACCCCTGGTTGCGCAATCGATATGCTGATAAAATTTAGGGAGTCTTGTTTTCAGATTAGCTTTGTTAAAATCCCCAGCTACAATGAATGCAGCCTCCGGATAAATGGTTTCCAGTTTGCAAAGAGTTAAATAAAGTTTGTTCAGAGCCATCGATGTGTCTGCTTGGGGGGGGATATATACGGCTGTGATTATAATCGAAGAGAATTCTCTTGGAAGATAATGCGGTCTACATTTGATTGTGAGGAATTCTAAATCAGGTGAACAGAAGGATTTGAGTTCCTGTATGTTTCCTTCATCACACCAACCTGCAGCACGTCAGGATCCCTCTGACAAGGAACATCATCTTGTGTCTCTACTCCTACTACCATTACTTCTTCAACTTCACTCCTTTCTTCCTGTGTGCACACCTTTCTGTTTCACACCTGTTTGTCCTAGCTAATCAGCCATGCAATACGGGACCAATTCTGCCGCAGACCGGAAGTAGAACAGAGCATGTGCAAAAATTGACATCCATGTTTGCTTTTGATTCGTTGTCGGGGTGGTATTGAATTCCTTAAAAACAAGCCACTTCCAACTTTTTCGTAGTAGGTTTGGATAACTTACGCAGCAGGTTGGGAGAATTAGATTAAGGTTAGCAAATTCTCTCCTAACCATCTACGAAGAGTCACCTGTATCAAAGCGGTGTGTTTTTAGGGAGTCCCAGGGTGCTATAGCATCTAACAATTTGATGTATTTATTTCCTGGGCACTGCTCAGCAACGCAAATTACATTCTTTATCAGAACCACTGACCACTAATATACCCTCTGAAGTTGGAATAGTGTAGATAGGCTACTTACCGGGTTCCAGGCGGTGTGAGCTCTGTCTCGACTCCTGGGTCGGCCAGCCCAAGCAGGTTATATTATGTTAATTTGATTGTGACAAATATTATACCAATATGAAAACACAAATAGGTCTGCCAAAAGAACCTTGCCAGGTGTGGAGGCTAGGCTATTCCATCCATCTCTCAACTGATTTCCTGTCAATCCCATCTTCTATGGAATATTGGCGATCACATAATTTAATGTGCATCCCACTACCTACTATGCGGGATGGAAACAGGATTCCCCCAAAAAACTGAACAAACTATCAAAAAATGACCAAGAAATGTATAAAATAAACTAAATCAAACAACTTTCCTGTTAAAAAAATAAAACAGATCTGATCCCTACACAGGCTCAAGGGGAACCTGGGAGGGCTGGTCTTCTGGTGGCAGTACCTCTTGCAAGTCGTCAGAGTAAAATTCCCAAAATGTTTTCTGCCGCAGCTACAATAATGTCCTGTTTCTTAGACCTCTTTGAGACTTGTGCTGTACAATTTATAACTGTGGCAATGAACGCAACAAAATCCACCTTTTTCACACACAGGGTATCTTTTGTCTGGCAGCAAACATTTACTACAGGCTGTGGTGTATCCACTGCAATGTCTTCACTAGCTTCACTTGTTTTCTCAATTATTTTAAAATCGCATATGAGATTCGATTGACCACTAACTTTTGTCACCTCAATCTACTTCACACTTACAGGGCACTCCAGAAACTCAGAATCATGATCCTAACCACAATTACATCACTGTCATCCTTCTACATCACCATTCTTCAGTATACGCTGTTCGTCTGCACACACTTGAAACATGGCAAAATCCTTCACAATTCTTACACTGCAGTAGTTTGGGAGTGAACCAAGGGCTATATCTGTTTTTAGTTCTACATTTTTTGAATGGGGCATGCTTATTTAAGATGGAGAGGAAAGCACTTTTGAAGAGCAACCAGGCATCCTCTACCTAGCGTCATAAGGTAGTCAGTCACCTGGAATGAATTTCAGTTAACAGTTGTGCCTTGTTAAAAGTTCATTTATTTCCTTCTTAATGCATTTGAATCAATCAGCTGTGTTGTGACAAGGTAGGGGGGTATATAGGGGTATACAGAAGATAGCCCTAATTGGTAAAAGACCAGGTCCGTCATTACTTTAAGACATGAAGGTCAGTCAATCTGGAAAATTTGAAAAACTTTGAAAGTTTCTTCAAGTGCAGTTGCAAAAACCATCAAGCGCTATGATGAAACTAGCTCTCATGAGGACTGCCACAGGAAAGGAATACCCAGAGTTACCTCTGCTGCAGAGGATAAGTTCATTAGAGTTACCAGCCTCAGAAATTGCAGCCCACATAAATGCTTCACAGAGTTCAAGTAACAGACACATCTCAATATCAACTGTTCAGAGGAGACTGTGTGAATCAGGCCTTCATGGTCGATTGCTGCAAATTAACCACTACTAAAGGACACCAATAATAAGAAGAGACTTCCTTGGGCCAAGAAACACGAGCAATGGACATTAGACTGGTGGAAATCTGTCATTTGGTTTGATGATTCCAAATCTGAGATTTTTGGTTCCAAACGTGTCTTTGTGAGACACAGAGTAGGTGAACACATGATGTCATTCCACCCCATGTGTGGGGGTGCTTTGCTGGTGATATTGTCTGTGATTTATTTAGAATTCAAGGCACGCTTAACAAGCATGGCTACCACAGCACTCTGCAGTGATACACCATCCCATGTGCTTAGTGGGACTATCATTTGTTTTTCAAAAGGGACAATGACCCAACACACCTTCAAGCTGTGTAATGGCTATTTGACCAAGAAGGAGAGTGATGGAGTGCTGAGTTGGACCAAAGAGTGAAGGAAAAGCAGCTGTCGTGTCTTTGGCTATGCCGAATTAAGTGATATGACATGCTATTTTATAAAATAATTTCTCCTTAATTAATACTACCTGATTGAGCTAATCATGTAAATGTAATTAACTAGAGAGTCGGGCACCACAAAATAATATTTATAGAGCTGTTATCTTCCAAATAAACTCTTAAAGACCTAGTAATAGTTTCCATCAATAGCAGTCAATATTAATCGTCATCTTAATTCAGTCTCATCTGAAAGTTGAATCAGCAATACAAAATTGGGTTTAATCATTTATTTACTAAATACCTAACTAATCACACAGAATTACACATACATATAATTAAATCATAACTTGATTACAAATTACATCATAAAGGAAAACGTCCCTAGCGGGCGGAACAGATATGACAGCTTGTTACACAAAGGAAAAGGGGCGGGTTTGAGTGAAGGAGCGGGAAGACTGAGGAACAAAGGCCGAAGCTATGCTATCGTAAATACAGTATCTTATGCATTCTAGATTACCGCCCATTTGGAAAAGGAAAATGCCAAAAATATTTACTCTGAGCTGCGCTTCGGTAGGTTGGTGGTAGATGGAAGGCCGTGTTGCCCAACCGAGTCCTTTGAAGAATGTCTCTGGTTGTCATTTGGATACGTTGTAGTAACGTTGTTGTGTGGTAGACGGGATACTCTGTCTCTTCCTTCCTAACCTGCGTTTGCATCTGCTATTGCTAACTCAATGGCTAGGAGGTATCACTTCTGTACTGAATAAGAGTTCAAAGTTCATACCATTCGCAACCAAAGCTCACGCTGATGTTGGCTTCGTTCTGTAGTTATTATCTGAACCATTCTGACATAGGACCGTCCTCCTCACGTCCTCGGAACAGGAGGTTATATTATCGTTAAGGGCTTATATAGGAAGGGATAGGAGGGGGTGTTCGAAAAGTTTTATAGCCCATGTCCCTTCACAGGGCCGGGCCATTGATTGAGCAGAGCCCTATCTTATGAAAATCAAAATCTCACATTTTAGAAGCTAAAATCACATTTCATCCCATCACGAATAATTTAATATTCAAACATTTAAATTGAACAACAATTCCATGTGAATCCGATAACTCTGATGTGTAGACTTTCCACTGTAGAGTTTATGTCATCTTATCATTGATGAGGATGTCTCAGATGACAACCGAACTGACATCATATTCATTACGTACCAATCTGGTCTGATTACCAGAATATAGTTAATTTCCCCCCACCTTCTGATGTTCCCAGATTCTCTATGTTAACCAAGGGTTTTTCAAATGTAACATCTGTAGGATAGAGAGAGGAAAAAGGGGGGGAAGAGGTATTTATGACTGTCATAAACCTACCCCCCAGGCCAACGTCATGACACAGCCAACAAGTGCTCAGCACATGTGGGAACTCCTTTAAGACGGTTGGAAAAGCATTCCAGGTGAAGCTGGTTCAGAGAATGCAAGATTGTGCAAAACTTTCATCAAGGCAAAGTTTGGCTACATTGAGGAATATATAATATAAAATATATATATATATATTTGTTTAACAATTCTTTGGTTACTGCATGATTATATATGTGTTATTTTATAGCTTTGATGTCTTCACTATTATTCTACAATGTAGAAAATAGTTAAAATAAAGAAAAACCCTTGAATGAGTAGGTGTGTCTGAACTTTTGACTACTGCTACAGCCCTCCCAGGAGTCTACTGCTACAGCCCTCCCAGGAGTCTACTGCTACAGCCCTCCATGCAGTCTACAGCTGCAGCCCTCCATGGAGTCTAATGCTACAGCCCTCCATGGAGTCTACTACTACAGCCCTCCCTGGAGTCTAATGCTACAGCCCTCCATGGAGTCTACTGCTACAGCCCTCAAATGGAGTCGACAGATACAGCCCTCCATGGAGTCTGCGTCCACCAACTACTTCTCTGATATAGTTCAGTGTGTCAAATCGGAGGGCCTGTTGTCCGAACCTCTGGCAGTCTCTATGGGGGTGTCACAGGGTTCAATTCTCGGGCCGACTCTATTCTCTGTATACATCAATGATGTCACTTTTGCTGCTGGTGATTCTTTCATCCACCTCTACGCAGACAACACCATTCTGAATTTTTCTGGCCCTTCTTTGGACACTGAGTTAACTAACCTCCAGACGAGCTTCAATGTCATACAACTCTCCTTCCTTGGCCTCCAACTGCTTTTAAATGCAAGTAAAACTAAATGCATGCTCTTCAACCGATTGCTGTGCGCACCTGCCCACCCGCCCGTCCAGCATCACAACTCTGGACGGGTCTGACTTAGAATATGTGGGCAACTACAAATACCTAGGTGTCTGGTTAGACTCTAAACTCTCCTTTCAGACTCACATTAAGCATCTCCAATCCCAAATTAAATCTAGAATCGGCTTCCTATTTCGCAACAAAGCCTCCTTCACTCATGCTGCCAAACATACCCTCGTAAAATTGACCATCCTACTGATCCTCGACTTCGGCAATGTCATTTACAAAATAGCCTCCAACACTCTATTCAACAAATTGGATGCAGTCTATCACAGTGCCATCTGTTTTGTCACCAAAGCCCCATATACTACCCACCACTGTGACCTGTATGCTCTCATTGACTGACCCTCGCTTCATACTTGTCGCCAAACCCACTGGCTCCAGGTCATCTACGAGTCTTTGCTTGGTAATGCCCTGCCTTATCTCAGCTCACTGGTCACCATAGCAGCACCCACCCGTAGCACGAGCTCCAGCAGGTATATCTTACTGGTCACCCCCAAAGACAATTCCCCTTTGGCCGTCTTTCCTTCCAGTTCTCTGCTGCCAATGTCTGGAATGAACTGCAAAAATCACTGAAGCTGGAGACACATATCTCCCTCACTACCTTTAAGCACCAGCTGTCAGAGCAGCTTACAGATCATTGCACCAATACATAGCCCACCTGTAAATAGCCCATCCAACTACTTAATCGCCATATTGTTATTATTATTTTTTTGCTCCTTTGCACCCCAGTATCTCTACTTGCACATTCATCTTCTGCACATCTAGCACTCCAGTGATTAATTGCTAAATTGTAATTACTTCACCACTACGGCCTATTTATTGCCTTACCTCCCCAATCTTACCTCATTTGTACATACTATATATAGACTTTTTCTATTGTGTTATTGACTGTATGTTTGTTTATTCCATGTGTAACTCTGTGTTGTAGTTTGTGTCTCACTGCTTTGCTTTATCTTGGCCAGGTCACAGTTGTAAATGAGAACTTGTTCTCAACTGGCCTGCCTGGTTAAATAAAGGTGAAATAAAAAAAATAAAAAAGTCTACTGCTACAGCCCTCCCTGGAGTCTAATGCTACAGCCCTCACTGGAGTCTAATGCTACAGCCCTCCCTGGAGTCTAATGCTACAGTCCTCCCTGGAGTCTAATGCTACAGCCCTCCCTGGAGTCTAATGCTACAGTCCTCCCTGGAGTATAATTCTACAGCCCTCCCTGGAGTCTACTGCTACAGCCCTCCCTGGAGTCTACTGCTACAGTCCTCCCTGGAGTCTATTGCTACAGTCCTCCCTGGAGTCTACTGCTACAGTCCTCCCTGGAGTCTAATGCTACAGTCCTCCCTGGATTATACTGCTACAGCCCTCCCTGGAGTCTAATGCTACAGCTCTCCCTGGAGTCTAATGCTACAGCTCTCCCTGGAGTCTAATGCTACAGCTCTCCCTGGATTCTACTGCTACAGCCCTCCCTGGATTCTACTGCTACAGCTCTCCCTGGAGTCTACTGCTACAGCTCTCCCTGGAGTCTAATGCTACAGCTCTCCCTGGAGTCTAATGCTACAGCTCTCCCTGGATTCTACTGCTACAGCCCTCCCTGGATTATACTGCTACAGCCCTCCCTGGATTCTACTGCTACAGCTCTCCCTGGAGTCTACTGCTACAGCTCTCCCTGGAGTCTAATGCTACAGCTCTCCCTGGAGTCTAATGCTACAGCTCTCCCTGGATTCTACTGCTACAGCCCTCCCTGGATTATACTGCTACAGCTCTCCCTGGAGTCTAATGCTACAGCTCTCACTGGAGTCTAATGCTACAGCTCTCCCTGGATTCTACTGCTACAGCCCTCCCTGGAGTCTACTGCTACAGCTCTCCCTGGAGTCTACTGCTACAGCTCTCCCTGGATTATACTGCTACAGCTCTCCCTGGATTATACTGCTACAGCTCTCCCTGGATTATACTGCTACAGCTCTCCCTGGAGTCTAATGCTACAGCCCTCCCTGGATTATACTGCTACAGCTCTCCCTGGAGTCTAATGCTACAGCTCTCCCTGGAGTCTAATGCTACAGCTCTCCCTGGATTATACTGCTACAGCTCTCCCTGGAGTCTAATGCTACAGCTCTCCCTGGAGTCTAATGCTACAGCTCTCCCTGGATTATACTGCTACAGCTCTCCCTGGAGTCTAATGCTACAGCTCTCCCTGGATTATACTGCTACAGCCCTCCCTGGATTATACTGCTACAGCTCTCCCTGGAGTCTAATGCTACAGCTCTCCCTGGATTATACTGCTACAGCTCTCCCTGGATTATACTGCTACAGCTCTCCCTGGATTATACTGCTACAGCTCTCCCTGGAGTCTAATGCTACAGCTCTCCCTGGATAATACTGCTACAGCTCTCCCTGGATTATACTGCTACAGCTCTCCCTGGATTATACTGCTACAGCTCTCCCTGGATTATACTGCTACAGCTCTCCCTGGATTATACTGCTACAGCTCTCCCTGGATTATACTGCTACAGCTCTCCCTGGAGTCTAATGCTACAGCTCTCCCTGGATTATACTGCTACAGCTCTCCCTGGATTATACTGCTACAGCTCTCCCTGGAGTCTAATGCTACAGCTCTCCCTGGATTATACTGCTACAGCTCTCCCTGGATTATACTGCTACAGCTCTCCCTGGATTATACTGCTACAGCTCTCCCTGGAGTCTAATGCTACAGCTCTCCCTGGATTATACTGCTACAGCTCTCCCTGGAGTCTAATGCTACAGCTCTCCCTGGATTATACTGCTACAGCTCTCCCTGGAGTCTAATGCTACAGCCCTCCCTGGAGTCTACTGCTACAGCTCTCCCTGGAGTCTAATGCTACAGCCCTCCCTGGAGTCTACTGCTACAGCTCTCCCTGGATTATACTGCTACAGCTCTCCCTGGATTATACTGCTACAGCTCTCCCTGGAGTCTACTGCTACAGCTCTCCCTGGATTATACTGTTACAGCTCTCCCTGGAGTCTACTGCTACAGCTCTCCCTGGATTATACTGCTACAGCTCTCCCTGGATTATACTGCTACAGCTCTCCCTGGAGTCTACTGCTACAGCTCTCCCTGGATTATACTGCTACAGCTCTCCCTGGATTATACTGCTACATCTCTCCCTGGAGTCTACTGCTACAGCTCTCCCTGGATTATACTGCTACAGCTCTCCCTGGAGTCTAATGCTACAGCTCTCCCTGGATTATACTGCTACAGCTCTCCCTGGAGTCTAATGCTACAGCCCTCCCTGGAGTCTACTGCTACAGCTCTCCCTGGAGTCTAATGCTACAGCCCTCCCTGGAGTCTACTGCTACAGCTCTCCCTGGATTATACTGCTACAGCTCTCCCTGGATTATACTGCTACAGCTCTCCCTGGAGTCTACTGCTACAGCTCTCCATGGATTATACTGCTACAGCTCTCCCTGGAGTCTACTGCTACAGCTCTCCCTGGATTATACTGCTACAGCTCTCCCTGGATTATACTGCTACAGCTCTCCCTGGAGTCTACTGCTACAGCTCTCCCTGGATTATACTGCTACAGCTCTCCCTGGATTATACTGCTACATCTCTCCCTGGAGTCTACTGCTACAGCTCTCCCTGGAGTCTACTGCTACAGCTCTCCCTGGATTATACTGCTACAGCTCTCCCTGGATTATACTGCTACAGCTCTCCCTGGAGTCTAATGCTACAGCCCTCCCTGGATTATACTGCTACAGCTCTCCCTGGATTATACTGCTACAGCTCTCCCTGGAGTCTAATGCTACAGCTCTCCCTGGATTATACTGCTACAGCTCTCCCTGGATTATACTGCTACAGCTCTCCCTGGATTATACTGCTACAGCTCTCCCTGGAGTCTAATGCTACAGCCCTCCCTGGATTATACTGCTACAGCCCTCCCTGGATTATACTGCTACAGCTCTCCCTGGAGTCTACTAATGACCAAATGAAAGAAAACAACAGATCACTCTGAAACATATCTTGCAACAAACGTGGCTGTGCTTTTTCTGTACATGTCTGTTTACTGACAGTAGACAAAAAAATTGTGTTGATTAATGGGCACATGGCTCTTTGGATCATTGATCCATGGAAAGATTAATACATGAATGAATAATCTATCATTAATTCAAGTTTCAAGTTTTAATGTCACGTGCACAAGTACAGTGAAATGCCTTTATTTCCAGCTCCAGACCAAACAATGCCGTTATATCGATGTAGTACTAACAAAAATACAAGTTAGAACAGCAAAAAACTTCTTCTTTTTTTAAACCACAGGTAAGTCAGAAGCTATATACATGGTCAGTATCATATTTAAAATGGGCAGGGATACTGGAGTGACGGAGGTACATATGTAAGGTGAGGTAAGGTAAGGTGACTAGGATATACAACACAGTAGCAGCAGCATAAATGATGATAGTGTGAGTGTATACTTGTATGTAGAGTCAGTATAAATATTTGTGTGTGATGGAGTGTCAGTGTGCGTGTTTGTGTAGAGTCCTGTGAGTGTGCATATAGACAGCGCAAAAATTAAATACAAGGCTACACTGTCTGTGTAGCCATTCGGTTAGCAATTTAGCAGTCTTATGCCTTGGGAATAGAAGCTGTTCAGGAGCCTGTTCGTGTCAGACTTGATGCACCGTTACCGCTTGCCGTGCGGAAGCAGAGAGAACAGTCTATTCATGCAAAAGTGAACTTGAACCCGATCGTACTGCTCTTTCCTGTTTGTCTCTTGTCTGCAGAACTCACTATCTTCAGACAGTGTTTTTTTAACATCTCTGTTGATAGTCATCAGCTCAAGATCACAAAGTAGTAGTAGGAGAACATAAGTAATATTTGTATGTATTGACAATGCAAAGGGCCTTTCCTCATCCTAATACACCTGTGGCATTAGTGCAATGAATTCTGGAAACATGCTTCACGTTGGCCACTAGATGTCTCTAGACACTCCTTTTGTATCCTTATGGCAAAGAGGTGAGAGCAACAGACAAGCATCATCTCTGTGGCTTATGCAGTTAATAGCCTCATACCCTGTCGATTGCTTTAGTTCTTCAGTCATATTTTTCCAATTGTCTTGTCAACGTGTGTGATTGTCCTGTCAATTTTAGATGACAGGCTTGTGTCTACTCCCTCTGCACTCTCTTTATGTGATGCAGAGGCACATCTGGGTCATGTTCATTAGGGAACACTGTAGCAAAATATTTTGCAACGGAAAACAAAAATGACCGTTTCTTATTGGAAAGTCCAGGTAGTCCCTCCATTTTTTTTCAGTCAGTTTTTGTCCGTTTGGTGGCTAATGAAAGCATCCCTGATACTGCTCACCTGATGAATGCAAGCCTGTGCTTCCACACACAAGAAGGTGCCTCACAAGCTCAGACACAAGCTTTGAAAAATAACTTTCATTCAGAAAAGAGCACAACGAGTTAAAAATCTTAAAGACTACAAGCACTAAATAGTCTCTCCCATCACCTCATAATGAATTTAATTTAAAGACCATCTATAGTTGATGAGGTTTTATGGAAATAATGTACTGCTTGATGTTATCAGGCGATCGATAGTGTAATTACCCAATGTAAAAACAGCATGAGAAATGCTGATGTAGCTGATGAATGGTTCGCTGTTTCTGGATCGCAGCTATAAGCATTTTAAATCACCCAATGTGTCCTTGCACACAACCATACAGCATGATGATACCTTGGTTGACCATGGGCCATATGGAATAGGGTGCCATTTGCGATGCAGCCTGTGTAAGTGTTGGATCAGTGCAGCAAAGTTGTATAGCCTCATCCTGTCCACACTAATAACCGCGTTCAACAAACAGCCATGTTTGACAACCATGTTTTAGAATGTTTATTATGACTGAGTCAGTGTGCCGAGATCGCAGTTAGGTCACGGTGGATAAAAATTGAGTTCAAATTCAATGGTATCCCTCAATGACCTGCAATAAAGGCAGGAAGGAACAGATGGTGTGAAACAGATGAACACAAACTGCAGCGACAGTGTGTGTATATATATATATATACTGAACAAAAATATAAATGCAACATGCAACAATTTCAAAGATTTTACTTAGTTACGGATCTCATAAGGAAATCAGTCAATTTAAATACTTTCATTAGGTCCTAATCTATGGATTTCACTTGACTGGGAATACAGATATGCATCTGTTGGTCACAGATACCTTAACAAAAAAAGGTAATGGAGTGGATTAGAAAACCAGTCAGTATCTAGTGTGACCACCATTTGCCTCATGCAGCGTGACACATTTCCTTTGCATCGGGCTGGTTGATTGTGGTCTGTAGATGGGGTGTGAGGAATTGCAAAATATTGGCTGGAACTGGAACATGCTGTTGTACATGGATCCAGAGCATCCCAAACATGCTCAATTGTTGACATGTGTGGTGAGTATGCAGGGCATGGAAGAACAGGGATATTTTCAGCTTCCAGGAATTGTGTACAGATCCTTGCAATATGGTGCTGAAACACAAAGTGACAGCGGTGGATGACTAGCCCGACAGTCGGCCTCAGGATCCCGTTACGGTATCTGTTCATTCAAATTCCCATCGATTAAATGAAGTTGTGTTTGTTGTCCGTAGCTTAAGCCTGCCCATACCAAATGGCGCCGGAGGAGATGGCCGCCGTTTTACGGTCTCCTGACCAATTGTGGGGGTTTTTCGCGATATTTGTAAATTATTTTGTACATAATGTTTCTGCAACCGTATCTTATGGAAGAAAAGAGCTTCTGGATATTAAGGACAGCAATCACTCACCTCGGATTAGATGAAGATTTCTTCAACAACAACAAGCAGGACTCTCACGATATTCTCCAAACACCCCACAGGGCAGACATCCCAATTGTTTGCAAAAGGAAGCGACTCAGAGGACGAAGAGACGGATGCCTCATCCGGACCCGCAGAAGACAACTAGGAAAGCTGCCGTTACCATCAATATTACTCGCCAACGTGCAATCATTGGACAATAAACTAGACGAGGTACGAATATCCTACCAACGGGACATCAACGGGATACACGCTGCACCGGCAGGATACAACAGCACACTCCGGTAAGACGAGGGGGGGGGCGGGTTGTGCATATTTGTAAACAACAGCTGGTGCACGAAATCTAAGGAAGTCTCTAGATTTTGCTCGCCTGAAGTAGAGTATATTGTGATGAACTGCAGGCCACACTACTTGCCTAGAGAGTTCTCAGCTATACTTTTCGTGGCTGTTTATTTACCACCACAGACAGATGCTGGCACGAAGACCGCACTCAGTCAGCTGTATAAGGAAATAAGAAAACAGGAAACCACTCACCCAGAGGCGGAGCTCCTAGTGGCTGGAGACTTTAATGTAGGGAAACTTAAATCAGTTCTACCAAATCTCTATCAACATGTTAATTGTGCAACCAGAGGGGAAAAAATGCTAGATCGCCTGTACTCCACACATAGAGACGCGTACAAAGGTCTCCCTCGCCCTCCATTTGGTAAATCCGACAACAACTCTATCCTCCTGATTCCTGCTTACAAGTGAAAATTAAAGCAGGAAGCACCTGCTTCAGATGAAGCAGATGCTAAACTACTTTAGGACTGCTTTGCTATCACAGACTGGAACATGTTCCGGGATTCTTCCGATGACATTGAGGAATAGACCACATCAGTCTCTGGCTTTATCAATAAGTGCATTAAGGACGTCGTCCCCACAGTGGCTGTACGTACATACCCCAACCAGAAGCCATGGATTACAGGCAACATTCACACTGAGCTAAAGGGTAGAGCTGCAGCTTTCAAGGTGCGGGACTCTAACCCAGAAGCTTACAAGAAATCCCGCTATGCCCTGCGACGAACCATCAAACAGGCAAAGCATCAATACAGGGCTAAGATTGAATCATACAACACCGGCTCCGACGTTCGTCGGATGTGGCAGGGCATGCAAACTATTACAGACTACAAAGGGAAGCACAGCCGCGAGCTGCCCAGTGACACGAGCCTACCAGAGGAGCTATATCACATCTATGCTCGCTTCGAGACAAGCAACACTGAGGCATGCATGAGAGCATCAGCTGTTCCGGACGACTGTGTGATCACGGTCTCCGAAACCGACGTGAGTAAGACCTTTAAACAGGTCAACTACACAAGGCTGCGGGGCCAGACGGATTACCAGGACATGTGCTCCGGGCATGTGCTGACCAACTGGCAGGTGTCTTCACTGACATTTTCAACATGTCCCTGATTGAGTCTGTAATACCAACATGCTTCAAGCAGACCACCATAGTCCCTGTGCCCAAGAACACAAAGGCAACCTGCCTAAGTGACTACAGACCCATAGCACTCACGTCCGTAGCCATGAAGTGCTTTGAAAGGCTGGTAATGACTCACATCAACACCATTATCCCAGAAACCCTAGACCCACTCCAATTTGCATACCGCCCAAACAGATCCACAGATGATGCAATCTCTATTGCACTCCACACTGCCCTTTCCCACCTGGACAAAATGAATACCTATGTGAGAATGCTGTTCATTGACTACAGCTCAGCGTTCAACACCATAGTACCCTCAAAGCTCATCACCAAGCTAAGGATCCTGGGACTAAACACTTCCCTCTGCAACTGGATCCTGGACTTCCTGACAGGCCGGCCCCAGGTGGTGAGGGTAGATAGAAACACATCTGCCTTGCTGATCCTCAACACTGGAGCTCCACAGGGGTGCGTGCTCAGTCCCCTCCTGTACTCCCTGTTCACCCACGACTGCATGGCCAGACACGACTCCAACACCATCATTAAGTTTGCTGGAGCAGGTTGAGAGCTTCAAATTTCTTGGTGTCCACATCAACAACAAACTAGATTGGTCCAAACACACCAAGACAGTCGTGAAGATGGCACGACAAAGCCTATTCCCCCTCAGGAAACTAAAAAGATTTGGCTTGGGTCCTCAATAGGTTATACAGCTGCAACATCGAGAGCATCCTGACTGGTTGCATCACTGCCTTGTACGGTAATTGCTCGGCCTCCGACCGCAAGGAACTACAGAGGGTAGTGCGTACGGCCCAGTACATCACTGGGGCTAAGCTGCCTGCCATCCAGGACCTCTACACCAGGCGGTGTCAGAGGAAGGCCCTAAAAATTGTCAAAGACCCCAGCCACCCCAGTCATGGACTGTTCTCTCTACTACCGCATGGCAAGCGGTACCGGAATGCCAAGTCTAGGACAAAAAGGCTTCTCAACAGTTTTTACCCCAAGCCATCCTGAACAGGTAACCAAATGGTTACCCAGACTATTTGCATTGTGTGCCTCCCCCAACCCCTCTTTTACGCTGCTGCTACTCTTTGTTTATCTTATATGCATAGTCACTTTAACTATACATTCATATACATACTACCTAAATTGGCCCGACCAACCAGTGGATGGATTATCTTGGCAAAGGAGAAATGCTCACTAAAGGGGAGAAATAAGCTTTTTATGCATATGGAACATTTCTGGGATTTTTACTTCAGCTCATGAAACATGGGACCAACACTTTACATGTTGTAGAATATTTTATACTCAGTGAATGAGTAGTATGGGACATGGCTTTTACTAACCGATAAACCTCTAGAAGGGTTGACATTCTAGGAAATACAATTGACATTGTTACTAAAAAGGTGGTCAAAACAATTTACTTTTATGAGTAGCTCACTCTAATTGTGGAGCCTAATGTATGTATTTTGAATAGGCTTTACATAATTATTTTAAGTTGGTATATTCATGCACATAGCTAAGATGGACCACATACATGTACTGTTGATTAAATCATGCTTAATTAAAGACTGGAGATGAAGAGGTCACATGGCTATAGATCTCCCACCTAGTGGAAGGTCGTCACCCACCTCCGCTTTCCAATAATCCTGCCCTGTCAGGAGTCCATTAGCCTCTCTACCCCACCATCACTCCTCTCCTCCATCCCTCTACCCCTCATCCCTTTCCTCCAACTCTCCACCCCTCCATCCCTTTCCTCCACCTCTCTACTCCACCTCTCCACTCCTCGATCCCTCTACCCTTCCCACCCTGTCTTCCACCTCTCCACTCCTCCATCATTCTACCACTCCACCTCTCCACCCCTCCATCCTTCTACTCCACCTCTCCACTCCTCCATCCCTCTACCACTCCACCCCTCTATCCCTTTCCTCCACTTCTCTACTCCACCTCCCTACTCCTCATCCCTCTACCACTCCACCCCTCCACCCCTCCACCCCTCCATACCTTTCCTCCACCTCTCTATCCCACCTCTCCACTCCTCCATCCCTCTACCCCTCCTCCCTTTCCTTCACCCCTCCACCTCTACATCCCTCTACTCCTCCTCTCTACTCCTCATCCCTCTACCCTGCATCCATCCCTTCCCTCAATCCCTCTACTCCACTTCTCCACTCCTCATCCCTCTACCCTCCATCCATCCCTTCCCTCCATCCCTCTACTCCACTTCTCCACTCCTCATCCCTCTACCCTCCATCCATCCCTTCCCTCCATCCCTCTACTCCACTTCTCCACTCCTCATCCCTCTACCCCCCATCTCTCCACTCCTCCATCCCTCTCCTCCACCTCTTCACCACTCCATCCCTTCATTTTAGCTCTCTTCTGCTCCACCAATCCATCGCCTCTCTCCACTCCTCCTCCCTTTTTCCTGTTGTGACCTGGGTCTCTTGCAAGAAGTCTGTCTGCCAACACACGTCGACGCTGATGAGTGATATCCCACCGCTCTGAAGCAGGAGAGAGGCATTTGGATTGGCAGCCATGACATCGCTGACAAGGCTGTGAGGGAAAGAGAGAAGGGACGTGTGTTCAGAGCCCCTGGCCTGTGCCATACTGAGAGATGACACACACACACACACAGATTAATCATTGTCTAGAACTATCACTACCAGTTTGAGTATCAACCAAAAATTCTTATGAGGTATGACACGGAAAACAAATTACGTTTGTAAAGTCCTAACATACAGTGACATTCTCTACGAGGTCATATTTCTACATGATGGTTATCTTGTTTCATTCTAAATTGTGTTTTTTAAGGGAAATCCTGTCTCACTTCTTACATAAACATGTTATAAAAGATTTCCTGATAATATTTAGCCACTTTCACAACATCAACACAAATGTAAAATCAGTTCTTTATACAGTATCTGCAAAACATGGAAGTCTTCATCAACAACTCCACATATTACATTCTGAGGACATGGTGACAAAACTAAATCATGGCCTGTGGAAGAAAATACAATGGGAGGCCATCAGCAGCGTAATGGATGGGACACACTCAGGAAAGACATCAAACAAGACAAGCACCGGACTAAAACCCACAAGGGAAAATAAAGCAGGGAAGGCCAAAAAACAACCAGACTCCACTTTCTTTCACTGTCCTTATACTTCCAAGATGGCGTAGCAGTCAGACGTCTTTGTCTTTGTCTTGTGGTGTCCCATGTATATATGTATTTTTTCTTCGTATATATTTTGTATCTATTGTTATTATTTTTAACTTCAATTTCAACATACTCTCCTGCAACCCGCCTCACCCAACATGGTATGGATCTGCTATTTTCTATATTTTAGAACCGGAACCCCTAACAGAATCTAGCCAGCTAACTCGCTACTAGCTAGTAGTCAGTTAGCCACTGCTAGCGGTCATCAGCTAACCTCAGCCCGGACAACTCCTGCCAGTATGCACAGCGCGATTCAACCCAGAGCATATCGGATTGCTTTTTCTCTACTACAACTCCAGATTCCTACCGCAAGCTCTGAAGCTTTACACCGGATCATCGCAGCTAGCTAGCTACTATCCGAGTGGCTACTCCTGGCTAACGTCTCTGTCCCGAAGCAAGCACCAGTTATCCTGGAGCAAGCCTCGAGCTAGGCCCATCTCCCAGCTAGCCAAAGAGGTCCTTCAGCCAATTCTTGGGATACAATACCAATTTTGCAAATTTGCCTGGACCCTTTTACTGCCTACGCAGAGCCCTACCGATCCATCGCGGCTGGTCTGCTGAAGAAACCGTCCGAGGGGGCTTCAACAGACTCTTCCACCGCGACGTCCACTAATGCCCTTCTGCTAGCCTGTTAGCCCCGTCTCGCTAGCTGTCTGAATCGGCGTGTCTCCAACTCGCCTGGCTACTCACTGGACCCTATGATCACTCGGCTACGCATGCCTCTCACTATTGTCAATATTCCTTGTCCATGGCTGTTTTGGTTAGTGATTATTGTCTTATTTCACTGTAGAGCCTCCAGCCCTGCTCAATATGCCTCAGCTAGCACTTATGTTCCACCTCCCACACATGCGGTGACCTCACCTGGTTTCAATGGTGTCTCTAGAGACAAAACCTCTCTCATCGTCACTCAATACCTAGGCTTACTTCCACTGTATTCACATCTTACCATGCCCTTGTTTGTACATTATGCCTTGTGTCTATTCTTCTGCTCCCAGAAACCTGGTCCTTTTACTCTCTGTTCCGAATGCACAAGACGATCAGTTCTTATAGCCTTTAGCCGTGCCCTTATCCTACTCCTCCCCTGTTCCTCTGGTGATGTAGAGGTTAATCCAGGCCCTGTAGCACCTAGCTCCACTCCCATTCCCCAGGCGCTCTCATTTGGCGACTTCTGTAACCGTAAAAGCCTTGGTTTCATGCATGTTAACATTAGAAGCCTCCTCCCTAAGTTTGTTTTATTCACTGCTTTAGCACACTCTGCCAACCCAGATGTCCTAGCTGTGTCTGAATCCTGGCTTAGGAAGGCCACCAAAAATCCTGAAATTTCCATCCCTATCTATAACATTTTCCGAAAAGATAGAACTGCCAAAGGGGGCAGAGTTGCAATCTACTGCAGAGATAGCCTGCAGAGTTCTGTCATACTATCCAGGTCTGTGCCCAAACAATTCAAGCTTCTACTTTTAAAAATCCACTTTTCCAGAAACAAGTCTCTCACTGTTGCCGCTTGTAAAAGACCACCTTCAGCCCCCAGCTGCGGCCTGGATACCATATGTGAATTTATTTCCCCCCCATCTATCTCCAGGACTCGTACTGTTAGGTGACCTAAACTGGGACATGCTTAACACCCTGGCTGTCCTACAATCTAAGCTAGATGCCCTCAATCTAATACAAATTATCAATGAATCCAGCAGGTACAACCCCAAATCCGTAAACACAGGCACCCTCAAATATATCATCCTGACCAACCTGCCCTCTAAATACACCTCATTGCCTGCGTCCGTAATGGGTCTGCGGTCAAACGACCACCCCTCATCACTGTCAAATGCCCCCTAAAATACTTCAGTGAGCAGGCCTTTCTAATCAGCCTGGCCCGGGTATCCTGGAAGGACATTGATCTCATTCCGGATGACGATGCGTGGTTATTCTTTAAAAGTGCTTTCCTCACAATCTTAAACAAGCATGCCCCATTCAAAAATGTAGAACCAGGAACAGATAGAGCCCTTGGTTCATATTTCAGGGAAGTTAGGAACCAATATACACAGGCAGTTAGGAAAGCAAAGGCTAGCTTTTTCAAACATACATTTGTTTCCTGTAGCACAAACTCCAAAAAGTTCTGGGACATTGTAAAGTCCATGGAGAATAAGAGCACCTCCTCCCAGCTGTCCACTGCACTGAGGATAGGAAACACGGTCACCACCGATAAATCTACGATAATTGATAATTTCAATAAGCATTTTTCTACGGCTGGCCATGCTTTCCACCTGGCTACCCCGGTCAACAGCCCTGCACCCCTCACTGCAACTTGCCCAATCATCCCCCATTTCTCCTTCACCCAAATCCAGATAGCTGATGTTCTGAAAGAGCTGCAAAATCTGGACCCCGACAAATCAGCTGGGCTAGACAATCTGGAATCTCTCTTTCTAAAATTATCTGCCGCCATTGTTGCAACCCTTATTTCGAGCCTATTCAACCTCTCTTTTGTATTGTCTGAGATCCCCAAAGAATGGAAAGCTGCCGCGGTCATCCCCCTCTTCAGAGGGGGAGACACTCTAGACCCCAACTGTTACCGACCTATATCCATCCTACCCTGCCTTTCTAAGGTCTTCGACAGCCAAGTTAACGAACAGATCACCGACCATTTCGAATCACACCGTACCTTCTCCGCTATGCAATCTGGTTTCCGAGCTGGTCATGGGTGCACTTCAGCCACGCTCAAGGCCCTAAACCATATCATAACCGCCATTGATAAATGACAATACTGTGCAGCCGTATTCATCGACCTGGGCAAGGCTTTCGACTCTGTCAATCACCACATGCTTATCGGCAGACTCAACAGCATTGGTTTCTCAAATGACTGCCTCGCCTGATTGCTCTTAAATGCAAGTAAAACTAAATGCATGCTCTTCAACCGATTCTGCCTGCACCTGCCCGCCCGTCTAGCATTACGACTCTGGATGGTTCTAACTTAGAATGTGTGGACAACTACAAATACCTAGGTGTCTGGTTAGACTGTAAACTCTCCTTCCAGACTCACATTAAGCATCTCCAATACAAAATTAAATCTAGAATTGGATTCCTATTTCGCAAAACAAAGCATCCTTCACTCATGCTGCCAAACATACCCCCGTAAAATTGACCATCCGACCGAGCCTTGACTACGGCGATGTCATTTACAAAATAGCCTCCAACACTACTCAGCAAATTGGATGTAGTCTATCACAGTGCCATCTGTTTTGTCAAAAAATCCCCATATACCACCCACCACTGTGACCTGTATGCTCGCGTTGACTGGCCCTCGCTTCATATTCCTCGTCAAACCCACTGGCTCTAGGTCATCTACAAGTCTTTGCTACGTAAAGCCCCACTTTATCTCAGCTCACTGGTCACCATATCAGCACCCACTCGTAGCACGCGCTCCAGCAGGTATATTTCACTGGTCACCCCCAAAGTCAATTCCTCTTTTGGCCCTCTTTCCTTCCAGTTCTCTGCTGCCAATGACTAGAAAGAATTGCAAAAATCACTGAAGTTGGAGACTCATCTCTCCCTCACTAACTTTAAGCATCAGTTGTCAGAGCAGCATACAGATCATTGCACCTGTACATAGCCCACCTGTAAATAGCCCATCCAACTACCTCATCCCCATATTGTTATTATTATTTTTATGCTCCTTTGCACCTCAGTATCTCTACTTGCACATTCATCTTCTGCACATCTAGCACTCCAGTGTTTAATTGCTAAATTGTAATTACTTCACCACTACGGCCTATTTATTGCCTTACCTCCCTAATCTTACCTCATTTGCACACACTGTATATAGACTTTTTCTAATGTGTTATTGACTGTACTTTTGTTTATTCCATGTGTAACCCTGTGTTGTATTTATGTCTCACTGCTTTGCTTTATCTTGGCCAGGTCGCAGTTGTAAATGAGAACTTGTTCTCAACTGGCCTACCTGGTTAAATAAAGGTGAAATAAAAATACCAAAATACAAAACTTTGGGGATTTCCTGGCTAGAGGCAAAAGTCCTCTCATGGAAGAGGGTGAGGTGGAGAGCCATGGACACCCTCTACTCCCAGAGGTGCCATGGTGGACACCGTGTACTCCCAGGAGAAGCCATGGTGAACACCCTCTTCTCCCAAGAGGAGTCATAGTGGACACCCTGTACTCCCAGGAGAAGCCATGGTGAACACCCTCTTCTCCCAAGAGGAGTCATGGTGGACACCCTGTACTCCCAAGAGGAGCCATAGTGGACACCCTGTACTCCCAAGAGGAGTCATGGTGGACACCCTGTACTCCCAAGAGGAGTCATGGTGGACACCCTGTACTCCCAAGAGGTGTCATGGTGGACACCCTGTCCTCCCAAGAGGAGCCATAGTGGACACCATGTACTCCCAAGAGGAGTCATGGTGGACACTCTGTACTCCCAAGAGGAGTCATGGTGGACACCCTGTACTCCCAAGAGGAGTCATGGTGGACACCCTGTCCTCCCAAGAGGATCCATAGTGGACACCCTGTACTCCCAAGAGGAGTCATGGTGGACACCCTGTACTCCCAAGAGGAGTCATGGTGGACACCCTGTACTCCCAAGAGGAGTCATGGTGGACACCCTGTACTCCCAAGAGGAGCCATGGTGGACACCCTGTACTCCCAAGAGGAGTCATGGTGGACACCCTGTACTCCCAAGAGGAGTCATGGTGGACACCCTGTCCTCCCAAGAGGAGTCATGGTGGACACCCTGTACTCCCAAGAGGAGTCATGGTGGACACCCTGTACTCCCAAGAGGAGTCATGTTGGACACCCTGTCCTCCCAAGAGGAGTCATGGTGGACACCCTGTCCTCCCAAGAGGAGTCATGGTGGACACCCTGTCCTCCCAAGAGGAGTCATGCTGGACACCCTCTACTCCCATAAGAAGCCATTGTGGACAACCTGGACACCCGACTAATTACAGTAAGTCACCCACTTCCACCCTAGTTCTGTGAATAATACTTTCAAAAGCTCGATATCATAGCTATAAACGTTCAACAACTCTTTCTCTATTGCTCGAGCCCTTTCTACACTCGGGCGGCTACGATAACTCAAGGAAAGAGGAGGCTCATCATCCAAAGTACAGAAGTACAGAATGTCAGACACACTGTATAACACACACCTGGCTGGTGCTTTATGGAAAATATCTGAGACACGCTAAGAGGCTTGACAAGACGCCTTGATCTTAATGACATGTTTCCCTCCACAACTCAGACATAAAGGATGCTGCTTGCTATTCAGGTATCATTGTGTCAGGCAGCAGCATAAATGATGTGACGCAGAGAGAGAAACACACACACACACACACACACACACACACACACACACACACACACACACACACACACACACACACACACACACACACACACACACACACACACACACACACACACACACACACACACACACACACACACACACACACACTGTCCTATAATGATGGTTATCTATATCTGTTGTGAATGTGATGCTGTTGTGTGACCTCGAGCTACATTCAGCCTTGTTTGCAACCCTCTCAGGATATTGAAGCATCTGTCATCTTAGCATCAGAGTGGGGACCCAAATTGAAAATGCATTTTGTGAGCCCAGGTAAAAACATTGAATAATACTTTGGGGAAGCTGGCTGAAGGCTCACACAAATGTTTTTAAACCAGACATCCAGGAGCTGAGACTTCTCAAATAGGAGATACGGAACACCCCATCAGATGAGTACTAACATACTGACACTAAACACACTGCAGGTGCCATGGAGAAAAAGTAAGGAAAGACATGTAATGTGGAGTTGGGTTACAAGACCCTTGAACACATTCAGGAAACAATCATGAATTGAAACAGGGGGAAACAGAAAATATTTCAATCTTTAATAAATGTCATCAGGAGTAAAATAAAAACATGTGAGAATTGAACCTACATCCTAGAGATATCCTGGACATGGAAGGTCATTTTTTGGTGCTAGGAGAAGCACTTCTCTTCATTAGCATTCAGGTGTCTTAATTCTGGAAGACTCATTATCCTAATTGCTCCAGTAAGTCACTCTGGATAAGAGCGTCTGCTAAATTACTAAAATATACATGTAAATGTAGAAGATCAGAGACCTCACTGTCTACAGTCAGCAAACTCCTTTACTGGCTGCTAAAGATGGATCTAATTAAGGTAAGATTATAGTGATTAAATGCTCACAGCCATCTATCAAGCCATTCTGATAAAATAGAGAAGGGAAACCATTGGAGCAGGTGTCGTGTGACAGGTGATGGGCTTTGTCATCAATCATAGATTAGACCTCATTCAATATAGCCTACAGTGGTAGGTATAGAGATATTTTAGTTGTAAGACACTATACACATCCCATCCACAAAGAGCCTAAATGGCCAGGTGTGTGACATATTTCTGTAATTCATTTTCAATACATTTCCAAAAATGTCGAAACATTTTCACTTTGACATTCTGGGGAAATAGGTGTAGATGGATGCGGAAATAAATATATTTAATAAATGTTTAATTCAGGCTGTAACACAACAAAATGTGGAATAAGTTAAGGGGTGTGAATACTTTCTGAAGGCACTGTACCTAGTGTTCCTGGTGTTTCTTACCCAGCATAGTGTTCCTGGTGTTTCTTACCCAGCATAGTGTTCCTGGTGTTTCTTACCCAGCATAGTGTTCCTGGTGTTCCCTACCCAGCATAGTGTTCCTGGTGTTTCCTACCCAGCATAGTGTTCCTGGTTATCCTACCCAGCATAGTGTTCCTGGTTATCCTACCCAACATAGTGTTCCTGGTGTTTCTTACCCAGCATAGTGTTCCTGGTGTTTCAAACCCAGCATAGTGTTCCTGGTGTTCCCTACCCAGCATAGTGTTCCTGGTGTTTCAAACCCAGCATAGTGTTCCTGGTGTTTCAAACCCAGCATAGTGTTCCTGGTGTTTCTTACCCAGCATAGTGTTCCCGGTGTTTCCTACCCAGCATAGTGTTCCTGACTTTTCCTACCCAGCATAGTGTTCCTGGTGTTTCCTACCCAGCATAGTGTTCCTGGTGTTTCCTACCCAGCATAGTGTTCCTGGTGTTTCCTACCCAGCATAGTGTTCCTGGTGTTTCCTACCCAGCATAGTGTTCCTGGTTATCCTACCCAGCATAATGTTCCTGGTTATCCTACCCGGCATAGTGTTCCTGGTGTTTCCTACCCAGCATAGTGTTCCTGGTGTTTCTTACCCAGCATAGTGTTCCTGGTGTTTCCTACCCAGCATAGTGTTCCTGGTGTTTCCTACCCAGCATAGTGTTCCTGGTGTTTCCTACCCAGCATAGAGTTCCTGGTGTTTCCTACCCAGCATAGTGTTCCTGGTGTTCCCTACCCAGCATAGTGTTCCTGGTGTTCCCTACCCAGCATAGTGTTCCTGGTGTTTCTTACCCAGCATAGTGTTCCTGGTGTTTCCTACCCAGCATAGTGTTCCTGGTGTTTCCTACCCAGCATAGTGTTCCTGGTGTTTCCTACCCAGCATAGTGTTCCTGGTGTTTCCTACCCAGCATAGTGTTCCTGGTGTTTCCTACCCAGCATAGTGTTCCTGGTGTTTCTTACCCAGCATAGTGTTCCTGGTGTTTCCTACCCAGCATAGTGTTCCTGATGTTTCCTACCTGGCATTGTGTTCCTGGTTTTCCTCTACCCAGCATAATGTTCCTGGTGTACCCTACTCAGCACAGTGTTCCTGGTGTTTCCTACTCAGCATAGTGTTCCTGGTGTTTCCTACTCAGCATAGTATTCCTGGTGTTTTCTACTCAGCATAGTGTTCCTGGTGTACCCTACTCAGCACAGTGTCCCTGGTGTTTCCTACTCAGCACAGTGTACCTAGTGTTTCCTACTCAGCATAGTGTTCCTGGTGTACCCTACTCAGCACAGTGTTCCTGGTGTTTCCTACTCAGCATAGTGTTCCTGGTGTTTCTTACCCAGCATAGTGTTCCTGGTGTTTCCTACCCAGCATAGTGTTCCTGATGTTTCCTACCTGGCATTGTGTTCCTGGTTTTCCTCTACCCAGCATAATGTTCCTGGTGTACCCTACTCAGCACAGTGTTCCTGGTGTTTCCTACTCAGCATAGTGTTCCTGGTGTTTCCTACTCAGCATAGTATTCCTGGTGTTTTCTACTCAGCATAGTGTTCCTGGTGTTTCCTACCCAGCATAGTGTTCCTGGTGTTTCCTACCCAGCATAGTGTTCCTGGTGTTTCCTACCCAGCATAGTGTTCCTGGTGTTTCCTACCCAGCATAGTGTTCCTGGTTATCCTACCCAGCATAATGTTCCTGGTTATCCTACCCGGCATAGTGTTCCTGGTGTTTCCTACCCAGCATAGTGTTCCTGGTGTTTCTTACCCAGCATAGTGTTCCTGGTGTTTCCTACCCAGCATAGTGTTCCTGGTGTTTCCTACCCAGCATAGTGTTCCTGGTGTTTCCTACCCAGCATAGAGTTCCTGGTGTTTCCAACCCAGCATAGTGTTCCTGGTGTTTCCTACCCAGCATAGTGTTCCTGGTGTTCCCTACCCAGCATAGTGTTCCTGGTGTTTCTTACCCAGCATAGTGTTCCTGGTGTTTCCTACCCAGCATAGTGTTCCTGGTGTTTCCTACCCAGCATAGTGTTCCTGGTGTTTCCTACCCAGCATAGTGTTCCTGGTGTTTCCTACCCAGCATAGTGTTCCTGGTGTTTCCTACCCAGCATAGTGTTCCTGGTGTTTCTTACCCAGCATAGTGTTCCTGGTGTTTCCTACCCAGCATAGTGTTCCTGATGTTTCCTACCTGGCATTGTGTTCCTGGTTTTCCTCTACCCAGCATAATGTTCCTGGTGTACCCTACTCAGCACAGTGTTCCTGGTGTTTCCTACTCAGCATAGTGTTCCTGGTGTTTCCTACTCAGCATAGTATTCCTGGTGTTTTCTACTCAGCATAGTGTTCCTGGTGTACCCTACTCAGCACAGTGTCCCTGGTGTTTCCTACTCAGCACAGTGTACCTAGTGTTTCCTACTCAGCATAGTGTTCCTGGTGTACCCTACTCAGCACAGTGTTCCTGGTGTTTCCTACTCAGCATAGTGTTCCTGGTGTTTCTTACCCAGCATAGTGTTCCTGGTGTTTCCTACCCAGCATAGTGTTCCTGATGTTTCCTACCTGGCATTGTGTTCCTGGTTTTCCTCTACCCAGCATAATGTTCCTGGTGTACCCTACTCAGCACAGTGTTCCTGGTGTTTCCTACTCAGCATAGTGTTCCTGGTGTTTCCTACTCAGCATAGTATTCCTGGTGTTTTCTACTCAGCATAGTGTTCCTGGTGTACCCTACTCAGCACAGTGTTCCTGGTGTTTCCTACTCAGCACAGTGTACCTAGTGTTTCCTACTCAGCATAGTGTTCCTGGTGTACCCTACTCAGCACAGTGTTCCTGGTGTTTCCTACTCAGCATAGTGTTCCTGGTGTTTCCTACCCAGCATAATGTTCCTGATGTTTCCTACCTGGCATTGTGTTCCTGGTTTTCCTCTACCCAGCATAATGTTCCGTGTGTACCCTACTCAGCACAGTGTTCCTGGTATTTCCTACTCAGCATAGTGTTCCTGGTGTTTCCTACTCAGCATAGTGTTCCTGGTGTTCCCTACCCAGCATAGTGTTCCTGGTGTTTCTTACCCAGCATAGTGTTCCTGGTGTTTCCTACCCAGCATAGTGTTCTTGGTGTTTCCTACCCAGCATAGAGTTCCTGGTTATCCTACCCAGCATAGTGTTCCTGGTGTTTCCTACCCAGTATAGTTGTCCTGGTGTTTCCTACCCAGCATAGTGTTCCTGGTGTTTTTTACCCAGCATAGTGTTCCTGGTGTTTCCTGCCCAGTAGTGTTCCTGGTGTTTCCTACCCAGCATAGTGTTCCTGGTGTTTCCTACCTAGCATAGTGTTCCTGGTGTTTCCTACCCAGCATAGTGTTCCTGACTTTACCATACCCAGCATAGTGTTCCTGACTTTTCCTACCCAGCATAGTGTTCATTACTTTTCCCACCCAGCATAGTGTTCCTGGTTTCCCATACCCAGCATAGTGTTCCTGGTGTTACCTACCCAGCATAGTGTTCCTGGTGTTTCCTGCCCAGTAGTGTTCCTGGTGTTTCCTACCCAGCATAGTGTTCCTGGTGTTTCCTACCTAGCATAGTGTTCCTGGTGTTTCCTACCCAGCATAGTGTTCCTGACTTTACCATACCCAGCATAGTGTTCCTGACTTTTCCTACCCAGCATAGTGTTCATTACTTTTCCCACCCAGCATAGTGTTCCTGGTTTCCCATACCCAGCATAGTGTTCCTGGTGTTACCTACCCAGTATAGTGTTCCTGATGTTTCCTACCCAGCATAGTGTTCCTGGTGTAATCTACTCAGCACAGTGTTCCTGGTGTTGCCTACTCAGCATAGTGTTCCTGGTGTTTCCTACCCAGCATAGTGTTCCTGGTGTTTCCTACCCAGCATAGTGTTCCTGGTGTTTCCTACCCAGCATAGTGTTCCTGGTTATCCTACCCAGCATAATGTTCCTGGTTATCCTACCCGGCATAGTGTTCCTGGTGTTTCCTACCCAGCATAGTGTTCCTGGTGTTTCTTACCCAGCATAGTGTTCCTGGTGTTTCCTACCCAGCATAGTGTTCCTGGTGTTTCCTACCCAGCATAGTGTTCCTGGTGTTTCCTACCCAGCATAGAGTTCCTGGTGTTTCCTACCCAGCATAGTGTTCCTGGTGTTTCCTACCCAGCATAGTGTTCCTGGTGTTCCCTACCCAGCATAGTGTTCCTGGTGTTTCCTACCCAGCATATTGTTCCTAGTGTTTCCTACCTAGCATAGTGTTCCTGGTGTTTCCTACCCAGCATAGTGTTCCTGACTTTGCCATACCCAGCATAGTGTTCCTGACTTTTCCTACCCAGCATAGTGTTCCTGACTTTTCCTACCCAGCATAGTGTTCATTACTTTTCCCACCCAGCATAGTGTTCCTGGTTTCCCATATCCAGCATAGTGTTCCTGGTGTTACCTACCCAGTATAGTGTTCCTGATGTTTCCTACCCAGCATAGTGTTCCTGGTGTTTCCTACCCAGCATAGTGTTCCTGATGTTTCCTACCTGGCATTGTGTTCCTGGTTTCCTCTACCCAGCATAATGTTCCTGGTGTACTCTACTCAGAACAGTGTTCCTGGTTTTCCTCTACCCAACATAATGTTCCTGGTGTACCCTACTCAGCATAGTGTTCCTGGTGTTTCCTACTCAGCATAGTGTTCCTGATGTTTCCTACTCAGCACAGTGTTCCTGGTGTTTCCTACTCAGCACAGTGTTCCTGGTGTTTCCTACTCAGCATAGTGTTCCTGGTGTTTCCTACTCAGCATAGTGTTCCTGGTGTTTCCTACTCAGCACAGTGTTCCTGGTGTTTCCTACTCAGCACAGTGTTCCTGGTGTTGCCTACTCAGCATAGTGTTCCTGGTGTTTCCTACTCAGCACAGTGTTCCTGGTGTTTCCTACTCAGCACAGTGTTCCTGGTGTTTCCTACTCAGCATAGTGTTCCTGGTGTTTCCTACTCAGCATAGTGTTCCTGGTGTTTCCTACTCAGCACAGTGTTCCTGGTGTTTCCTACTCAGCACAGTGTTCCTGGTGTTTCCTACTCAGCATAGTGTTCCTGGTGTTTCTTCGAATCCTTGTAGTTTGTCTTTTTGTCTTATTTGGAGTGACCTTCTGAACTGCTTGTATGGGCGACTACTGTGTCTCAGGCTACATGTAGCTCGTCCTGGGCCCTGGTGGGTATTCTAGCTGTCTGCTTGGCCATATACATACAACACCCCATTCCCTTACCTGACTTTTCACATTAAATTCACACTCTGAGAAGATACAGGCTTAAGCTTATCCTCGCTTCCATAGATTGAGCCAGAGTGGGATTTTAGATGGGGTTGCTAATCGGTTTCCTAACAGGACATAATAATCAGTGAGTGCACTGTCGATGTATTGTATTCATTAACTCTAAAACAAACACACTCATGCACTCACACAGACACTGACTACCTAGCACAAAGCTTGCCAAAGCTTTAAATTCTCTTAGCCTTTTATATCCCACCTCCCCTCCACCCACCCTCATCCCACAAAACTCTCCAATTTACTGCCGTTATGAAGCACTGGAGATGAACACACACACAGCAGGCCAGACCCATCGCTTCACTCGTCATTCATATACAGATGAGAGAGGGGAGGGAAAAGGGAGTCTCTTTCAAAAGGGAGAGATATGACAAAGGAGAGTCCATACAATATTCACAAGGTAGGGGGAAACAAAGGACTAATCGATCATTTTAGGACTGATTCCCAGCATGCACGTTGGGAGACTAATGCTTGTTTTCCAGGGAGCAACTCAGAACTGGGTCCCTGGATTTCAGAGGTTGTGAGGTCTATCGAGGGATTAGCGGTTGTAGGTCGAATCGGATGTCTCAGTGGGGAAAGAGAAAAAATAAAACAGTTGGATTAAATGTACTTTACTGCTATATTAACATAATTAAAGAGCATACAGACTTGGAGAAATTCCTCAGTCCCCCTTCTCAATTAATAGACATCATAATTATTTTTAATTCATTTTCAGTATGATTTGGTTGATTCTAAATCTAATGGGTTATTGGGAAGCTTAATAAAGAACAGGGAAGTTCCCTTTGTTTAATATTAAACTTAACTGACACACAAGATCAGCTAATCAACTCATTCATTATTGTGATTTTATTGTTTGCAATTAAGACTTCAATTTTTTTTTTAAATATATGAATGAACACAAGTAATAAGAAATGAGGTAGCAAATGATAAATAACATTTTACATGCACCATGTTGTGCTTGTCATGCCCTGATCTGTTTCACCTGTCTTTGTGCTTGTCTCCACCTCCCTCCAGGTGTCACCCATCTTCCCAATTATCCCCTGTGTATTTATACATGTGTTCTCTGTTTGTCTGTTGCCAGTTCGTTTTGTTTCGTCAAGCCTACCAGCGGTTTTCCCTCTGGTCCTGGCGTGTCATTGTTCCTGGTTTCCCCGATTTTGACCTTTCTCCCCATCCTGAGCCTTTTCCCCACTACTCTGGCTTACTGATCTCTGCCTGATCTCTGTCTGACCTGACCCTGAGCCAGCCTGCTGTCCTGTACCTTTGCCCCACTACTCTGGATTATCGACCCCTGTCTGCCTTGACCTGTCGTTTGCCTGCCCCTGTGGCTGTAATAAACATTGTTACTTCGACACAGTCTGCATTTGGGTCTTACCTGAAACGTGTTAGTGCTGTTGATGCCTTATCTTCATATTTCCCAGTGTGCCTTTGAGTTTAATGTCATAGCTTACCTCCCATGGCAGAGTTGGTTGGTGTAGTCTTCCTTTGATAAAATAGTAATGATATCTCTGGTAGTTCCAAAAGTCCTATCAAGTCTAGGAATGTAACATCTATAAAATTATATTAATCTAACCTTCTGATACAATATATAGATTTACCATGCAAATGTGAAGGTAGAGATGGGAGATACTGACAAAATCAGCATGGGGCTGGAACGAGCTTGAGACCCATAGCAGTTGGAGAGTCGTCGCCAATGGTTTATGCTTCCTCAGGAGCGATGGGCATAATTTAAAATCATTTGAAGATATTACATGTAAACATACAGCAGCACCAGATCTTTCTATCCTGCAGCATTAGACTCTTTGAAGAACAACATGTCTTAGTTATTAGTCAAAACCAAGCAACAGGGTGATGCATTGATAAAAGTCTTTAAGCAAGAGATATGCTCGCCTTTTTGTATATTCTTATGATTTCTTTCTCTTGGCTCATGTTTTGACCTATCATCTTCATAATTTGGAAGATTTGTAGTCGTTTTTGCCCTTCTCTGAATAAGAACCCCCCACCTCCGAGACAAAACAAACATTTCTTCCACAACGTCTGTCTTGTATCACATGCTAGGCTAATATGATTATGGCCAGCACTTCTGCGTCTGTTTTGGCTTTGAAGTATGACGCCGGCAGCTTTTGAAGATCAGAAGAGAGTGAGGGGGCTTTTATTGAAGCCAGACTGCTTTGATTCCCTGGCAAAACAATGGGTCAGTAAAAACAGATACAAATGGACAGGTGAACAAGGAGGTATTGTGATAGTATCACCAAGTATAGATTCACAAAGCTTAGAGGTAGCTACAGGTTTTTAAGAGCATCCTCTGAAGATCACATTTTAAATCAAGACACTTTACATAGATGGTAGGGGGCTTGCTCCCAAGTCTGTTTTAAGACCAACCCAAGCACTATCATTTTTAGCTAGCTAGCGAATGTTATCATTGCTAGCTATCTTTGACAAACTTTGCTAGCTAATGGCAACATTGCCATCTGTCTAAAATAAATTTGTCGACATGATTAGGTGTCTCGTAGAAGGGCTTTGGGGAATGCTAGCAAAGTTGTTTCCTACTATATATTTGACTACTTTAGCAATGTCATCGTATTTCCAGGCACATCATTCCAGGCACATCCAGTATCATTTAGGTGAAACAGTAGGGTGCCACTATGGCGCCGCCAGTAGAGGGCGGCTTGAGAACGTTCATAACAATGGCATGACGCGACCAAGTGACGGAAGTGCAACCTATGAATAGGCAGCAGTCTAGTTACCAAGTTACCAAGGTAATTCAAGGCAGGATGGTGGCTGGTAAGTGAATTGCGAGTTACAGACAGAACGTCTCTGTGTGCCATCGCAGCTTGTGTCTCCTGTGGCCTCTGGGTGTTTTCCGGTGGCGATGACAGAACCTGAATGATATTATGATCAACATCTCCCCTCCCTCCTACCCCACTCTGTTTCCTGGTCAACATCTCCCCTCCCTTTTACTCCTTCCTGCTTCCTGGCCGCCTGACTATGACTAACTGTGTAGAAACTCTCAACATCTATTTCACCTTTAAGTAAAAGAAGGTTCAGGACGGTAGCTTAATCATCATTTATTGCTGACACATTTCAGAGCAAAGCTCCTTTGTCAAAGTACTTTTGCAACAGTGTCAGACCGCTACACTCTTGCTCTCTTCACATTTCTCTCATAACCTCAACATTCACATTTTTTTGAACGGCAGTTCCCTTGAGTTTCAGAGATAGGCATTATAGTAATGGATTGCATCTGTAAAGGCTTGTCAGATTGTATCAGTGAAGGGTGGACACACAGAAAAGTCATGATTGCCAACGGCAGCAAATCATTTGTAGCATGTCACTCACTACATGTCACTAGTTAACTAAGTTCATCATACACTTATTTAGGGTTCAATGGACAGAGATATATGCTGTGTTTATAACCAAGTGGGAAGGTGAAAATTACCAGTTGTGAAGTCGTAAAAATGAATTGGGTACATTCAACTGGGAAATACCATCCAACATGGAGGTTATTAGAAGGCTTATGATTGTCTTGTTATTTTTTTGCCCATTAAAAGTATATCCAGATCTGCTTTCACTTACTAAATCAAAAGAAAGATGAACAGATTACATTTTGGATCAACAATTTGGATTGACTTCTTACTATAAACAACAACTGCTGAAGATGCCACCATGCTTGCTGTCTTTTTTGTTGACAGGATGGCAGAGGAATTTCCCACTAGTAATTACCAGTTGGAGGGGCATTCAAGTGGATTTTCCCAGTCGTATGCTGGTGTTTACGAAATGAAGAGATGTTGTGAACACCCCAACCTCTAGAGAACCAGACCCAACCTTTAGAGAACCAGACCCAACACTTAGAGAACCAAACCCAACCTTAGAGAACCAGACCCAACCTTTAGAGAACCAGACTCAACCTCTAGAGAACCAGACCCAACCTTTAGAGAACCAGACCCAACCTTTAGAGAACCAGACCCAACCCTTAGAGAACCAAACCCAACCTTTAGAGAACCAGACTCAACCTCTAGAAAACCAGACCCAACCTTTAGAGAACCAGACCCAACACTTAGAGAACCAAACCCAACCTTAGAGAACCAGACCCAACCTTTAGAGAACCAGACTCAACCTCTAGAGAACCAGACTCAACCTCTAGAGAACCAGACCCAACCTTTAGAGAACCAGACCCAACCCTTAGAGAACCAAACCCAACCTTTAGAGAACCAGACTCAACCTCTAGAGAACCAGACCCAACCTTTAGAGAACCAGACTCAACCTCTAGAGAACCAGACCCAACCTTTAGAGAACCAGACCCAACCTCTAGAGAACCATACCCAATCTTTAGAGAACCAGACCCAGCCTTTATAGAACCAGACCCAACCTTTAGAGAACCAGACCCAACCTCTAGAAAACCAGAACCAACCTCTAGAGAACCAGATCCAACCATATCCAACCTTTTGAAACCCACAGACCCAAACAAGATATCTTCTGCATAAGCTAGGAGTAGATTTTGTCGATCACTGAACAAAAATTCCTTAGTTCATTCAAAATCCCAGGCTCTGAGATAACGAGTGAAAACAGTTTTTCTTGATTTAGTTAACTTACTATGATATAAACAGACACCAGCTGCCTGTTTAAAAGAACTGAAAACAACACGCATAATACATTTGATTGACAACTATGACTATGGTCCCTTTGGTGGCCTGGGCTGGTCTGGGATGGTCTGGGCTGGTCTGGGCTGGCCTGGTGCCTCTAGCACACCTGTCTGCCAGGTCTGTCCCCACCATCCACCGCAACGTAGATGTACACCTCCTTTCTTGTCACTCTCCACTGTGTCTGTTCAATTAAAAGAAAAACAAGATATAGTCCCTTTGGGATACCTTCATCATTATCACCATCATTTACTGCCAGTGTTTCCTCACAGTAGTCCACTAGACTACTGTACAGTGGCTCTTTTCCCTCGCAGACTCCTGTGTTGCTAGGTAAGGATAGCATTAATAATTAACTTTGTAGCCAGCCTTTTGATGAGACCAGGAACAAGAAGCTAGTACAAAGCTGCTTTAAAGCTGAGAAACGAACATCAGTATTCTCCCGTGGATGCTGCATTCACCTCATTCACTGGAGTGAGACCCGGAGTGTGATCCAGGGTTTTGTGTTTTGAGACAGAGCCCTGGCGCATGCTTTACAAACTCCCAACTTCACTGATAAACCCTTCACAGTTCTCCACAGTAATCCACCAGTTCAGTTCAGAGGTCACTCATCCATTGTACTGTACACATTTTGCTTTACAGAAGGTGCTTTACGCTAAAGAAGGGAGTATAAGCTGAGCCGCACACAGTCTGGTGACCTCTGCATGCAATGATATCTGCTCCCGATTTCGATCATAGATATCGGTCATTCTCCAGAGACCTGAGAATATGCATGGCGGCATCTTTGTTGAACCCTTTTCACAATATTTTGCCAACCCAAACCATACTGAAATAAAATATCCCCCCAAATTTTCCATGCACACAAAAAAGTTATTTCTCTCCAATTGTGTGCACAAATTTGTTTACCGGATCTGTTATTTCACCTCATGAAACATGGGACCAACACTTTACAACTCCCCACACCTGGTTGTCTACGAAGAACCAAAAACTTGCAGACACTAGGCCCTCCATGGAATGAGTTTGATACCTCTGGTGTATAGTGTGCAGTTTCAGGAATTTTGAGAGATATTCGCCACACACAGTTTCAGGTCACACACTGCCAGACCTGGGTTCAAATACTATTTTAAAAAATGCACATTTGAAGTACATTATCTGTGATTGATTGAGCTTGCTTGTCTTAATGGACCAATACAATAGTCCCACAACCTCAAACCCGCCTATATGGCACTCCAGGCAGGCCGGAGCAAACTCTCAATGCAGTTGAAAGATTTCAAATAGTATTTGAACCCAGGTCTTCACCCTGCCTTGCTCACCAAACAGCAGTGAACTCTCCAGTTGATATGAGCACAATTCAGCATACAGTAAACAAACAACTCACTCTCCAAAATGGCCTCCTCAAGAGGTAGTTGATAACGCATTTACCTGGGCTGTCTTTCTCTCAGAGTATGGCAAGAGCTACTCACTCAAGCTCATTAGAAAAACAGCTTTCCTGACTGGGGACTTAAAAAGTAAAAGGTGTTGCTAATGTTAATTATGCTTCCTAATTCAATCAAATCAAATCAAATCAAATTTATTTATATAGCCCTTCGTACATCAGCTGATATCTCAAAGTGCTGTACAGAAACCCAGCCTAAAACCCCAAACAGCAAACAATGCAGGTGTAAAAGCACGGTGGCTAGGAAAAACTCCCTAGAAAGGCCAAAACCTAGGAAGAAACCTAGAGAGGAACCGGGCTATGTGGGGTGGCCAGTCCTCTTCTGGCTGTGCCGGGTAGAGATTATAACAGAACATGACCAAGATGTTCAAATGTTCATAAATGACCAGCATGGTCGAATAATAATAAGGCAGAACAGTTGAAACTGGAGCAGCAGCACAGTCAGGTGGACTGGGGACAGCAAGGAGCCATCATGTCAGGTAGTCCTGGGGCACGGTCCTAGGGCTCAGGTCCTCCGAGAGAGAGAAAGAAAGAGAGAATTAGAGAGAGCATATGTGGGGTGGCCAGTCCTCTTCTGGCTGTGCCGGGTGGAGATTATAACAGAACGTGGCCAAGATGTTCAAAATGTTCATAAATGACCAGCATGGTTGAATAATAGTAAGGCAGAACAGTTGAAACTGGAGCAGGAGCATGGCCAGGTGGACTGGGGACAGCAAGGAGTCCTCATGTCAGGTAGTCCTGGGACATGGTCCTAGGGCCCAGGCCAGTTGAAACTGGAGCAGCAGCATGGCCAGGTGGACTGGGGACAGCAAGGAGTCATCATGTCAGGTAGTCCTGGGGCATGGTCCTAGGGCTCAGGTCCTCCGAGAGAGAGAAAGAAAGAGAGAAGGAGAGAATTAGAGAACGCACACTTAGATTCACACAGGACACCGAATAGGACAGGAGAAGTACTCCAGATATAACAAACTGACCCTAGCCCCCCGACACATAAACTACTGCAGCATAAATACTGGAGGCTGAGACAGGAGGGGTCAGGAGACACTGTGGCCCCATCCGAGGACACCCCCGGACAGGGCCAAACAGGAAGGATATAACCCCACCCACTTTGCCAAAGCAATCTTAGAGGTTCCATGAAGGAGACTTCATGCTGTTGAGCTGACTCGGCATATTGGTGGATTTCACTAAGGCAAGACAGGTTGAGAGCTTTTATCGAGGGTACGCCAGTACAACATCTTCCCTTTAGCCCACACTGACAGCATGATCATTTATGCTAATGGTTATATCTACTTCATCATGATGGACTCTTTCAGATTGCTAAATGTTTTGAGCCACTACAAACAGACGAACCAACATGTTGTCTCGAAGCAATGCACTCTTTTTAACATTCTCATTTTAAATCTGAACATGACTGCCAATAAGGTTACAGTAGTTTGGGTGATACACTGTACTGTATAAGTACAATGTTTTTTTGATAGATTTTTGTGTTAATGATTTGTACAGTTAACTATTTAAAAGTGCATAGCTCCTTAGAGGATGACACATTAAAGCAATGGAAACTAGTATTCATCGATGTGATCCTTCTAATGAGCATGATGATTCTAGAGCTCCACCAAATGAGCCTCCACCTTGACTTTACCTATCAATATAATGAGTACAATGGGAAACAGTGTGCTGGTTTCAAGTGCAGGACACAGCAGGTGTTTATTAGTAAAGGACCACAGGAGGAGGTAGGTAGCTGGGTTCAGGGACAGGCAGAAGGTCATACACAGGGACTCCAAAAATGTAACAGTACAGACTGGGAAAAGGCTAATAACGTAGTCTAGGAGATCAGGCAAGTGGTTGATGACAGGAAATCTGATAAGCAAAAGTACAGGCATGGAATAGGCAAAAAGGCGTCGTTGGTGAGGATGGCCAAACACCATGATACACAGGAGGACTAATATGGACATAACCAGCACTCCAACTAGACCATGTATCGAAACAAACAATACCTCACAATGATGGGGTGCAAAGAACTGAACTAAATAGTGTGTCTAAATGACGTACAGGTGTGCGAACAGTTGATCAGGTGATTGAGATCTGGAGAGTGAGCTGCGTTCAGGGGATCTATGTGTTTGAGAGTGTGAGTTGGAGGCCAACATTAAAATCAACCTATCATATTGACCTTACCTATCAACCTATCATATTACCGGCTCGGACTCTGGACAGGTACATTTCATACATGTGGCTAAAGCAGTGTTAGACCGATCAGCCAGGAGTAATGATCCATTTAGCCATTCCCTAGCAGAATGGTGTCGAGAGGATTTCCACAGAACTGGCCTTCATTAAAATAACCTTTTATTTGGCAGGATGAATAAAAAATCAGAACGGTAGTGTGTGTATGAAGACCATCAAATAATATTTATGGCGTTATATACTGTACCTCTGGCATATACCAATATTGCTATCTAAACAAACCATCATTTTGGCATGTACAGAGTGACAGAGGAATCCTGTACCTGACTCAATTCAGAGTTTGAGAATTATCTCAAACTATGCTGCCTTCACTTGCTCATCGGAACTGGGAAATGTTTCAGTTGTGAAGTCGTCCAACATGATTGTGTTCAAGCAGGCACGTGCACAGATAAGGCTCTACCTGTGCAGAACAAATGCCCCTTTGCCCTTGCAGTTTCTAAAGTGGCCTTTTCTTTTGAGAGTTGGGGGGTGGGGGGCTGTCCCTTTTTCAGTTTGAGCATCTACCCCTCAAAAAGCCTGTGGACGGACCTGTGTTCAAAGTGCTTTTGAAGTCAGAACGATTCTTCAACCAATTAGATTTTAGCTAGCTAGATAGCTAAAACGTTGCTTGCTAATAATAAAGTTAGCGAGCTTGTTCAACATTGACAATATGGCCAAACTAGCTACATTATCCGCATTGATACATTTGACGATGTCAATATTGATTTTGCTTAATCATCTTTTGCTTGAAAAGGTGAACGGTCAGTGATGAAACTGTGGTATCATCTCCAAATCTGACCTGGTGGGGTTGTTCAACTGGTTATTTTGTCGGAACCTTGTATTTCCTACTTCCGAGGAGCATTTCAAGGCACCATAGGACAATGGGACAAGGCAACAGCTTTGTGTGTCGCGAAACGTTCCAAAGCTTTGTGGGAATATAAATGTATGTCCTAACCAAACAATCCACTTTGCATTCAGGCCACTGCCTGAACTCTGACACTGTGCATTACTATCTTGAGATTAGCAGCAGCCTATGTATGCAATGCTATACACAATGTTGTACACTGTACAGAACCCATAGGGCTCTGGTCAAAAGTAATACACTATATAGGAAATAGGGTACCATTTGGGATGCTGTTCCAGATTTGAAAATGCATGAGTCATAGACAGTGAGGAACAAACCGTTGGAGATGTTGGGCAGATGTAGATTAACTAGCTGTTCTCCTTTTGTTTCTTTGTTTGGTTTATATAATTCTAGGAGGAATTTCCCATTATGGTCCAGACAAATGTTTCATGTGGGACAATACTAGCGCTGCCTGAAATATCCTTTTTCAGCGTGAGCACATACCCATCAAAAGGTCTTTTCACGACACCCTGTGTTCAAATGCTTTTGAAGTCAGAACGATTCTTCAACCAATTACATTTTATCTAGCTAGATAGCTTTTGATTTTCCAGTTATGGTCCGGACAAAGTTCTGTTTCATGTGGGACAATACTAGCGCTGCCTGAAATATCATGAAATATTGAATTATTAGTGTAAGACCATTAATAGTGTATGTCCTCGCAGCATTTATGTTAAAGTCACAAAGAGGGAACCTCTAGCTTCACATGTTCTTATTAGCACAGCACAACAGACTTGTTTCTAGGGGCAGGTGATTCAGTGCTCTGCTGTTGCTATCCCTAAAGAACACAGCACAATGTTGATTTAAAGGTCAGTTTGACAGCCTTGAAACATAAACCCACTTACAGTGCTGGTTCTAGCCTGGCAGGCTCAGACTCAGAATAGGAATGTTTATTGAAGGGCCACACAGCGACAGAAGTATTTATTTCGAAATCTTGTGAACCATTATTATTGTACATGGTGTCCATTCAGGTTATTGAGTGACTTACTAATTGACTTGTACTAACTTAGCAAATGTATATTTGTATAAATGTATACACCCAAATGTATATTTGTATAAATGTATACACCCAAATGTATATTTGTATAAATGTATACACCCAAATGTATATTTGTATAAATGTGTACACCCAAATGTATATTTGTATAAATGTATACACCCAAATGTATATTTGTGTAAATGTGTACACCCAAATGTATATTTGTATAAATGTATACACCCAAATGTATATTTGTATAAATGTATACACCCAAATGTATATTTGTATAAATGTGTACACCCAAATGTATATTTGTATAAATGTATACACCCAAATGTATATTTGTATAAATGTATACACCCAAATGTATATTTGTATAAATGTATACACCCAAATGTATATTTGTATAAATGTATACACCCAAATGTATATTTGTATAAATGTATACACCCAAATGTATATTTGTATAAATGTATACACCCAAATGTATATTTGTATAAATGTATACACCCAAATGTATATTTGTATAAATGTATACACCCAAATGTATATTTGTATAAATGTATACACCCAAATGTATATTTGTATAAATGTATACACCCAAATGTATATTTGTATAAATGTATACACCCAAATGTATATTTGTATAAATGTATACACCCAAATGTATATTTGCTCAGCAGCAACAACTATAACAATGATGGTGAGGTGGCCAGTGGTGCCGTTTCCCCCGAATGCAGATTCCATCTTTAAGCAAAAAATATATTTTTGTTTGTATTCATTTTGTGAATATTTATATATTTATATTTTCTATTTTACTCTGGAAGTGTAGAGAACTGCAGGTTGTATAGATCATTAAATACAATCCTAAATTGTAATTGGCTGAACACCTCATATAGACAAAGCAATATAATAGTAATCAGCCTTATCTTCCACCCCAGTCCTTGAGAAAGATGTCTGTCTCCTCCACCTTGCTCTGTAGTAAGTGGTGCTCTGCTGCTTTCCTCTCCTCTCCTGCATCTATCTGCATCAGAGTAGCGTCTGTCAAGGCTGACAAAGAGCCAAGACTGATTGTACACCCAACCAGCCGGGGCTGCCAGGGCTGATGTGCGATAAGACCATCAAGGCTTGAGGCAGCCAGTCAGGCACATAAGCTCTCCACATGTCGACAATCACAATTCAGCACTTTTGACTCAGCTATAGGGGCCTAGCAGTGATTCCCAAACTGGTCTTACATAACTGTGTACAGTAACCCCTAATACGCCTTATACTCACTGGGGTGGGAATACTGAAAAAGGTTTGTTTGTTAAAGCCCCACTACATCCTTGGCAGTATCTACTAACTCTCCCTGTACTTGAATTCATGTATCATTATCGTGGTGGTGTTGTCTACCAACAAAGGGCTTTGGTGAGACCTCCCTGTTAACAGGAAAACTATATGATACCTCATAAGAGAGGTGCACTAGTCATGGTAGCTTTGACTCTTTGACAAAGCTATTTTGCGTTGTTGTCATGAATGGCACCTCTAAATCTCTTGTTTCTACCAAGGCTATGTATGGGCTCCTTGTTCTACCAAGGCTATGTATGGGCTCCTTGTTTCTACCAAGGCTATGTGTGGGTTCCTTGTTTCTACCAAGGCTATGTGTGGGCTCCTTGTTCTACCAAGGCTATGTGTGGGCTCCTTGTTTCTACCAAGGCTATGTGTGGGTTCCTTGTTTCTACCAAGGCTATGTGTGGGCTCCTTGTTCTACCAAGGCTATGTGTGGGCTCCTTGTTTCTACCAAGGCTATGTGTGGGTTCCTTGTTTCTACCAAGGCTATGTGTGGGCTCCTTGTTCTACCAAGGCTATGTGTGGGCTCCTTGTTTCTACCAAGGCTATGTGTGGGTTCCTTGTTTCTACCAAGGCTATGTGTGGGTTCCTTGTTTCTACCAAGGCTATGTGTGGGCTCCTTGTTCTACCAAGGCTATGTGTGGGTTCCTTGTTTCTACCAAGGCTATGTGTGGGCTCCTTGTTCTACCAAGGCTATGTGTGGGTTCCTTGTTTCTACCAATGCTATGTGTGGGCTCCTTGTTTCTACCAAGGCTATGTGTGGGTTCCTTGTTTCTACCAAGGCTATGTGTGGGTTCCTTGTTTCTACCAAGGCTATGTGTGGGTTCCTTGTTTCTACCAAGGCTATGTGTGGGCTCCTTGTTCTACCAAGGCTATGTGTGGGCTCCTTGTTTCTACCAAGGCTATGTGTGGGCTCCTTGTTTCTACCAAGGCTATGTGTGGGCTCCTTGTTCTACCAAGGCTATGTGTGGGCTCCTTGTTTCTACCAAGGCTATGTGTGGGTTCCTTGTTTCTAACAAGGCTATGTGTGGGCTCCTTGTTCTACCAAGGCTATGTGTGGGCTCCTTGTTTCTACCAAGGCTATGTGTGGGTTCCTTGTTTCTACCAAGGCTATGTGTGGGCTCCTTGTTCTACCAAGGCTATGTGTGGGCTCCTTGTTTCTACCAAGGCTATGTGTGGGTTCCTTGTTTCTACCAAGGCTATGTGTGGGCTCCTTGTTTCTACCAAGGCTATGTGTGGGTTCCTTGTTTCTACCAAGGCTATGTGTGGGTTCCTTGTTTCTACCAAGGCTATGTGTGGGTTCCTTGTTTCTACCAAGGCTATGTGTGGGCTCCTTGTTCTACCAAGGCTATGTGTGGGCTCCTTGTTTCTACCAAGGCTATGTGTGGGTTCCTTGTTTCTACCAAGGCTATGTGTGGGTTCCTTGTTTCTACCAAGGCTATGTGTGGGCTCCTTGTTTCTACCAAGGCTATGTGTGGGCTCCTTGTTTCTACCAAGGCTATGTGTGGGCTCCTTGTTTCTACCAAGGCTATGTGTGGGTTCCTTGTTTCTACCAAGGCTATGTGTGGGCTCCTTGTTTCTACCAAGGCTATGTGTGGGTTCCTTGTTTCTACCAAGGCTATGTGTGGGTTCCTTGTTTCTACCAAGGCTATGTGTGGGCTCCTTGTTTCTACCAAGGCTATGTGTGGGCTCCTTGTTTCTACCAAGGCTATGTGTGGGCTCCTTGTTTCTACCAAGGCTATGTGTGGGCTCCTTGTTCTACCAAGGCTATGTGTGGGCTCCTTGTTCTACCAAGGCTATGTGTGGGCTCCTTGTTCTACCAAGGCTATGTATGGGCTCCTTGTTCTACCAAGGCTATGTGTGGGCTCCTTGTTTCTACCAAGGCTATGTGTGGGCTCCTTGTTTCTACCAAGGCTATGTGTGGGCTCCTTGTTCTACCAAGGCTATGTGTGGGCTCCTTGTTCTACCAAGGCTATGTGTGGGCTCCTTGTTCTACCAAGGCTATGTGTGGGCTCCTTGTTTCTACCAAGGCTATGTGTGGGCTCCTTGTTTCTACCAAGGCTATGTGTGGGTTCCTTGTTTCTACCAAGGCTATGTGTGGGCTCCTTGTTTCTACCAAGGCTATGTGTGGGCTCCTTGTTTCTACCAAGGCTATGTGTGGGCTCCTTGTTTCTACCAAGGCTATGTGTGGGCTCCTTGTTCTACCAAGGCTACTTGGGGGGGTACTCTGTCAAACATACGGCCATCAAAGGAGAACCAGAACTAAGTAATAAGTCTATATACGATCTGAGGAAATGAGGTGAGATAAGGGAGGTAAAGGCAACAAAAAAGGCCATGGTGGCGAAGTAAAGACAATATAGCAAGTAAAACACTGGAATGATAGATTTGCAGTGGAAGAATGTGCAATGTAGAAATAGAAATAATGGGGTGCAAAGGAGAAAAATAAATAAATAAATACAGTAGGGGGAGAAGTAGTTATTTGGGCTAAATTATAGATGGGCTATGTACAGGTGCAGTAATCTGTGAGCTGCTCTGACAGCTGGTGCTTAAAGCTAGTGAGGGAGATAGGTGTTTCCAGTTTCAGAGAATGTTGTAGTTTGTTCCAGTCATTGACAGCAGAGAATTGGAAGGAGAGGCGGCCAAAGGAAGAATTTGTTTTGGGGGTGACCAGAGAGATATTCCTGCTGGAGCGCATGCTATAGGTGGGTGCTGCTATGGTGACCAGCGAGCTGAGATAAGGGGGGACTTTACCTAGCAGGGTCTTGTAGATGACCTGGAGCCAGTGGGTCTGGTGACGAGTATGAAGCGAGGGCCAACCAACGAGAGCATACAGGTTGCAGTGGTGGGTAGTATATGGGGCTTTGGTGACAAAACAGATTGCACTGTGATAGACTGCATCCAATTTGTTGAGTAGGGTATTGGAGGCTATTTTGTAAATGACATCGCCGAAGTCGAGGGTCAGTAGGATGGTCAGTTTTACGAGGGTATGTTTGGCAGCATGAGTGAAGGATGCTTTGTTGTGAAATAGGAAGCAAATTCTAGATTTAACTTTGGATTGGAAATGTTTGATGTGAGTCTGGAAGGAGAGTTTAGAGTCTAACCAGACACCTAGGTATTTGTAGTTGTCCACATATTCAGAACCTGTCACGCGGGACTAGGTGGGTGAGGAAGGAATCAGGCGCAGAGAGTTCCACTGGGAAACAGTGCTCTTTAATATGGCACAAAAATAGACAAGCCCAACAACACAGGGCACTGTGTTGTGACTACCCAAAACACAGGGTGCCAAGTCCAGAAAATTATACACCTCTACCTAAACGCATACACGTAACACAAAGACAATCCCGCACAAAACAAGGGCGGGTACACGTACTTTAAATAAGGAAGCTCATTAAGCACATACAACAGGACACAGGTGAAAATAATAACACAAAACAAACAGACAAACGAAAAAGGTATCGGTGGCGGCTAGTAGGCCGGTGACGACGACCCAGGGGAGCCAACTTCGGCGGAAGTCGTGACAGAACCGCTGGACGGGCGGGCAGGTGCAGGCAGCGATCGGTTGAAGAGCATGCACTTAGTTTCACTTGTAATTTAACTGTACACACTGCTGGGTTTAAGATTCCACCATTACTGAATGAGCCCACTAGAGGGTGCCAGATAATGTAACCTTGCAGCTTGATTGGTTCATTTCAGACCGGGGACCTTAATGCCACAATCCTTAATATGTTTTTCAGCTAAATGGCAGCCCCATCATGCGGTTTGCTATAAAGCTAAAGGATGGGGCAGGAGAATTGTTACCACTCTTCAATCATAGATGGAGAAACTGTATAGTAAAGTAACACATGGTTTGATTATACACTATTATCCCTTATTGATGTTAAATCCACTTCAATCAGTGTAGATGAAGGGTAGGAGAGAGGCTAAAGAATAATTTTTAATTGAGACATGCATTGAGACATGGATTGTGTGTGTGTGCCATGGAGGGTGAATGGGCAAGACATAAATATTTAAGTGCTTTTGAACAGGATATGGTAGTAGGTGCACCGGTTTGTCTCAAGAACTGCAACACTACAGAGTTTTCACACTCAGTTTGTGTATCAAGTGTGTGTCAAGACATCCAGCCAACTTGAAAACTGTGGGAAACATTGGCTTCAACATGGGCCAGCATCCCTGTGGAAAGCTTTCGACACTTTGTAGAGTCCATGCCCTAAAGAATTGAGGCTGCTCTGAGGGAGGTGTTCTTCATGTTTTGTACCTGTATGTTGAAGCTATCTATACATAGTTTGATTACAAAGACATTGTTTACTAATACTGGTGTGAAACATCCTTATTCTATAGCTTGGGTTATGTACTGCAGATAAGACAGTAGCATTAAGCTAATGACGCATTGTAGAGGTGATTTTCCTCAAGAATCAATACATTATTTTTAAATGACAAAAAAACATAGCTGTTAATATCAGATTATCACGGCTGTTGAAAGAACTGGACCAAGGTGCAGCGTGTTGAGCGTACATATTCCTTTATTTCATATGACACCAACAAAAGCAATCCAAAACAACCGTGAAGCTATAGTGCCAACAAACAAAGACACCTTCCCACAAAGACAGGTAGGGGAAAGGGCTACCTAAGTATGGTTCTCAGAGACAACGATAGACAGCTGTCCCTGATTGAGAACCCTACCCGGCCAAACATAGAAATACAAATAATAGAACATCGAATTCCCACCCCAAATCACACTCTGACCAAACCAAATAGAGACATAAAAAGGATCTCTAAGGTCAGGGCGTGACAAAGATTGTACCTTCAAGGATCGATGTCTGATATACAGTGGCTGAATGGGGGTTATTCTGTCAGATTTAGTTTTCTTCATATAAACCAATCATGGAGTTTGCAATCCTTTTAGCTAGCCTTTAGGCAGCATAAGCAACATTTTGTCAGTACATGCATCATACATGATGGACCTGATAAGTGCATGTACAGGTAACTGCCAAAATAAAGGAAACACTTGAGTAAATGAGGGATACAAAGTATATTGAAAGCAGATGCATCCACTCAAGTGTGGTTCCTGAGTTAATTAAGCAATAAACATCCCATCATGCTTAGGATCATGCATAAAAATGCTGGGCAGGCCATTATTTTAGCTATCATGGCTTTTCCCACATAGGATGACTAAACCCCCATCCACAGTGGTCATTTAATGGTTTGATGAGCATGAAATATATGTAAACCAAATGCCATGGCTGTCTGCCACCGGATTTCAACCCATTTGAACACTAATGGGATATTCTGGAGCGGCACCTGATACGCCGTTTGCCACCACCATCAACAAAACACCAAATGATGGAATTTCTCATGGAAGAATGGTGTCACATCCCTCCAATAGAGTTCCAGACACTTGTAGAATCTATGCCACAGTGCATTGAAGCTGTTCTGGCCCGTGGTGACCCAACGCCCTATTAAGACAATTTATGTTGGTGTTTCCTTTATTTTGGCAGTTACCTGCATGCAATGGTAGAATTCCCTCTCAAGAACTTAACACGTTAATGGTATTACTACGTTATCATATCAAAGGTCTTGCGTTGGACAATTTGCATAATTGAATTGAGAACCACCCCTTAGCTTTCAGGCTTATTAAATATGTGACTGGGTGTCTTTGCATCTGTAATGAGGTAGCCGCACACACACAGACGCACATTCAAATATACAAGGCTTCAAACATCTGAGACTGCCCATCTCCCTATCTAACTATCAGCTCTGATTCCGCCAGATAGAGGGATCCGACTTATCAAACTTGACAACACACACTCTAACCAATCAGAGAACATATAGTATTGAACTTGACCCAGGGATATCATTATCTGAAAGTAATATTACCATTACCCAGGCAAATGGAAGTCTGGAGAACCTATTTGCGTGTCCAGAAAGATTTAGCTGGAGCTGTGTGTGTGTGTGTATGAGGTCTTGTGTGTGTGTCTCCAGAACTGGTTAGCTGGATATCTCTGTTCTGTTCTGTGCATGGACTACGCATGATGATGAACTTTCCAGCCCTGTGCTCTCACCACTACCCCCAGTGCGTGAATTTTACCATGACATTCAGGGGATCTCTATTTTTTTCACGGGACGTCCTATTTTTTATGGGTCTACTTTGTTTTATTGGGCCTAATAGTAAAGTCATGTATTTTAATGGTAAACATGTATTACCTTTTAATGTGGCATGAACACAACCAGTCAAAAGTAGTCTACCTGCACACTTTCGTCCACTCCAATAATTCCAGCATCCAAACAGTGCACTGTGCACCTGACATTTGATGAAGGAAAAGAGACATCTGTTACAAAACATTTGGCGATTGTCATTAGGTTTACACTCTTGTCACCTGAATTAATTGATGTGTCTTGCTGACAAATTGGCCATTTTTGTAAATTGAAAAGTCAGGAAACCTGAAAGGGGGCTGAATACTTGATGGAAATAGGTTACAGCTGTGTCTGCCCCGAACTCAGCGGCGTGGGAAACTGTGAGGCTGACTGGACCCACAGGCGTAGTATAGAGATGAATGTGGTTGAAACAACCTGAACCAACTGTCACTGGTTTGAACCATGACAGAGAAGTGGGGGTGTTGGTTTAATTTGGAATAAGCTTCTATTTCCCTATGTACCACTGTAGCAGGACAAAATTGCATTACAAATAGGAGAATGATTATAATATAATAATAATATATGCCATTTAGCTGACGCTTTTATCCAAAGCGACTTACAGTCATGTGTGCATACATTCTACGTATGGGTGGTCCCGGGAATCAAACCCACTACCCTGGCGTTACAAGCGCCATGCTCTACCAACTGAGCCACAGAAGGACCACCCAATTGGAGGGTGTTGGTTTAATTTGGAATAAGCTTTCACGGAAGTCCTGTGAAAAAACTTTATAACAGAACGTTATTTCGAAACTCACCACAAACTATCTATAGTACCCATAGAGTGTAGCTCAGTAACACAAATACTTTAAAATTGACTAGGTTAAATGCAACTGTCATGCCCTGACCTTAGATTCTCTGTTTTTCTATATATTTTGGTTAGGTCAGGGTGTGACTAGGGTGGGTACTCTAGTTGTTGTATGTCTAGAGTTTTTGTCATCTAGGGTTTTTGTATGTCTATGTTGGCCTCATATGGTTCCCAATCAGAGACAGCTGTTTATCATTGTCTCTGATTGGGGATCATACTTAGGTAGCCATTTCATCATTGTTAGTTGTGGGTTCTTGTCTATGTTTAGTTGCCTGTCTGCACTAGTTGTATAACGGTTCGTTAGTTGATCCCCTCCAAATTCAAAAAAGGAATTGACCATGGTGTTAAGCTTAGTCACGTCAGAGCCAATGTGTTGCTTCGCTGACCACCTTGCTATCATAGTATAATATAAGCACTACTCATAGAGTATTGCTCCCAGAGCCTTAGAAGACTGGACTGCAACAGACAGAGGCCAAGCCATTAATAAACCTATTTACATGAATAACACAGCCCACGTGGTATAATCTACAGCTGCGGTCTGAGGCTCTGCCTGCGTACCAAATGTCACCCCTTTCCACTTTATAGTGCACTACTTTTGACAAGACCCCTATGGGGAAGTAGTGTGAGTGTGCGTTCGTCTGTGTGTGTGTGGACAATGTAAAATGCCCACAAGCAGTTACACTGACACTTTCTGACAGTAACAAATGCCATGGGCATAGTTATTGGACCTAGAGATTAGGCCATATGGGGGGGACCTTGAAAAGTCAATACCGTAAACATGTACCAGTTAATAGCTACACCCATTTTTCACTCCCTCCATTCACAGAAAACATAAATGGTTGTCATAACTCACTGTACAGCGACAGGTTTTCAATTTCAAAGGACGGGCGGGGTGGGTGGGTGGGGGGGTGTGTAAGACCTTAGGTGAAAGTCAATGCTGTAAGATTTTACCAGTTTATAATACCACCCATTTCTCACAAACTATTCAGCCGTTATACCACACTCAACACATTGACTTCACAAAACAACAGAAATAAAGGTCAGAACGTGACAGTACCCCCCCGAAAGGTGCGGACTCCAGCCGCAAAACCTTAACCTATAGGGGAGGGTCTGGGTGGGCGTCTGTCTGCGGTGGCGGCTCTGGCGCGGGACGTGGACCCCACTTCACCATAGTCTTAGTCCGCCTCATTGTCCGCCTCCGTGGCTTCCAACCCACGGTGACCCTTCTAAATGACCCCACTGGACAGAGTGGCAGCTCGGGACAGAGGGGCAGCTCGGGGCAGAGGGACGGAAGCTCTGGCACCTCTGGGCTGAGGGGCTCTGGCGCCTCTGGGCTGAGGGACTCTGGCACCTCTGGGCTGAGGGGCTCTGGCGCCTCTGGAGCGGGAGACTCCGGCAGCGCCGGACGGGCGGGAGACTCCGGCAGCACTGGAGATCTAGTGCCTACTACACGCACCTCTCCCTTAGGCTCCACTCCCACATTTGCCCGGCACAAGCGGAGTGCAGGCATAGGATGCACTGCACCCTCCCAGCGCCCGGAGACACAGCACGCAGAGCCGGCGCAGGATACCCTGGACCAAAACTGCGTACCGGCGACCAGACACGCTGAGCAGGCACCGTACGCCCTGGTTCGATGCCCTAACTCGCATGACACTTTCAGGGGGCTGCCCTATAGCGCACCGGGCTATGGGCACGTACTGGCGACACTGTGCGCTGAACTGCATAACACGGTGCCTGACCAGTAACGCGCTGCTTATAATAAGCACGAGGAGTGAGCTCAGATCTGCTACCTGGCTTAGCCCCACATCTCGTGTGCCCCCCCAAAATGTTTGAGGGGGCTGCCTCTCGTACCTGTCGTGCTGCCGTGCTGCCTCCTCATATCGCCGCCGCTCAGCTTTCGCTGCCTCCAGCTCTGCTTTGGGGGCGGCGATATTCCCCAGCCTGTGCCCAGGGTCCCTCTCCGTTCAGTATCTCCTCCCATGTCCAGGAGTCCTGTGATGCTGGCCGCTGTTGCTGCTGCTGCTGTCGTCGCTGTCTTTTACCACGCCGCTTGGTCCTTGGTTGGTGGGTGATTTTGTCTTTGTGTTTGTTACACCAGATAGGGCTGTTTTCGGTTCTTCACGTTTCTTGTTTTTGTATATTGTTCTATTTTCATCTTTATTAAAGATGTATCAAAATAACCACGCTGCATTTTGGTCCGCCTCTCCTTCCCAGGAAGAATCCCGTTACAATATTAGTTTGTAGCCCAAACGGTTCGGATGCTACAGACAGAAGTTGGCACATCGACGGTACCGACGTCAGACAAGTCCCGTGGGGCTCATGGGGTTGTAGGCTATACCATTCGGATGCTACAGACGTTTTCATGAGAAGACCGATTTTAGGGATTTCTCCTGGTCTGACAAACAGCCCTGTAGCTCTGCCTCTTTCCACCTCAGATGCGGAAGGCCGACATAAGCGGATGAGGTGGAATGAGACGCAGCCCATGTAACAACAACAAAAATATCTCTGTCTGTCAATCTACTCTAGGGTGTTAAAATCTTTGTCTTTCTAATGTCTAATTCTCTTTTTGTCCTTGGAAGAGTCATTTTTACTTAAAGCTGCAATCAGCGGTTGAAACGATATCAAAGCCAATCCCACCCCAGTTTCGGTAAAAAGCTGAGGGATGGGGCTGGAGAAATGTAACCACTTTCAAATTCATAGAAAGAGATATGGATGCAAGGACTAACCATCCACGATATCAACATTTGTTTTAACCATGTTTTGAGGCTATAGTGCTTGTTTAAACTTACAAACATTTGACTTTAACAAGCTTATATTTTGGTTTGTGATGGTTTATGACAGTTGAACTAAGTGCATTCTTTGGGAAACAATAGGTCCATATAATTAATTTGTAAGTAAAAAAAAAATGGATGTAGCAACTGCCCCTTTAACTACAGTAGGTAGTCCCACCGAGGTCAGAAGACCTCTTTCCCAAGGGAGGATGACCGACCACTTGAAGAGTGACAGATCTGGTTAATAAAACGGTATAGACACTCAGACACCCAAGTGTACAATACTGTCAGCATGAACTATATTTATCTCTTGAGCTCACAGCTGCTAGGCCATAGAGAGGCTGTCTTCTTCTAACACTGTCAAAGCCTGTCTCGATCATAAGGATACAAATAAATGCTATTAAATGTACTGATATAAATTGAATGCTATAATGCTAAACGCTTATATTGCTAAAATATGATTCCCATGCATTTCTGTGTCTATTGCTTCCTTAACGATCATGTCAGATATTTAGACAGCCCTGAACAAGGTCAATTGATTGCCTTTTTCCCCAACATGTGATAACAATTTTTTATTTTTTATTTCACTAGGCAAGTCAGTTAAGAATAAATTATTGTTTTCAATGGCAGCCTAGGAACAGTGGGTTAACTTACTTGTTCAGGGCAGAATGCCAGATTTTTACCTTGTCAGTGTCACGGCCTGACCATAGAAAGCCTATATTTTCTATGGTAGAGTAGGTCAGGACGTGATAGTTTGTTATTTCTATGTGGGGTTCTAGGTTTATTTTCTATGTTGGTGTTTGTGTATGCTTCCCAATTAGAGGCAGCTGGTAATCGTTGTCTCTAATTGGGGATCATACTTAAGTTACATTTTGTCCACCTGTGGGTTATGGGATATTGTTTGTATGTATGTGTTTTGAGTTAGTGCACATAGTATATCTGTAGTCACGGTTTGTTGTTAGTTTATTGTTTATTTTGTTTTTGTCGTTGCTTAGTTTCACTTTCATTAAAATATGTGGAACTCAACATACGCCTTGGTCCAATCATCATTATTACGAACAACTTGACAGTATATCCCCTCACAACGGTACCAAGCAGAGTGCTCGGGAGGAGATGGTATCCTGGTCTTTGGAGGAGATCAGGGAGAGAATATTCTGGACTTGGGAGGAAATAATGGCAGGACACAAGAGCCTGCCATGGAAGCAGGCGGAAGCAGCGAAGGAGGGACAACGACAAAGTTGGGGAGGAAGGTCACAGAAACCCCAAGAAAAACATTTTTGGGGGGCACATACAGCAGTCAGCGGGGCCGAGGAGTGAACCAGAGCCAGTCTGGGAGAAGAGGGACAATTTGGAGGAGAGAGAAATTGGAGAGTTGTTGAGTTGGTGGAGGATGCACGGTATTTGCCCTAAGGAATGTGTTGTCAGTTTGGTGCCACAGTCAGTTCCCCGTACTCGTCCTGAGAAGTGTGTTCACGTTCCGGAATAATTGATACCGGCTATACACACCAGGTCTCCAGGGCACCTTAACAGCCCAGTATGTCCTGTGCCTGCTCCTCGTACTCTCCCTCAATTGCGTGTCCCCAGTCCGGTACGTCCTGTGTCTGCTCCCAGCACTCGCCCTGAAGTGCGTGTCACCAGTCTGGCGCCACCTGTCCCGGCTCCATGCACTAGGCCTCCAGTGTTCCTCCCCAGTCCAGTACGTTCTGTGCCTGCTCCTCGCGCTCGCCCAGAGGTGTGTGTCACCAGCCCAGAGGTGTGAGCATCAGCATTTGTGGGTTCGATTACAGGCTCAAAAGGGCCAGAAACAAAGTACTTTCTTCTGAAACTCATCAGTCTATTCTTGTTCTGAGAAATGAAGGCTATTCCATGAGAGAAATTGCCAAGAAACTGAAGATCTCGTACAACGCTGTGTACTACTCCCTTCACAGAACAGTGCAAACTGGCTCTAACCAGAATAGAAAGGGGAGTGGGAGGCCCCAGTGCACAACTGAGCAAGACGACAAATACATTAGAGTATCTAGTTTGAGAAACAAACGCCTCATAGATACTCAACTAGTCTAAAGAAGGCCCGTTTTATTGCTTCTTTAATCAGAACAACAGTTTTCTGCTGTGCTAACAACATTGCAAAAGGGTTTTCTAATGATCAAGTAGCCTTTTAAAATGACAAACTTGGATTAGCTAACACAACGTGCCATTGGAACACAGGAGTGATGGTTGCTGATAATGGGCCTCTGTACGCCCATGTAGATATTCCATTAAAAATCTGCCGTTTCCAGCTACAATAGTCATTTACAACATTAACAATGTCTACACTGTATTTCTGATCAATTTGATATTATTGTAATGGACAAAAAACATGCTTTTTCTTTAAAAAACAAGTACATTTCTAAGTGACCCCAATCTTTTGAACGGTAGTGTATATCATAACAGCTTTTCAGAAGTTATCTGTAGGTCAACACCACATGCAGTCAATAGGTTTTCACCAATGGGCAATTTTTTCAAACTCAGCTAGCTACAAGACAACTGGAGAAATCTAATTTGAGCTACACAGTCAGGTCACGCCTCACTCTCTCCAGTTCCGTATGTGTAACACCTCTCAGAGTAGGAAAGTGCTGAGCACTGAGAAAATGTATTCCTACTTTTATGGGTAAGAATAAAAGTTATGCCTAAAACTTCTTAAGACCTTTAGTCCTTTCAATAAACCATTAGGAAGACCTTATTAAGAGCTGTCCTAACCTGTTTGAAGCTGCCAGGTGCAAGCAGATGGCTTTCGTGAATCTGCCTGGGCCATGCCATAGAGTGAATAATGACTTGGAAATTATCAAGTTGTATCGACCAATCGCATCGCCTGTCTGTGTAACAGAGGTGGTTGTGAGCAAAAATACAAATGAGCCTTCTCTGCAAGATAATGGACAGTATTCCTCTTCTTGTTTTTCTTCTTCTTTCGTGAACCAGGCTTGTTTGATGCTTGACCTTGCTTGAGACCTGAAGACTTGCATTAACTAACCAAACGAATGTTTAGGCTTTAGCTCAGCAGGCTAACATAGCCTTGTGGTATAAAGGAGACCAGGGTTAGAAACCCGGTGCGTCACACTGGTTGTATAAAATCTCATCAAGCAATTCCAGCCAATGGTGAAATAGGCACTGCGTTGACTCATCTGAACGGAGGGAGTTGGCAGTTGATTTAGGATTTGTCAGTCTCATTCAAGCTCATTTTGATATCACTCACCACCTTTGAACTTTCTGCTACAAATTTGGCTCCTGCTTTGCACCCCTCTCTACAGTTCACCTGTTCTCCATGATAACTTCTTTTGAGGCCATCAAAACTCCACCAACTCTGTCATATCGAGCACGAGTCTTCAATGGTTGAAGACCAAGCACTCCCACCACGTTGTGGAGCCCCAAATACAGATTGTTCTTTCTGACCAAGACATCTTCCGCACTTCAAGCACAGATGCACAGAGCTTCTTGTGCCATGTGGGCCACACACAGCGATGGGTATTGATAGAGTAGCTGTACCATTCAATTGCCTCGGGTCATCACTCAATAGAGGTCTGGTTATGCTGCAGGCGGTCTCTCTGTTTATTGGCTAACAGCCCCTATTGCTAGAGTGAGCACAGAGGGATGTGTGCTAATCATGTTAATGGTAACTAAAACCCAAAGGACAGCCTGGTAATTGGATGGATGGCAACATCAGTTTTTTAGTGTTCACATGGTCTGGACAAACCTTGAGTTATCACACACACTGGAGACCTAAGGAGCATACATGTACATGTGAGAAGTGATATTTTGATTTAGGCTACGATAGCTCATATGATTGATAGATAATTATTGCTGGTGCATTTTTACCAGCCGCCCCACAGGAAATGAAAGTGAAGTTGAATGAGAATGCCAACTTGGCATTGTGCCAAATGTGTGGCCAGGAATACCCTAAATCATTGTGCAACTCTGTGTTGTTGTATTTGTTGCACTGCTTTGCTGTATCTTGGCCAGGTCGCAGTTGTAAATGAGAACTTGTTCTCAACTGGCCTACCTGGTTAAATAAAGGTGATAGAAATAAATAAAACAATTAAAAATCCTCTCTGCTATGGAGGACAGGATGTCGATCTTCCTATTCCTGCCATGCAACTCCCTGGATTCCTCCGGTGCCCCGTTGAGTTCTTTGTCCTCATCAGAAGACACAACATAGAGGTTGATCTGGGAGTTGGAGCTCTCCAACTGATTACCTGGCATTGGTATATCAATGGGGCATGCGGTTGCATATTTCAAACCCAGTACATTGATTTGAATCCCCGACATCTTTTAGCAGAGATACCATCTGCACTATGCTGCAAAACTGGAAAAGTTGATGTTTCCCAAGACAGACACTTGTTGCCCCTTGGGGCACAATTGGAGTAAAATAAATAGCTATGGTCGATTTGTACCATATGGTCTGAATGGGCAGACAAATTCTGCTCAGGTGTACAGGTGTGCTGAGTGAGCAATGCTGCAGTGCTGTCTTTGGTGAGCATGCTGCTGTGGTGGGCAGAATGTTCTGAAATGACGAAATATGGTGAACAAAGCTGTCCAGGGTTCTGAATTGACCAATGTGGTGAGCGGAGCTGTCCAGGGTTCTTAAATGATCCAATGTGGCATTCGCTGTCCATGGTGCTGAAATGGCCAAGCTGACATTTATTGGGGCTGTCCCCGGATCTGAACAGACCGGCACTGTCATTTAACCCAATCATTTCACACATCCCTGTCATGTTCTACAGTTTTACAGTGCCATATAAAGACTTTTCTTTCACCCTTAATGGTTTAATATACACTGGGTGTACATAACATTAGAATCACCTGCTCTTTCCATGACATAGACTGACCAGGTGAATCCAGGTGAAAGCTATGATCCCTTATTGATGTCACTTGTTAAATCCACTTCAATCAGTGTAGATGAAGGGGAGGAGACTAGTTAAAGAAGGATTTTTAGGCCTTGAGACAATTGAGACATGGATTGTGTATGTGTACCGTTCAGAGGGTGAATGGGCAAGACAAAAGATTGAAGTGCCTTTGAACAGGGTATGGTAGTAGGTGCCAGGCACACCAGTTTGAGTCAAGAACTGCAACGCTGCTGGGTTTTTCACGCTCAACAGTTTCTGTGTGTTTCTAATGTTTTGTACAGTCAATGTATACCGTTGGTGTAAAGGTATGGTCTGATATTCACACAAAAACCTCTCCTATATACGCACAAGCACACATAGACACACACGTACACACACACTTGAGATCAATGTGAGTACGGGTTGGGGCTGGTTGAGAGAGAGAGATGCAAAAGTGGCCAGTAATTGGGTCTTACATCTAGTGTTTACTTTGTGCATATTTCATGTACAGTATGCCAAATGGTTCATTCGTGTAAAGGTACCTTGGGGGATATATGGTGTCATCTCATTTTTGGGAATTCTGTATTCACAACTGCATGGACATTTTGATGTGTTGTAGCACATATTGGCCAGTATACAGTATGTAGCTAGCAATGGCCTAGTAGGTTTAAATGCATTCATACTTTCATAAGCAATTCAAACCACTCTAGATGTTATTCAAGCAGATAAGATTGCTGTAAGAGTGCTGCACTGGTATTCATTCAGCTGTCTCTGTGATTTATAATCCAAATAAAGCAATAATGGAAAGCAAGCAAACATCTTTCAGTTCCAAGGTTTGGGTGATTTCCTCAAGGCAAGCACTTCCTCTCTTATGTAGTCTAGTGGTGGTGGTGGCAGTGGTAATTATAAAGACAGTTCTTGATGAGCTTTCGTTTGACGGGAATGGGCGGGCCACTACAACATCCCTTTCAATTCACATATGCAAACTAGCCCACTGTTGTACACCGGCCCGGGGAAATAGCCAACAGTAGGCTACCTGCGGAGAACGCAAGCGTGCGTCCGGCTCCATTCCTAAACCCAAACGGACGTGCTGACTTCGAAGCTTTGCCGCAAAAAAAAGGAGACAGCAGAAAGAGTGTGCAGAAAGAGTGACTACTGGCCATATGTCAACGAAGGGCAGAAAGTATCACGAGAGAGTATCGTTCTCCGAAGAGGAGGATGAACAGTGTTGGAAAGAGGAAAACGGCTGTGTGGATGTACATTACCTAAAATCCGTCCAAACAATCCGGGATTCGTCTGGATATTATGCTTATAATATGTGAGTAGGCAAACCTATTATCGGCGCCACTTAGGCTGTAGAACTCATTGGAGGCTAAATAAAGTGGGCAGGTGAATTTAGATATGCTACTGAATATTTGTGTGGGTTAAAAACTTTACTTAAAACTGTTGATATTGAATGAATCATTATTTTAAGACACCTGCCACTTAAAGGGACTGTTTTCTTTCTGCCTTTGGTCCGAATAAAAATCTTATCTTCTCATGTATTTTTTGAAAATCACGTTTATTCATATCTGTTGCACTGATATGTCATATAAAGTCATCCAATACGAAGCCTTCAACTGGAAGCCTAGTGCAATGATGTTGTTTTGGGCCATACCAAAATTGGAATTTTATTCATATAAAATGTAGCTGCATCTTTGGACATTGGCAGTGTTTGTGACAATACTTGCGCCACCTTGTGGATAATTCAGTCCGTGGTCATAGAGAGAGAGAGTGCAGACAAGAGACCATGCTACTGTTCACTCTTTTTGGTTGGATAATGCATAAACCTACAGGTAGCCTACATGTCTCCTACTTTTTGTATCATGTTGAGACTCACTCAGCATGTAAAAATGCTGAAACAGCAGACGTTCTAATTAATCTCATGTTCATATGCAGGCTACTACATAACTCGCATGATTCAGATTGTATTATGTGCCTTTCCTGTTTTCAAATCCCATTTACTTAAGAAAATCCATTTACTTAATCCATTCCACACACACAGATCACATTTGAGAAATTACAACAACTCTGAGACAGCATGATTTCTAAGGCCTCATCTATCTATTGTCAACATTGCTGATATCAATGTTTCGCTCATTTGCAGGCATCGCTCATTTGCAGGCACTAGCTCTCAACTCTATTTTGTTATGGCCATACATCAGAGATGATCATCTAGACAGGAGTATGTCAATCTAATACACACTGCTGTGTGTGTAAATCCACTCCAGTCTTCAGAGGTTCTCCATATCGTACCCATTAATTAACACGTTATCATGTGTCACACATGGTGACGTAAAGTGGGCTGATATGGGTGATTGCTCTGCTTTATACTATCTTATCCTGGTGATACTTGCTTTGGGCTAATACATCAAATGTAGCACAGGGCTTATGGTAAGTGGTGCAGTGTTTAACATCCTAACTATGGAACAACATTGTCAGACGAAGCTGAGATGTATATTTAACATTTGAAAAGTCAGTCGAAATACTTTAAAATGAACCCTTCAAACAGTAGGCAGTCCCACTTCCCTGCTGTGTTGGGTAAAGTAATAGCTCAGGTCTTGTGTGATGCCATTTTAATATTTACTTAGATATTCCTTAGGTGTATGTTGAGTTTGTGAATATGAGAAAAGTGGATATCTTGCATTTAAAATACCAATGCCATTTTATGCCTTGCCAATGTTATGCCTTGCCAACATGTGATGTTCTCCCTAGGTGTAGAGACCCTAGACTGGTCCCAGATCTGTGTGTGCTCTTTCCAACTCCATTGCTCATTGTCAAAGCAAACATGTTTGTATGATAATGAATGTGAATGATGGCACAAACAGACTGACACTCAGGCTATGGAGACTCCATAGAATTTGAATGAGTAGAATAGATATATATTTCTTCAGTCCATGGGATCGTTTTAGTGGTCCACCCATTATGGCAACTCAGTAGTGCCTTGCATGTGTAGAATAGTTGGAGAGGCACTGTATTTTCAGCAAAAGATTCCCACTGACAGAGCATAAGAAAGTCTTGTTCCACCTCGACCACCCAGGAAGTAAAGGTCATGAATTCCTCCAGGCAGTGAAATTCGTCCTCTGATTCGTCCTATTTCCCTTCCAAGAGCTAGCTTTATCGTATGTTCTTTAAGAAAGACAAAAACAAGACCTGAAGACCATGTCCTACTGCAAATGTTTTTACACATTGGATTTGGGGTTCTAATTATGGTGCAAAGCAACTGTATTGTCAAACCAAATTGTTTTGGTAGTTTGTTCCATTGCCCTTTCCTTTCAAAATGGTCCAAATTCTGACCTGTCATATTCTTTCTTTTGAAGGCATGTCAGACAAGTTACAGCATCAGTGATTTGCTAATGAATGTAATTAACAGACGTGAGCGAAATGAGTTCCTTGAGTCCTGATCATGTGACCGAATGTCACTCGAAGTCCAATTGCAGATTACCACAATATCCTCTGCACTGTTAATTGTTATTATGACACTTGTACCTGTTTTACCAACATCCTCTGGAGTGGCATGGAAATAGTGTATGGCAGGCATACAATAGTAATCAGTACAATAATAAAGCCCTGCAGTAGACTTTTGTCCTGTCCAGGGGGTGTACATGTCTTGTACATTAAGCTGCCTCACGCTACAGAATCAGGAAACAGGCTCCTGCTCTATGGACCATTCTGGCTTGGACAACAGTACTTCATAGTAATTGAAGCTTTTGTATTGTATAATTAGCAGGGGCTGAAGCTGTGACTCAATGGCTTTTTTCGTGTCCAGGCACTTTCTAAGGCAGTGTGTCCGGCTCTGCCCAGTCAGTGTCTTCACCGGCTGTGGCCAAATCCCTAACTTGACAAAAGTAACATGGCGTATGATGCTCTTCCTCTTTCCTGTCAGTGTACGGCTCGGGTTCAAATGTACTAGATCACTTGTTCTGTTTGGGCTGCTGTACCAGCAGGAGCCAAGACATTTTCATGTTGTTGGATGGTGCTTTCTTTTGCTGTCCTTGATCAGTTGAAATGGCCCGCCATCCTGTTGTCTTGGCAGTATCAGTAGCGGAATGGGTAGAATCCTGACTTTTACCTTTTGACTGTGTGACTGACCGCTCTGGCAGTTTGCTTCTGATTTGATAGTAAACAACTGTTCCCCTGGAGTGCAGCCTGTAACCGAGTGTGGGGGAAAAATGTCTGCAACCACAGTTAGGGCTAAGGTGGAGGAGGAGGATGATGTAGGTTGGTGGATGAGGATGATGTATGGTGGTGGATGAGGAGGAGGATGCATGGTGGTGGAAGAGGAGGATGATGTGTGGTGGTGGATGAAAAGGATGATGTATGGTGGTGGATGAGTAGCTTGTGAAGCTCAGCTATGGTACATAATGGTGTTTCTATTAATATAAGTGGGAATTTTGTATTTTTTGTGGTTTTATTAATCAGATAGGACAGTGAAGGGGAAAAGGAGACAGTGCGAGTTAGAAAGGGAAATGGGGAGAATGCCTTCAATTGAAATGTCTTCCGCATTTAACCCAACCCCTCTGAATCAGAGAGGTGCGGGGTGTTCCCTTAATCGACATCCACATCTTCGGTGCCCGGGGAACAGTGGGTTAACTGCCTTGCTCAGGGGCAAAACGACATATTTTTACCTTGTCAGCTCGGGGAAGGGCAAGGAGGATAAATATTGCTGAGGAGGAGTATGCATGGCTTATAAAGATCAAGGCCTGTATTCACAACGCATCTCAGTGCTGTATCTAGGATGAAGTCCTCCCTGTCCATCCATATCATCTTATTCATTAAGATCTAAATGGCAACACTGATCCTACAGTAGATCAGCACACCTACTATGGGACTCTTTGTCTGTACAGGCCCATCTATAGTATAGAATGGTTATGAGAAGGAGAAGAAGTATTTATATTATCCCCACAGTGCTGTTCCTAACAGCTTAGGTTACTCACAGTCACAGCCCACAGATGTGGTTGTTTTATATAGCCTGTTATTAACCTGCTGAATGGTGTTGCCCTGGGATGAGTGGGCGGAGAGTTTGGGAGGAAGAGGCTTTGGTTGGACAGAGTTTAGAAGTATCATCCATCATTAGACCGATGTTCCAATTCCACATTGGGATGGTCTATTGATTCAACCAGGATAAAAGGGGTTCCTGTCAGTTCATGGTTGTTTTGTGTGGCCTCTCTAATCTAGCATGTGTATCTGAGAAGATACGGTGCGTGGGTTCCAGCACATTTGATTGTAGCGTTGTCCAATCGATACTTTCTATGGAGACGGTGGCATGTTTTGAAGTAGTGAATCGGATAAGAGGTTCGGTGTCTAGCTTCTTTCCTTTCTGAGGACATTAAACATTGAGCAGTTCTCAGTAACTAGCTAAATGAGGAGTGAAGAGTATTGACTGGTGCTCAGGGGCTATTGATAATTAGACATTTTATTTAAGGCCCATTGCAGTCCAAATTCAGTTTTAATTGAACTATTACAGTAAGGTACTTAATTATTACCCAGAAAGGATTTGATATTGAAAAAAATGGCTGAATTGGGCTTTTTAAGCATTATTTTTTTCCAGTTTGGGCTTGAAATTCATTTTGGAAACTATATTTTGTGCAGCTAACCAGGCAGACCAGGAGTCTTTGTGTTGAGAAAATGGATTTAATTTAGATAGCATCTGACTGGCTTCTCGCTAGCTTGTGATGAATAGAGCTGGTCAGTACTTCCCCAAACCCACACTACAGCTTGGAGTAGGATAAAGGAGAATGCGTTTGCTTGCATTATAGCACTACCATCAGACCAAACTGGCATATACCTCTTGGTTGAGCTACTGTCTGCCTTACCCCTTGCATGCCTGCCAAATTTCGGGTCAAGGGTTGTGAACATATGTCTACTATTGCACCATCATTATTGCTAATGGACCAATAACCACCATTAGGACCCAATATGGACCCTATTCACATAGGACTTTTGGACTTACACCCTCAAGTCAATTTTTGCTGCCACTTAGCCTTTGCCTCAAATGGATGCACTGGGAATGCATTCCACACTATTATGTCCTGTGTATTACTAGATTCTTCTCCTCCTCTATTTTGTTAACCAAAAGTCTGGTGTGCTACATGAATACAGTACATTGATTTGGTAATGTCTATAAGAATGAGCCATAAGGGGAATATCTATAAGAGTTAGCCATAAGGGGAATGTCTATAAGAGTTAGCCATAAGGGGAATGTCTATAAGAGTTAGCCATAAGGGGAATGTCTATAAGAGTTAGCCATAAGGGGAATGTCTATAAGAATTAGCCATAAGGGTAATGTCTATAAGGGTTAGCCAACCGGGTAATGTTTATAAGAATTAGCCATAAGGATCATGTCTATAAGCATCAGCCATAAGGGTAATAGGGGTGCCTATATTTGTCCTGTTTCACTGCATGTACATGTGGGTAATCTGTACAAGTGTGAGGTGTGAATTGGAAATGTGTTTTTTGCATATCCCACATCCCAGGAGACACCCGTGGAGAGTGTGGTCACAGCCAGGTGATCAGACATTATTGACGGTGACACGGAGCCATTGGAGTTAAGTGCCTTGCTCACGGGCAGAAGTGACAGATTCTTCTGGGTTTCAAACTAGCAACCTTCTGGTTACTGACCCAACACTCTAACCGCTAGGCTACCTGCCGGCCAAGTACAACCCCTGGATACCCTGCTTCTCTATCGCAGGGCATTATTTGAATGAATGATCCTCCAATATTCTCCAATGTGGAAGAAATGTAATGTCAGAGTGGAAATCTAACCCTATTATTACTCTAATTAAGATGATACGTTAGCCTATTAACCCAATCAATTTCTGGCAGCCGTTGTTCTATCGAGGCAAAGGGGAAATAGTCATGTTAATTCTAGGTTATCCCTTGGGTGTCTGAAGCATTTGGCTATATATGGAGGATGCAGTGTCCCCTCAAGCCTGCCAGCAAGTCATTGGGGTAGCAAGTCCTAAGGGTCTTCAGCTGTTCATGCCTGTAAAATTAATTTCCTGCTCAAGGGCAAATCTCAAGGACCATTATGGGAGGAGAAATGTTGCTCTGAGTGACGTCCCTATGTGATGTTATTTAATTAACACTTTTTATTTTATTTTTGGAATAGAATAGTTAACCAATGAATACATTTTTGTTCACAGTACATTCTCATTGGTAGCCTATTTCATAAGCTGAGTCCATTTTTCTCTTTAATTTACCCAACTAAAAATGTTTCTCCTTTGATGACTTTTCCTTTCCTGGCATTACTCATCAAATAAATATGAACAAATGAGTGTGCGGTTTGATATGGGAAGCGAGGCATTGCATTGATTGCTTTTTCAGGCTATTGACAAAGGTCACCAATGCAAGGTTAACTGAATTCCCATCACTTGTTTCTCTCTATTGATTTACACTTTGTTTGCCCATTTATTGTACAGTATGCTGGCACTTCATTTGATGCTGGGTTGATTATAACGGATAGTCACCCAAATTACAAATAAACTTCCTTTCATGGATAATTATCAAGCCGGACAAGATATAGATCCTGCGTGTCAGCGAACCCACAGTTTGACTGTATTTACTTACCCACAGCAAAACAATGGGCGTTAAGGGACTAAACGTAGCATACTGCAAAGTAGCATGCCACGCCCCCCCCTTACCCTTAGAAAAGCCTCAATTCGTCGGGGCATGGACTCTACTAGGTGTCGAAAGCGTTCCACAGGGATGCTGGCCCATGTTGACTCCAATGCTTCCCACAGTTGTATCAATTTGGCTGAATATCCTTTGGGTGGTCGACCATTCTTGATACCCACGGGAAACTGTTGAGCGTGAAAAACCCAGCAGCTGTGCAGATCTTGACTCAAACCGGTGCGCCTGACACCTACCATACCCCGTTCAAAGGCACAAAACTATTTTGCTTTGCCCATTCACCCTCTGAATGGCACACACACAATCCATGTCTCAATTGTCTCAAGGCTTAAAAATCCTTATTTAACCTGCCTCCTCCCCTTCATCTACACTGATTGAAGTGTATTTAACAAGTGTCATCAATAAGGAATCATAGCTTTCACCTGGATTCACCTGGTCAGTCTATTGTTTGTATTTCCTTCTACTTCCTTCCTTAGAAGATTCATAACAGACCACAGCTTCCGGCGATGGTTCACAGTCCAGAGCTTCCGGCGATGGTTCACAGTCCAGAGCTTCCGGCGACGGTTCAGGCCAGAGCTTCCGGCGACGGTTCTCAGGCCAGAGTTTCCGGCGACGGTTCTCAGGCCAGAGCTTCCGGCGATGGTTCACAGTCCAGAGCTTCCGGCGATGGTTCACAGTCCAGAGCTTCCGGCGATGGTTCACAGTCCAGAGCTTCCGGCGATGGTTCACAGTCCAGAGCTTCCGACGATGGTTCACAGTCCAGAGCTTCCGGCGACTTCACAGTCCAGAGCTTCCGGCGATGGTTCACAGTCCAGAGCTTCCGACGATGGTTCACAGTCCAGAGCTTCCGGCGATGGTTCACAGTCCAAAGCTTCCGGCGACTTCACAGTCCAGAGCTTCCGGCGATGGTTCACAGTCCAGAGCTTCCGGCGACTTCACAGTCCAGAGCTTCCGGCGATGGTTCACAGTCCAGAGCTTCCGGCGATGGTCCCCAGTCCAGATCTTCCGGCCCCCATTCCAGAGCTTCCGGCGACTGTCCCCATTCCAGAGCTTCCGGCGACGGTTCACAGTCCAGAGCTTCCGGCGACAGTCCACAGTCTGGAACCTCCTGCAACGGTCCACAGTCTGGAACCTCCTGCAACGGTCCACAGTCCACATGTGCACCACGTAGTCACGTTCAGTTGTTCGTTTATTGGTATAATTTTGTTTTGCTGAAGTTTCTCTTGGAAATAAATATGTGGTCACGCACTTAAGGGAGAGTGCGAGGAGGAGACACAGGCCGTACCGGACTGGGGAGGCGCACTGGATGCCAGATGCGTGGAGCCGGCCCAGGTTCCACCGGACGGATGACACGCTCCTCCAAACGCCTGCGTTGCCGCATATTCCTAGCCAACTCCATTCTCCGGTATCCCTCCTCACACTGTTCCATCGACTCCCAGGCGGGCTATGGTACTCTCCTTGGGTCAACCAAACACCTCTCTATCACCTCCCAGATGGTCTCTGGCACTTCCCTCTGCTCAGCCGCCAGCTCCATGTGCCTTGATCCATAGCCATGTCATCCCATAAGAATCTTGGGGTTTCTGTGGCCGCGGTCCCCGGTGTCGTCTCCCTCCTTCTTGCGTCCTCTGCAACTCCTGCCAAGGAAGGGTCTACTGTCCTTCAATGATTTCTTTCCAGATCCAACTTATTTTTCCCATCGTTGCACGCTGCTTGGTCGTTGATATTCTGTCACGGTTGTCGTAAGAGTAGGACCAAGGCGCAGCGGATGTTGAGTTCCACATATTTATTTCCAAGAGGAACATCAGCAAAACAAAAATATACCAATAAAAGAACAACTAAACATGACTACGTGGTGCACAAACACAAAACAATATCCCACAAACACAGGTGGGAAAAATAGCTACTTAAATATGATCCCCAATTAGAGACAACAATTACCAGCTGCCTCTAATTGGGAATCATACACAACACCAACATTGAAAATATAAACTAGAACACAACATAGAAATTATAAACTAGAATAGTCACGCCCTGACCTACTACACCATAGAGAAACAAGGGCTCTCAATGGTCAGGGCGTGACATAAGGTGACATACTTTACCTTAATTAAGGTGACACACTAACTTTAAGGTGACATACTTTACCTTCAGGTGACACACTTCTTCAAGGAAAATAAAGTAAAAGTGTAACAGGTCTCGTCGAGACCACGCTCAAATAAAATGCCCTGCTTGAGGAGGATGCTGATGAAGATGAAATCGTTGATACAATGTTTGACATTTCCTTTCTGTGTTTAGAGGGGAAATGGTGGAAATTCGTTTCAGTACTATTCCTTCAGAAGAGGTATGGAGAGGTGGCGATAGGGAGCCTACCTTGTGTGCCAAACTGACTAGCACTACCCATCCGTCAACCAAGGACAGTGGAATGACAGTGCTCTTATCTATAGAGAAGTAGTAATAGCAGCTGTAATTGACTTGAAATTGGGTTTGATGTTTTAAATCAAAACTGGACTTGAGTTGAATTTAATTGGTTGTCTATAAAGGGAGAGGGAATGGAACCGAATTGAATTAGTGGAATTGTCTATTAATTGTCTACTAATTTAATTTGATAAATGTCAAGTTCATTCCAATTTTATGGACCAACTACTATTACTCAATTACCAATTGTTGACAAATACTTCCCAAACACCCTGGGTATTATTAATCCACTATCAGAAATAAGTATTCCAACATGTGCTTAATGACTATGGCTCTCATCTCTGGCAGGAGCACTTGCTTGGTTTGAAACCTGGCACAGAAACCCCTGATATGTTAGTGCAACCTGTAGTTGTATCACCCAGGCATCTGTTGTGTTTCATTAAAATGCTATTAACGCCAGAAGGATTTCTTCCACAGTCTGTGGGGCACTCTGTCACTGCACTTTTCACTGAGACTGTTGGGGTGGCTTGGTGCTGGGCTCTAATGAATACACTGCTGCCGCTCTCCACTCTGTTGTGAACGTAGGGAAGGCATGGGCTGGTGGGATGACATGGCTATGGATCAAGGAACAACAAACTGTGCAGACACCAAACATGATGCTCTAGATACGCCCTTATGCCAAAACGCAACATAATTCAAAATGCAAGCATGCCTTCAAATCTCTGCTCTTATAGCACTGGTCTCTTTGAATGTTGAAGGGTGGTTTTGTAAACTTTGTAAAACAGGTCTACAACTGAAGTTGAGTCCATTTAAAGTTGACTGTTTTGACTGGTAGAGTAGGTCATCTTTATTATGGGTAATGTTCTTTATAGCTGGTATTCAATACAACTTGGTGGTAAGTATGTTTGCAAAAGTCAGAGCTCTTCACAGAGGAAGTAACCATAATGTCGTTTTCTCCATCTCTGCAAGGAAAGCGGCAGCGGAACTTGAGCTCCCCGCCCACCGGCGGATGATAGCGGCGCGGGAGAAGGGTCGTCGACCACAGATGCGCGGGCCGGCCTTCATGTTCAACGACCGCACCACAAGCATGACCGCTGAGGAAGAGCGCTTTCTGGACTCGGCAGAGTACGGCAACATCCCTGTGGTCCGCAAGATGCTGGAGGACTCTACCACGCTCAATGTCAACTGCGTGGACTACATGGGCCAGAACGCATTGCAGCTGGCGGTGGGCAACGAGCACCTGGAGGTGACGGAACTGCTCCTGCGGAGGGATAACCTGGCGCGCATCGGTGACGCCCTGCTCTTGGCTATCTCGAAAGGCTACGTCAGGATAGTGGAAACCATCTTGGCCCATCCATCCTTCCAGGCTAGCGAGCGACTGACACGGAGTCCGTGCGAGCTGCAGGACGACGACTTCTACTCATACGATGAGGATGGCACGCGCTTCTCGCCCGACATCACCCCCATCATTCTGTCTGCGCACTGCCAGAAGTACGAGGTGGTGCACATGCTGCTGCTGAAGGGTGCGCGCATCGAGCGGCCGCATGACTACTTCTGCAAGTGTGTAGAATGTGCCGAGAAACAGGGCAAAGACGCGTTCAGCCACTCACGCTCACGCATCAATGCCTACCGGGGCCTGGCCAGCCCGGCTTACCTGTCACTGTCTAGCGAGGACCCAGTGCTCACCGCATTGGAGCTCAGCAACGAACTGACCAAGTTGGCCAACATCGAGAAAGAGTTCAAGGTAGGACACTACTGCACTCAGGGTTGCAAACTTTCTGAAACTTTCCCAAATGCGTAGGTTTTTCAGAAATCTATTTCTGAATTCTTAGGTTTTACAGAAATCCTAGGAATTTGGGGAAATTTCACAGAATTTTGCTGACCTTCTACTCAGAAGCTAACTGCTTGCTGACTGTTGTTGTTTCTGCATTTAGTTTCAAGGCGTAACCATGTTTGTTTTCCTTTATTTAGCTTGAAGATGTAATGTTTGATCGTTTTGAATGCTTTGGAATTCTGACATGGAATAGTACTAACTAAATTGAGGATTGTTATCAGGTAAAGTCGTGTGCAATAGCGATGTGTTGAATCTGCTTAATTAACAACTCCATTAATTTCAGCCTCATGTTTTTATTTAAAACCGATGTTGTGTAATGTAATGAATCTTCAACCTGTATGTGTGTTATGCTGATGTCGCCACCAGGATAAAAAGAGCCATAAAAAAGAGACCACGCAGCACAATTGCTTCTCCCTGGTAAATATGTTTAACTACATAAATTCATTGAGATTGATTAAAAATGTGCCTAGCTGCACACTGGCTAATTACTTGCTGTTACTTCAAGGGTAATCTGTCTTTTAGCATATCTGGCTGACTGTCAGATTGTGCATTATTTTTATTTTTTATTTAACCAGGCAAGTCAGTTAAGAACAAATTCTTATTTACATAGGTGACCTACCCCAGTCAAACCTGGACAACGCTGGGCCAATTGTGCACCGCCCTATGGGACTCTCAATCACAGCTGGCTGTGATACAGCCAGGATTCAAACCAGGGACTGTAGTGATAGCTCTTGCACTGAGATGCAGTGCCTTAGACCACTGTGCCACTTGGGACTACAGTTGCATTTTAGCCACAGCCTGCAGATAAACATTGTGACAGATGTGATTTCCAGAGCTGTTAATGGGAAAGAGAGAAACCAGTGGTGTTTCAAAACACAAACCTGCCCTCTCCTTTAAGAATACATTTTTTAATTATTTGCCTAATTTAAATTGATTGTAAAAATGAGTTCACTGAACTATATTGCCGCAAAAGCTTGTTATTAAGTTACCCACATTTACTAGAGTGCTTCATGCTGTTAAACATATGACACATTAACAACAATTTCAAGCTTGGTATGATGCAACAAGCTACACTGAATGTGTTTGTAAATGAACATTTTAGAAGAGGACGCTTGTTTGACCCTGTCTCATAAATCAAAACTTTCTCCTGTTGGGATTTTCAGGTTTGTCTGATACAACACTTAACACAGAATAAACTGAAAAGCAATTTCTGTAGAGAACACATCACATAGCTCTCAATATGGGCCCTCATACAGGACTTATTATGTTTTGTCCTTATACCTGTTTTCTTCAATCTGTTCTCTGAGTTGTCCTTTTGCCTCCCTCTGAGAGATGCAGTGAGATGATAGAAGTATATCGGAACATGTTGTAGTGAATGAAAGGCAGTAAATTGCTCACACGGTGCAATACTTCACTTGAGAGTTGGATCACAATGTTCAGTTATGAGTGACTGAAAATGTAGGGTTTGGGCTTGTCAAACACAGTATTTGACAGTATCTTTGAACAGATGGTTTATGACAATCCATCACAATTAGAAAGAATAAAGCACTAGACATGAACAAAGTGACAGACACATGCTGAGCAAAGTCTAGTTGTTCCTTGGAAATGAAATCCAGACTAAATGCTCTCTGCATAAAGGACAAACAACACATTTAAAAGCTAAAGATAAGCCGTTAGCTTAATGCGCCTTTAATTGTGTTCTTAGAGCAAGGTTTAAACAACAATGTGAATAAAAGTGGTGACTCTGGAATGATTCACTATGGAAGTATGACCATAGGTAAAAGGGACAGGCAACAGCTTGGCAGTGTGCTATAAGGACAAAGTCAGCTGTACCAAAAGCATTTCAGACTACTGTTTCATCATGAGACTGCATGCATTTCAAATGCATTGCCAATATGTATAACTGTTTATGTATCGTCTGTGTAAACATATCGTCTGTGTAAACATATCGTCTGTAAACATATCGTCTGTGTAAACATATCGTCTGTGTAAACATGTCGTCTGTGTAAACATATCGTCTGTGTAAACATATCGTCTGTGTAAACATGTCGTCTGTGTAAACATATCGTCTGTGTAAACATATCGTCTGTGTAAACATATCGTCTGTGTAAACATGTCGTCTGTGTAAACATGTCGTCTGTGTAAACATGTCATCTGTGTAAACATATCGTCTGTGTAAACATATCATTAGTGTAAACATATCATCTGTGTAAACATATCATTTGTGTCCCCTAATTTGCAAAACTGTTTCTTCTTAATATTTGAATTATACCAATGAAACATGCATGGCCTCTTCCTCCCTTGTAGACAAAGTATTTATTACATTAATGTTGGATTGCTTTTCAACAAGTAGAGTGATCTAAGCTAGGGATGGTTGACCAGAAGTTCAATTAACAGCTTAAATATGATACGAAGTAATACTGAGGCCAGTATCATCAATATCGACTGTATACTTTCTATAAAGAGGGAGAAAATTATATTAAATACTTTGACTGTACTCAGCACAGTATTATAAATCTTGTCACCTGGCAAGCACGTTCATTTTATCAAAACACAGATGTCTTTTCGCAAAGGACTAGACTAGTATTATGTAGGCCTATTTAAGGAATGCTGAAATGACCAATTTAACTGCTTCCACGAGAATAAAATTGCGGATGCATTCAGATAACAATTCCATTACCTTACCTCCTCCTATAGTGACAGTAATCCTGTGAAAATAGAGGTTAAAATACATTTCACATTGTAGCATTAACAACACATTTCTATGAACGTTTTATTTTTTGGAGATTCATTTCCGAGCTATTGTAATCCTTATTATTCATTTTATTATCCTGCACAAGTATTAAGATGTAAATGTATTTCAGATTTTCCTACTTAATAATACAATTCTATGTCATGTGGATATACAACCCTTTCTTGACTTCAGCTAATGTCGAGATCATTACACACAGATATCCCCATTGGGTCACCACTATTGGACCCATTACTTATTCAGAAATGCTAAAAGTGTTTTCAGAGAAGCATAAGTATTTTTTTTGTCACTATTACTGTATATCTTTCTATAACATAATGTTTGCTGGAAAAATATTACTAAGTTTATATTCTGTTCGTGTCACGTTACCTTTGTAATTGAGATTTACGCCAACGAGTTTGCCTTTCCCTGTCTCCAGTAGCTGACTTGACTCTAACCTGTTTTTCTCTCTGTCCAGAATGACTATCGCAAGCTGTCTATGCAGTGTAAGGACTTTGTAGTGGGAGTGCTGGACCTCTGTCGGGACACAGAGGAAGTGGAAGCCATTTTGAATGGAGATGTTACTGCTGAGAAGGAGTCGGGGCAGGGCCTTCGCTCTCTCCTGAGCAGGGTCAAACTGGCCATCAAGTACGAGGTGAAAAAGGTAAGTAGCTAACAGTTTCCTTTATCTATCCTCAGATCCTAGACCTGTAGTTGACTTCTCAATACTTCAACAGGCATTAACTCTTCCCATGTAAACTCTCTCTGACCGGTGATCTCTTATTGGTTGAATGCTGAACATATCCAGTATGTCCTGTAGAAGTGAAGCAAACAAAAACTATCCATTTGGTTGGACTCACATCACACCTTATTTTCTAGCTGCAAAACAGCACTGCAACGCTCTCTTATCTCTCGATCGTGTAAGTTATTTCTAGAATTTAGAATATACTGTACTCATTCAAAATGATTCACAGGACACGCCACTTTACATCAAAGTGCCTCCATTGCTACTTGCCTGTGTACCAGACCTGCATCCATACCTCTTCTACCCCTCTTCACTGGCCCTGCCTACAAAATTCACTTTCAACTCAACAGGGCTTCTTTTATGACACTATCTACAGTATCCATCCATTTAGCATCAACATTTTGGTACTACACTTTTTGCAACAGTCAGACATTTTCATTGATTCAATGCTGCTTGCTTTAGTTTTTTTTGCCAGAACGACTTTATGTTGTAGGGAAACCACTGTGCTGTATCTCAAAGTTCAACTAATGACTAAACATAACCTTCCTGTTCAGAGTGTCTAGAAGTAACACAGCAATATGTCAACCAAGTCAAAATCAACGTATTGAATGTATACAACTTTATTTAACCAGGTAGGCTAGTTGAGAACAAGTTCAACTGGAACGAAAGGCGGCCAAATGAGGTGTTGGCTTTAGGGATGATCAGTGGGATACACCTGCTGGAGCGCGTGCTACGGTTGGGTGTTGCCATCGTGACCAGTGAACTGAGATAAGGCGGAGCTTTACCTAGCATGGACTTGTAGATGACCTGGAGCCAGTGAGTCTGGCGACGAATATGTAGCGAGGGCCAGCCGACTAGAGCATACAGGTCGCAGTGGTGGGTGGTATAAGGTGCTTTAGTAACAAAACGGATGGCACTGTGATAAACTGCATCCAGTTGCTGAGTAGAGTATTGGAAGCTATTTTGTAGATGACATCGCCGAAGTCGAGGATTGGTAGGATAGTCAGTTTTACTAGGGTAAGTTTGGCGGCGTGAGTGAAGGAGGCTTTGTTGCGAAATAGAAAGCCAATTCTAGATTTGATTTTAGATTGGAGATGTTTGATATGAGTCTGGAAGGAGAGTTTACAGTCTAGCCAGACACCTAGGTACTTATAGATGTCCACATATTCTAGGTCGGAACCATCCAGGGTGGTGATGCTAGTCGGGCGGGCGGGTGCAGGCAGCGAACGGTTGAAAAGCATGCATTTGGTTTTACTAGCATTTAAGAGCAGTTGGAGGCCACGGAAGGAGTGTTGTATGGCATTGAAGCTCGTTTGGAGGTTAGATAGCACAGTGTCCAAGGACGGGCCGGAAGTATACAGAATGGTGTCATCTGTGTAGAGGTGGATCAGGGAATCGCCCGCAGCAAGAGCAACATCATTGATATATACAGAGAAGAGTCAGCCCGAGAATTGAACCCTGTGGCACCCCCATAGAGACTGCCAGAGGGCCGGACAGCATGCCCTCCGATTTGACACACTGAACTCTGTCTGCAAAGTAGTTGGTGAACCAGGCAAGGCAGTCATCAGAAAAACCGAGGCTACTGAGTCTGCCGATAAGAATATGGTGATTGACACGAGTCGAAAGCCTTGGCAAGGTCGATGAAGACGGCTGCACAGTACTGTCTTTTATCGATGGCGGTTATGATATCGTTTAGTACCTTGAGCGTGGCTGAGGTGCACCCGTGACCGGCTCAGAAACCAGATTGCACAGCAGAGAAGGTACGGTGGGATTCGAGATGGTCAGTGACCTGTTTGTTGACTTGGCTTTTGAAGACCTTAGGGGCAGGGGGCAGGGCAGGATGGATATAGGCCCATAGGGGCAGGGCAGGATGGATATAGGTCTGTAACAGTTTGGGTCTAGGGTGTCTCCCCCTTTGAAGAGGGGGATGACTGCGGCAGCTTTCCAATCCTTGGGGATCTCAGACTATATGAAAGAGAGGTTGAACAGGCTGGTAATAGGGGCTGCGACAATGGCGGCGGATAGTTTCAGAAATAGAGGGTCCAGATTGTCAGCGCCCAGCTGATTTGTACGGGTCCAGGTTTTGCAGCTCTTTCAGAACATCTGCTATCTGGATTTGGGTAAAGGAGAACCTGGAGAGGCTTGGGCGAGTAGCTGCGGGGGGAGCTGTTGGCCGAGGTTGGAGTAGCCAGGAGGAAGGCATGGCCAGCCGTTGAGAAATGCTTGTTGTAGTTTTCGATAATCATGGATTTATCGGTGGTGACCGTGTTACCTAGCCTCAGTGCAGTGGGCAGCTGGGAGGAGGTGCTCTTGTTCTCCATGGACTTCACAGTGTCCCAGAACTTTTTGGAGTTAGAGCTACAGGATGCAAATTTCTGCCTGAAGAAGCTGGCCTTCGCTTTCCTGACTGACTGCGTGTATTGGTTCCTGACTTCCTTGAACAGTTGCATATCGCGGGGACTATTCGATGCTATTGCAGTCCGCCACAGGATGTTTTTGTGCTGGTCGAGGGCAGTCAGGTCTGGAGTGAACCAAGGGCTATATCTGTTCTTAGTTCTGCATTTTTTGAACAGAGCATGCTTATCTAAAATGGTGAGGAAGTTACTTTTAAAGAATGACCAGGCATCCTCAACTGACGGGATGAGGTCAATATCCTTCCAGGATACTCGGGCCAGGTCGATTAGAAAGGCCTGCTCACAGAAGTGTTTTAGGGAGCGTTTGACAGTGATGAGGGGTGGTCGTTTGACTGCGGCTCCGTAGCGGATACAGGCAATGAGGCAGTGATCGCTGAGATCCTGGTTGAAGACAGCAGAGGTGTATTTGGAGGGCCAGTTGGTCAGGATGACGTCTATGAGGGTGCCCTTGTTTACAGATTTAGGGTTGTACCTGGTGGGTTCCTTGATGATTTGTGTGAAATTGAGGGCATCTAGCTTAGATTGTAGGACTGCCGGGGTGTTAAGCATATCCCAGTTTAGGTCACCTAACAGAACAAACTCTGAAGCTAGATGGGGGGCGATCAATTCACAAATGGTGTCCAGGGCACAGCTGGGAGCTGAGGGGGGTCGGTAGCAGGCGGCAACAGTGAGAGACTTATTTCTGGAGAGAGTAAATTTTTTTAATTAGTAGTTCGAACTGTTTGGCTATGGACCTGGAAAGTATGACATTACTTTGCAGGCTATCTCTGCAGTAGACTGCAACTCCTCCCCCTTTGGCAGTTCTATTTTGACGGAAAATGTTATAGGTGGGTATGGAAATCTCAGAATTTTTGGTGGCCTTCCTGAGCCAGGATTCAGACACGGCAAGGACATCAGGGTTAGCAGAGTGTGCTAAAGCAGTGAGTAAAACAAACCGATGGAGGAGGCTTCTGATGTTGACATGCATGAAACCAAGTTTTTTCGATCACAGAAGTGAACAAATGAGGGTGCCTGGGGACATGCAGGGCCTGCGTTTACCTCCACATCACCCGCGGAACAGAAGAAGAGTAGTATGAGTGTGTGGCTAAAGGCTATCAAAACTGGTCGCCTAGAGCGTTGGGGACAAAGAATAAAAGGAGCAGATTTCTGGGCATGGTAGAATATATTCAGGGCATAATGCGCAGACAGGGTATGATGGGGTGCGGGTACAGCGGAGGTAAGCCCAGACACTGGGTGATGATAAGAGAGATTGCATCTCTGGACATGCTGATTATGATTATAGTGCTGTCACATGATTATAGTTACAAGTAAATCCAGTGTATGACAGCACCACTTATCCAAAATATAAAAAATATAAAATAAAAATGAAGTCATAAAGAACCAACACAAAAATACAAGTAAAGCACCAGCCAGCCAGCCAGTCACATGTATGTTATGTGCCAGTCAGCCAGCCAGCCAGTCACATGTATGTTATGTGCCAGTCAGCCAGCCAGCCAGTCACATGTATGTTATGTGCCAGTCAGCCAGTCACATGTATGTTATGTGCCAGTCAGCCAGCCAGTCACATGTATGTTATGTGCCAGTCAGCCAGCCAGTCACATGTATGATATGTGCCAGCCAGCCAGTCACATGTATGTTATGTGCCAGTCAGCCAGCCAGTCATGTGTATGTTATGTGCCAGTCAGCCAGCCAGTCATGTGTATGATATGTGCCAGTCAGCCAGCCAGCCAGTCACATGTATTTTATGTGCCAGTCAATGAGCCAGCCAGTCACATGTATGTTATGTGCCAGTCAGCCAGCCAGCCAGTCACATGTATGATATGTGCCAGTCAGCCAGCCAGCCAGCCAGTCACATGTATCTTATGTGCCAGTCAGCCAGTCACATGCATGTTATGTGCCAGTCAACAAGCCAGCCAGTCACATGTATGTTATGTGCCAGTCAGCCAGCCAGTCACATGTATGTTATGTGCCAGTCAGCCAGCCAGTCACATGTATGTTATGTGCCAGTCAGCCAGCCAGTCACATGTATGTTATGTGCCAGTCAGCCAGCCAGCCAGTCACATGTATGTTATGTGTCAGTCAGCCAGCCAGCCAGTCACATGTATGATATGTGCCAGTCAGCCAGCCAGCCAGTCACATGTATGTTATGTGCCAGTCAACAAGCCAGCCAGTCACATGTATGTTATGTGCCAGTCAGCCAGCCAGTCACATGTATGTTATGTGCCAGTCAGCCAGCCAGTCACATGTATGTTTTGTGCCAGTTATCCAGCCAGTCACATGTATGTTATGTGCCAGCCAGCCAGCCAGCCAGTCACATGTATGTTATGTGCCAGCCAGCCAGTCACATGTATGTTATGTGCCAGCCAGCCAGTCACATGTATGTTATGTGCCAGCCAGCCAGCCAGTCACATGTATGTTATGTGCCAGCCAGCCAGTCACATGTATGTTATGTGCCAGCCAGCCAGCCAGTCACATGTATGTTATGTGCCAGTCAACGAGCCAGCCAGTCACATGTATGTTATGTGCCAGTCAACGAGCCAGCCAGTCACATGTATGTTATGTGCCAGTCAGCCAGCCAGTCACATGTATGTTATGTGCCAGTCAACGAGCCAGACAGTCACATGTATGTTATGTGCCAGTCAACGAGCCAGCCAGTCACATGTATGTTATGTGCCAGTCAACCAGAGCCAGCCAGTCACATGTATGTTATGTGCCAGTCAGCCAGCCAGTCAGTCACATGTATGTTATGTGCCAGTCAGCCAGGCAGTCAGTCACATGTATGTTATGTGCCAGTCAGCCAGGCAGTCACATGTATGTTATATGCCAGTCAGCCAGCCAGTCACATGTATATTATGTGCCAGTCAACCAGCCAGTCAGTCACATGTATGAACCAGTCAGCCATCCAGCCAGTCACATGTATGTTATGTGCCAGTTAGCCAACCAGCAAGCCAGTCACTTGTATGTTATGTGCTAGTCAGCCAGCCAATCACATGGATGTTATGTGCCAGTCAGACAGCCAGCCAGCCAGCCAATCACATGTGTGTTATGTCCCAGTCAGACAGCCAACCAGTCAATCACGTGTGTTATGTGCCAGTCAGCCAGCCAGCCAATCACATGTGTGTTATGTGCCAGTCAGCCAGCCAGCCAATCACATGTGTGTTATGTGCCAGTCAGCCAGCCAGCCAGTCAATCACATGTGTGTTATGTGCCAGTCAGACAGCCAGCCAGTCAATCACATGTGTGTTATGTGCCAGTCAGACAGCCAGCCAGTCAATCACATGTGTGTTATGTGCCAGTCAGTCAGCCAGCCAGTAACATGTATGTTATATGCCAGCAAGCCAGTCACATGTATGGTATATGCCAGTCAGCCAGTCACATGTATGGTATGTGCCAGTTAGCCAGCCAGCTAGTCACATGTATGTTATATGCCAGCCAGACAGCCAGTCACATGTATGTTATATGCCAGCCAGCCAATCATGTGTAGGATATGTGCCAGCCAACTGAGCCAGTCACATATATGTTATATGCCAGCCAGCCAGTCAGTCAGATTTTTAGTGCAGCAAAATTACCCTGAATTGGAGGCAGCCAGGCACATGTATGCTGCCAGCCAGCCAGCAAACTTCTTAGTACAGTATTATTAATCATAGGACTGGGTGAGCTTTGCCTACTCTGTGGGATTTCCTGCGCTCAAGGTCGTCCGGTGATGTGATGTTAATCAAGCTAACAGTTAAATGGCATGGATAAAAGTGCTGCACTCCCTGCATAAAGGGGCCATCATACACTGCAATTTTAAAAGATTAGATTTTGACAATAACTAATACCTCACTAAGGCCTTCTTCTTGCCATAATGTGTGAGGTTCATTGATATAAATGCATGATGGAATTGAAACCGACATTAACGTGATTGATTAATTAGCAGCCGTGGCCACAATGGTAAAGGGTGTTGTCTCCTCTTCCATGGTAAAGGATGTTGTCTCCTCCTCCACCATGGTAAAGGATGTTGTCTTCTCCTCCACCATGGTAAAGGACGTTGTCTCCTCCTCCACCATGGTAAAGGACGTTGTCTCCTCCTCCACCATGGTAAAGGACGTTGTCTCCTCCTCCACCATGGTAAAGGACGTTGTCTCCTCCTCCACCATGGTAAAGGACGTTGTCTCCTCCTCCACCATGGTAAAGGACGTTGTCTCCTCCTCCACCATGGTAAAGGACGTTGTCTCCTTCTCCACCATGGTAAAGGACATTGTCTCCTCCTCCACCATGGTAAAGGACGTTGTCTCCTCCTCCACCATGGTAAAGGACGTTGTCTCCTCCTCCACCATGGTAAAGGACGTTGTCTCCTCCTCCACCTTGTTAAAGGGCATTGTCTACTCCTCCACCATGGTAAAGGACGTTGTCTCCTTCTCCACCATGGTAAGGACGTTATCTCCTCCACCACCATGATTGTTCAGATGTCATGGTATGAAACTCAGATGCGGCCTCAATCTGATTTGGCTCTATACTGTTGTTTTATGAAGAAGAAAAGGATAATAACATATTAATATGATTGAGGGATTTTTTATATTATTGTTTTGTATCCTTTATTAAACCAGGGAAGTCCCATTGAGATTGACATTTCCTTTTCAAGTAAGCCTAGGGCCATATGGTTTAAGTGTCTCAGAGTAAGAGTGCTGATCTAGGATCAGGCCCCCCTGTCCATGTGTCACGTCTACTCCTGCTCCTCCCCTCCGGCATTGACGTTGCCACAGTACTAACCACCGGTCCTGGGATTCATCAGTACGCACACCTGGCATCCATCATTACGCGCACCTACAGATCATTATGATTCACACCTGGATTCCATTACCTTCATCATTATCTCCCCCTTATCTGTCCCTCCCTTACGTTCATTCCTCAGTCGGTATCATTCCTGTGTTCATGCTATATCGCCACTGTTACGCTGTCTCGTTTCATGTTTGTTGATTTATTAAACGTTGCACCTGCTTCTTGACTCACAGCGTCATTGTTACACCATGTAATCTTATTCAAAACTGACCGTGAATCAGCACTCCTTTTCTGAAATGCTTGGTACATAAGGGCCCTGGCCAAGAAAGCACCATTTATTAAAGACTTGCTCCAGAACTTTGGCAACTACTAAGTATTTATAAACCTCACACTTTGAGCAGGATGTGTCAATGTGTAGTTCATACATGCATAATATATGAGCAGAATTAATGTCTTCCCTAAATTAGCCACAAAATCCCTAGTTTAAAAGTGAGTCTTTTTCTGGAAGCTGTGCTAAGCCATTTTCCCTACATTTTCCCCCACGTGAGCCAGCCCCGTAGCAATTTGAGTTCTAGCCAATGAGCTTCAGCCCCTTGCCATTTGAGTGACAGCTAGCAAGATGCACACACAGCCGAGCGAGTGAGCGCAATCACGTGGTGCACATATCTGCACATACTCTACATGACCAAAAGTATGTAGACACGTGCTCGTCGAACATCTCATTCCAAAATCATGGGCATTACTATGGAGGTGGTCCCCCCTTTGCTGCTAGAACAGCCTCCACTCTTCTGGGAAGGCTTTCCACTAGATGTTGGAACATTGCTCTGGGGACTTGCATCTATTTAGCCACCAGAATTAGCGAGGTCGAGCACTGATGTTGGGTGATTAGGCCTGGCTCGCAGTCGGCGTTCCAATTCATCCCAATTCATCCCAAAGGTGTTTGATGGGGTCGAGGTCAGGGCTCCCTGCAGGCCAGTCAAGTTCTTCCACACTGATCTCAACAAACCATTTCTGTATGGACCTCGCTTTGTGCAAGGGTCATTGTCATGCTGAAACAGGAAAGGGCCTTTCCCAACTGTTGCCACAAAGTTGGAAGCACAGAATCGTCTAAAATGTAATTCTATACTGGAGCGTTAATATTTCTCTTTACTGGAACTAAGGAGCCTATCCCGAACCATGAATAACAGCCCCAGACCATTAACTTTACGGGTTAACTTAGCTTTAACATGAACTTTATAGGCACTATGCATTGGGGCAGGTAGGGTTCTCCCGGGATCCGCCAAACCCAGATTTGTCCATTGGACTGCTAGTTGGTGAAGCATGATTCATCACTCTAGAGAATGTGTTTCCACTGCTCTAGAGTCCAATGGTGGTGAGCTTTAGTCCTAGACATTGCTCGGCAATGGAAACCCATGTCATGAAGCTCCCGACGCACACTTTCTGTGTTGACGTTGCTTCCAGTGGCAGTTTGGAACTTCGTAGTGAGTGTTTCAACTGAGGACTGAGGATTTTTACGGGGCACACACATCAGCACTCAACGGGTCCCTTTCTGTGAGTTTGTGTGGCCTACAACTTCACGACTGAGCCGTTGCTGCTCCTAGACGTTTCCACTTCACAATAACAGCACTTACAGTTGACCGGGGCAGCTCTAGCAGTCCATAAATTTGATGAACTGACTTGTTAGAATGGTGGCAACCTATGACGGTGCCACATTGAAAGTTATTGAGCTCTTCAGTAAAGCCATTCTACTGCCAATGTTTGTCTGTGGAGATTGGATGGCTGTGTGCTCGATTTTATACACATGACAGCAACGGGTGTGGCTGAAATAGCCGAATCCACTAATTTGAAGGGGTGTCTACATACTTTTGTGTACATAGTGGATGTGACATAGTATGCTACTTTAAGAACTACTGTCTAAAAAGCATGCAGAAGTACCAGATAATCTCTTTAAGCAACCAGGTGGAATTCTTAACACCACAACAGAATGACAAGGAGGCATTTGAGGTAGTGCCAAATCCCATAAGCAGTGTAGTGCGTTTACAGTGTTTCTCAGCCTCAGGCTCCCACTTGAGAAATACATCTGCAAGCAACATCCTCTCTCCCTATTGTCAATGGATCCAGCCTGAGGGAGCACTTTGCTATTTCGCAAGGCCCCAAATTACATTTTCCTAATCTGCAGCAGAGATGCAAACTGGAGCTGGCGCTCTTCACACTCTAACACATGGACACATGGAGGGGAATCCTGATTGTGTGTGCCACGTTTCCCCTCAGGAACATTGAGTCATCTGGATCCAGCTCCCCAGAATGTGACTTAGCTGTGCCATGAACACAGATAGAATGCCCTGATTGACTGAACACATAAAGATCTATTTTATCCAGCAAAATGTTGTTGCAGACTACAGATGATGTAATACAAATCTCTGTGACAGATGCCTTGGCACCACCACTGTGATTTTGGGCTTAATCAAATGAAATTATATTTGTATTTGTCACATATTTGTCACACCAAATACAACAGTTCTACAACAATCTTTTGTGTCAGTGTAGTGTGTGTGTAAAGTGAGTGTATATACAGTCTTATGAGTTTGCATAGTCAGTGTAACATAGTGTCAATGCAGATAGTCCGGGTAACCATTCAGTTAACTATTTAGCTGTCTTATGGCATGGAGGTAGAAGCTATCTCTGAGCCAGTTGGTCCGAGAGCCAATGCCATACCGTTTGCTGGACAGTAGCAAAGTGAACAGTCTATTGCTTGGGTGGTTGAAGTCTTTGGCAATTTTTGGGCCTTCCTCTGATGCCTGATATAGAGGTCCTGGATGGCAGGGAGCTCGGCCCTAGTGATGTTCTGGGCCGTCCGCACCACCCTCTGTAGTGCTTTGCGGTTGAGGGCAGTGCAATTGCCATAGCAAGCAGTGATGCAGCCAGTCGAGATGCTCTCGAAGGTGCTGCTGTAGAACATTTTGAGGGTCCGAGGGGCCATGACAAATTTTTCAGCCTCTTGAGAGGGAAGGGACGCTGCTTTCTTCACGACTGTGCGTGTGTGTGTGGACCATGTTAAGTCCTTAGAGATGTAGACGCAAATGAACTTGAAGCTCTCGACCCGCTCCACAACAACCCTGTCGATGTGGATGGGGGCTTGCTCTCCTCTCTTTCTCCTATAGTCCACAATCACCTCCTTACTGATGTTAAGGTGAAGCTGTTTTTTGACAAGTCAGTCTGTTTATTTGCCAAATGACCATTTGCTCCATATGTTAAAAGCCCATAAGTGTAAATTCACTGTTTTGCAACTTAAATCAAAATCAAATCAAATCAAATGTATTTATATAGCCCTTCGTACATCAGCTGATATCTCAAAGTGCTGTACAGAAACCCAGCCTAAAACCCCAAACAGCAAACAATGCAGGTGTAGAAGCACGGCCTCAAATGAACTTGAAGCTTAAAGACGATGCACAGAGCTTACCCATGAGGGTGCACAACAATTGAAGTCAATAAATCATTGTTTTAGTCAAAGTAGGATCAGTGGTGTATAGTATTTACAGTGCCTTCGGGAAGTATTAAGAACGTTGACTTTTTCCACATTTTGTTACAGCCTTATTCTAAAATGGATTACATTTTTAAAAATTCTGAGCAGTCTACACACAATACCCCATAATGACAAAGCAAAACACGTTTTTAGAGATTTTTGCAGATTTATTTATTAAAACAGAAATTGACATAAGTATTTAGACAATATTGCTATGAGACTCAAAATTGAGCTCAGGTGTATCCTGTTTCTATTGATCATACTTGATGTTTCTACAACTTAATTGGTGTCCACCTGTAGTAAATTCAATTGATTGGACAAGCACAAACCTGTCTATATAAGGTCCCACAATTGACAGTGCATGTCAGAGCAAAAACCAAGCCATGATGTTGAAGGAATTGTCCATAGAGCTCCGAGACAGGATTGTGACGAGGCACAGATCTGGGGAAGGTTACCAAAACATTTCTGCAGCATTGAAGGTCCCCAAGAACAGTGGCCACCTTCATCATTCTTAAATGGAAGAAGTTTGGAAACACCAAGACTCTTCCTAGAACTGGCCGCCTGGACAATCGGGGGAGAAGGGTCATGACCAGGGAGGTGGGTGTATCTGTACTATACTTTACTATTTATACTGTATTTTTGACAACTCTTACTTTTACTCCACTACATTCCTATAGAAAATAATGTTATTTTTACTCCATTCATTTCCCCTGACACCCAAAAGGACTCCACGGGGCCAGGGCCGGCTGATATCCCAGGACGCACTAGAAGGGAGTCTGCCAAGTGGAGTGACAAAGTGAGTTCTGGGCGTACCCAGCCCAGGGAAGGAACCAGGCCCACTCCCCCTGCCGCTCCTGGCAGTGACTCCTAAGGAACCTCCCCTTCCTCTGGTTGGTCCTCTCCACCTGCCCGTTGGACTGAAGCCGGTTCCCGGATGTGTGGCTGGCCACGGCCCCCATCTTCTCCAAGAAAGCTCTTCATAACCGCGACGTGAATTGGGGGCCACGGTCGTAGACTATGTCCTCTGGAAGGCCATAGTGCCTGAAGACCTGCTGGAAGTTTGCCTCAGCAACCTGGAGGGTGGGTAGGAAGACCAGAGAGAGGGATGAAATGGTAGGATTTAGAGAATCTGTCCACAGCAACCATAATAGTGGTGAAACCATCAGACGGAGGGAGATCAGTCAAAGAATCTATGGACAGATTGGACCAAAGCCGCTGAGGCATGGGAAGGAGTTTCCCTGCTGTAGCGTGTCCCGGGGATATTTGGTTTGGGCACATACGAGGCAGGAGTTGACAAAGCGGGCGACGTCCTGCGCAAAGGTGGACCATCAGTACTTTGCAGAGATGGATTTAACGGTGCAGGTGTTACCTGGGTGTCCAGCGGTGAGGGATGTGTGCGCCCAGGTCAACAGTCAGTCTCTTACCCCTGTGGGGACGTAGATGTGCTCAAGAGGGCAGGTAGCATGCAAGGGTTCCCTCTCCAGAGCCTGGCGGATGTCCACATATACGTCCCAAAACACGGGGCCAATGATACAGGGGGACGGAATGATAGGTTGGAGGGCACTTACAAGACTCTCAACTGACATGGAACCTAGGAAGGGTTTGGCAGAAAACTATGATGATGGAACACTCATGCCTACCTTGGGAGATGGGTGATCACGGGGCCGCCTCTCCGCTCCAGTGGACCCTGTGTTGGAAGGCACCAGACACAGCTGAAGTTGGTGCCCCTTCTGGCCGCCATCTGGACACAGCCCCAGCTGTCTCCGGTGACGCTACTCTGCCACAGAGAGGTGTGTGGCCCCTACCTCCATGGGTTCAGGATCTGCCTCAGAACGAACAAAGGAGGAGGGCGAGGAGAGTGAGGTGCCGGCGCTCCTGAAGAAGGTTGTCCAGATGGATGGCCATGGCGATGAGCATGTCTAAGGAAAGGTTGTTTTCCCGGCACGTCGATTGCATTAGGACCTCCTCGCGCAGTCATCTACTGAATAGGGTGCAGAAGACCGACGTCGAGCGCCGGAGAGAGGGAGTGGGAGTAGGCGTGACAGGAATGTGAAATGATTTATACTTTTACTTTTGATACTTAAGTATATTTTAGCAATTACATTTACTTTTGATACTTAAGTACATTTAAAACCTTTTTTTATTTTTTTTATTTACTCAAGTAGAATTTTACTGGTGACTTTCACTTTTACTTCAGTCATTTTCAATTAAGTTATCTTTACTTTGACTGAAGTATGACAATTGGGTACTTTTTCCACCACTGAGTATGATCTATTTGAGCTTGAAGTGGGGACTTTTTTCTGTGGCAATGCCGTAGGTTTCCCATATGATATGACGGCTAATACTTTTCAGTCTACGTTTCTTTCCAGGGCTGGGTTTTATTTGAATGTTACCACCCACCAGCATGGCACTGTTTATGAATCAGAAACACTTGCAAAGTCCTTCCTCTTTGCAAGTCTCAACTGAACCAAACAGCTTTTCGCCGTAGCCAACACTTGGCCGCCTGAGCCGTGGAGCAAATTAAAATAGGGGGTACAAACGTATGTTTTTTTTTTTCACCTCTACTTTTTTTTTACAGAAATTTAACATGGATCATTTATACATTTCAACCTACTTTTTTAGCTAGTCTGTATTAAAATATATATATATAAATATATACATTTCATAAATGGCACTTTGCATCCATGCTCCCCCATCGCCCCAACATGAATTCTTCACTACATGCTTCATTGCTTTGATTGGTGCAGCCAGCGTCTATCCTATATTATAAACTGGTTAGTTTGAGCCCTGAATGCTGATTGGCTGACAGCCGTGGTATATCCGACCATGTACCACGGGTTTGAACTGCTGATTTTTACTGCTCTAATTACGTTGATAACCTGTTTATAAAATATCAATAAGGCACCTCAGGGTTTGTGGTATATGGCCAATATACAACCAATATACCAAGGCTAAGGGCTGTGTCCAGGCACTCCGTGTTGCATTGTGCGTAAGAACACTTCTTACCTGTGGTATATTGGCCATATACCACCCCCCCTCGTGCCTTATTGCTTAAATGAACAGGCACCTGCAAAATAACATTCAAGGAACTTGTTTATCTATTTTTGTTCTGTTGTAACATTTTGTATTGGTGTTTTGTGTCTGATGCACTCAGGGTGTTGTTACATGTCATTTGCGAAATGCATCATGAGCAAAGTAATTGTAGCCTATCATTTCACTTCCCCTGTGAGAACCATGAGCACGGCTGACTTGGCTTTGCTGTACCACAGCTGAAAGCCTGCCAGTTTCACCGTGTCCATTATAATGTAGAAAAACAGTCTCTTATGGAAGATGCCAAAACTTTGGAGATAACAATAGATGGTGAATTCAAAGATACTGGTTTCCATCTGTGGTGAAGTTTTCCCTATTATGCTAATGAAAACTCCAGTAGAACCAGTTTAGCCAGCTGGCTAATCCTTTGAATACAGAGTAGTTTGGAAAAAGACTGCAACAACAGATAACGTTAGCTAGTCAGATAAGGTTAATAAGATGGCTAGCTAAGGTTAGCATGCTACCTAGCTACACTGACAGCTGTCAATTGCCTATTTGTTGATGTTTCTCGATCACTCGAGGTGGAAGTCATTACAACATTATTTCCCTTCCCCAATTTGTGAATATGTATATTCTTCGGAGGTGGAACCTAAACAAAAATTATATCGAAATAGGGGCGGCATTGCCCTCTGGTGGGCGCATTTAAAATCAAACGATGTGTATAAACCCTGGACTGCTTATGCTATGTATTGGCCAGTGAAAGGCTTTGAAGCCACCGGTCAGCCATATTGGTACTCCTCAGAAGGAGCAGTCCTCCATAGGAATTAATGGAATTCTACAATCTTTCAATATTATCTTTCAAGGACAAAATGGTATGTATTACAGTAACATTATTACTCTCTAAAAGTATATATTTTAAGGAATATAAGGAAAACAAATGTAGACATTAATAAATGAATTTCTATATCGTCCAAAATATTATTTTTTACACTGGAGTAGGAGTACCAAGATGGCTGCGCGGTGGCTTCAAACAAATAGATATCTAGGGTTAATGCATATAATTGGTTAAAGTGGAAAGACCAGTGCCAATTTTTGTTAATTGCAACTTTTCCAACTTTTCCAGTCAATATATCATCTGGCTCTGTGTGCACTTGCTATGTTAATGATGCTGAGTGTTTGGTGTCATCACTGTGACTTGCGGTTTTATGGTTTTTGTTGTCAGGCTTGGGTAGGTTACTTTCTAAATGTAATCCATTACAGTTACTAGTTACCTGTCCAAAATTGTAATCCATAACGTAATTTTTGGATTACCCAAACGCTTTCTACTACATATAATAATATGGTTAATAATGTAATCTGATTACAATATTTTTGCTGGTAACGTAACGGATTACATTAACTGTTTAAAAAAAAATCCCTTATATGTAACTGATTACATGTAATCCGTTACTCCCCAACCCTGTTATATTGTCATTATAGTTTATTTGTACGTGTGTTTATGTTGCTGCCTGTTGCCCAGGGCGCCCTTGAAAAACAGATTTGCATGTCAGTGTGACTCACAAGGTTAAATGAATCATAAAAAAATAAAAGGATTAACTGGAAAATAAGTTGTACAGCAAGTTGAATCTTTAGTTGGTACTTCAGACAACTGAAACAAAAAACATGCCATTACAGTTAGCTTGTAAAATGGGATTTGAAAGGTTAGATAATTTTATGCATTAAGTAAATCATAAGGAAGTTGCATAGCAAGTTGAATCATTAGTTGGCACCGTATAAAATTGTATAAAATAACATTCCATCAGGATAAATAGCTTTAAAAAGCTTTTGAAAAACTGTAAGGCAAAGTGACATCTTTCAGGATGACTCAAACCACCATTAGAGCTTTTGAACACCTATTGTAGCTTGCTACCCCTGACAGACATTGAGTTTCTACCTATTGATTTTTGCCCAGGTTTTCTCACATGAAGTGTTTTAAAATGTCCTTATCCTGTTACTGGCAGGTTAATGTTCACCTCAACTCTTCTGCATCTCGTTCTTGTCCCATGATTTTTGTACACTGACAAATTCCAATGCTTCACGGCTCTCCCTCTCCAAAGAATCGATAATAATAGACTCACTGCTCCTTATTCATAGCTGTTCTGGCTTTGCCTCGATTCCTCATTCAACAGCATAATTAACTGGCCATATTTTCCAATTCAGTCATTGCTAGCCTTGCAGCAAAAAGGGGGAGCCGATGTAGCACAACCATGACATTAAAAACCCAAAGGCACAGATGGGCTCCATTTAGAACACATTGCACACTTTGAGGATGGAGCTTGTTTCTTGCTACAGGTGGCAATGCACCTCTCTCTGACCCAGAATTAATTTTGTCTGTATCTCAAAGTTTTTCTCGAAGTACCTGGGAGCAACCGTTTGAGGGTGAATCCCATATAAATCCCAAGAAATGGCCACCACTCCCGTCCATGATTTCTTTCTTCCATTGGAATTGCATGTCTGTTTGTACCCATATTAGAATGAACATGGGAACCCAAACTTTTTACATCCCCTTGATACTGGTTAATGTTCTTATCTTGTAGTATTAGGTCTTTACAAAGCAAATAACAAAACGTTTGCTATTATAAAATGGTTATGGATTGACTGGGCTGGCAGACGGTGTCAAGAAAACCCACAAAGAGAACTGTTCAGTTCATTAATGGCTCAGTAGCTTTTGATTGAAAACGTCCATTACTCAGACAGGGAACACCACCTACCCAAATCTTCCCAGAGCAGCCACCGCTGACGAGGGCGTAATGTATTTCCCCAGATTTGATCAAGCCTGTTAATGTGATTAAATGAGACCCCCCCACACACACACGCACACACATAGACACACACTATAGGCCCACTTAAAATGCAAATGACCAAGCAATGACTGGTGTCCACCTGGTGCCTACAGAATAGATTCAGAACTGGGTTTTCATCCTCATTGTCCAGACTAAACGGAGTGGCAGTGTAGAGGATGAACCAGGTCTGCCACTCAGCCTCTTTGTTTCCCTAGACTGCTTTCCCATTTTATTAGCTCTATTATAAAGACAGTATATAGCTCATCCCTGCTTCCCCAGGCTGCTTCCCGATTGCGTTAACTTAAACATTACATCTCATTTCCTGTTTTCTCTCTCCTCCCCCACAGTTCGTGGCACACCCCAACTGCCAGCAGCAGCTGCTGACGATCTGGTATGAGAACCTGTCGGGCCTGAGGGAGCAGACTATCGCTGTAAAGTGCCTGGTGGTGGTGGCTGTGGCCCTGGGTCTGCCCCTGCTGGCTGTGGGTTACTGGTTCGCCCCTTGCAGTCGGGTAAGAGTACCACGTCCACTGACATACCGCTGACTCTCGCTTACCATTTGTTGTCGTAGTCAGAGCAATGTTGATGGAGTATGTTTGTTTACAAAACTGCACAAACGCTCGTATGCACATGCACGCTGAGATGTTGAACTGCTGTACCCTCTTTAACCACTCTGGTTATTATTTGACCCTGCTGGTCATCTATGAACGTTTGGACGTCTTGAAGAACGATCTGGCCTTGTAGTTGGAATCCAAAATTGGCAGATTTGTTATTGTTTTTATTTTGAGAAAATGCGCCTCCAGCATCGTGGAGAAAAAACTCGACATGCTCTGCTGTTCTATCTTGCGTGAAATTATGTACAATGATGTCAGAGGTGTTCGTTGTTTAACGTCTTTGTTGTAATATCGCAAACGGACCTGGCAGTTTCCCTGCTATAATCTCCACAGAACACAGCCAGGAGAGGACTGGCCACCCCTCAGAGCCTGGTTCCACTCTAGGTTTCTTCCTTGGTTCATTCCTTTCTAGGGAGTTTTTCACTGCCACTGTGCCTCTGCACAGTGCTCTTTGGGGTTATAGGCTGGGAATCTGTATTGCACTTTGTGACAACTGCTGATATAAAAAGGCTTTAGAAAATAAATGTGATAGCTTTATTTTGATTGATTGATGATTGTTTTGCAATGTGAAATTTAATGTCTGCCAAGAGAGTATAGATAAAAATCTGGCATGCAAGGCCACCCACCGCCATCATTCCTGCCACTAAGAACCTCTCAGGTAGATCAACTGGTGCATAACCAGGCTGTAGAGTTCAAGTGAAATAAATAGAGGCAGTGTTGGGACAAATAAAATGTGTTCCCTTCATTTATCTCAACTCAAACCAGAGTATATGAAGAGTATTGTTTCTAGCCCATATAATTACATATATATGGTTCCATTAGGAGTGTTGAAAAGTAAAACAGACATTTATAGCCAGCTGTGATTAAAGTAAATAAGTATAGGAGTGTGAGGGTAAATAGTCTAGTGGTGTGAGGGTAAATAAAAAGTCTAGGAATGTGTTGGTAAATAAATAGTCTAGGAGTATGAAGGTAAATAAATGGTCTAGGAGTGTGAAGGTAAATAAATAGTCTAGGAGTGTGAAGGTAAATAAATAGTCTAGGAGTGTGAGGGTAAATAAATAGTCTAGGGGTGTGAGGGTAAATAAATAATCTAGGGGTGTGAGGGTAAATAAATAATCTAGGGGTGTGAGGGTAAATAAATAGTCTAGGAGTGTGAGGGTAAATAAATAGTCTAGGAGTGTGAGGGTAAATAAATAGTCTAGGAGTGAGGGTAAATAAATAGTCTAGGAGTGAGGGTAAATAAATAGTCTAGGAGTGTGAGGGTAAATAAATAGTCTAGGAGTGTGAGGGTAAATAAATAGTCTAGGAGTGTGAGGGTAAATAAATAGTCTCGGGTGTGAGGGTAAATAAATAGTCTAGGAGTGTGAAGGTAAATAAATAGTCTAGGAGTGTGAGGGTAAATAAATAGTCTCGGGGTGTGAGGGTAAATAAATAGTCTCGGGGTGTGAGGGTAAATAAATAGTTTAGGAGTGTGAAGGTAAATAAATAGTCTAGGAGTGTGAAGGTAAATAAATAGTCTAGGAGTGTGAAGGTAAATAAATAGTCTAGGAGTGTGAAGGTAAATAAATAGTCTAGGAGTGTGAGGGTAAATAAATAGTCTCGGGGTGTGAGGGTAAATAAATAGTCTCAGGGTATGAGGTCTAAATAGTCTCGGGGTGTGAGGGTAAATAAATAGTCTTTAGGGGTGTGTGGGTAAATAAATAGTCTAACAATGTGTGTTTTAAATAAATAGTCTCGGGGTGTGAGGGTAAATAAATAGTCTCGGGGTGTGAGGTTAAATAAATAGTCTCGGGGTGTGAGGGTAAATAAATAGTCTCGGGGTGTGAGGGTAAATAAATTGTCTAGGAGTGTGAGGGTAAATAAATAGTCTTGAAGTGTGAGGGTAAATAAATAGGGTGTAGTGTGCTTGTTTGTTTATATTCACTTACCCTGCCCTACCCAGGTGGTTTATGGATAGGTCTTAAGTTTCAGTAGTATAACGAGAGTCTCTCACAACACTCCAATTAAATGTAAGTGTTACATTTTCTATCTTTAGGGACGTTGTTTACCCTCTCATAAAGCCAAGACTAACAATGTGTGTTTTGGTCATTTATATTCAAGCTACCCTGCCCTATAGGTGGTTTTTGGATAGGTCTTAAAATTCAGTAGTATAGCCCATTTCACAACACTTTCAATTAAATGTAAGTGTTACATTTTCTATCTTTAGGGACGTTGTTTACCCTCTCATAAAGCCAAGACTAACAATGTGTGTTTTAATCATTGAGGGCTATAAGATGAATGGAGAAAAGCAGAGCAACAGCTGGGCATGTTAATGGCGCGATGCCAATTTGGGTTGTTGGCATCATTACTATTGCTATGTTTATTTAGAGGTGGCACCTTAAGAACACTTCAATTTGTTTTTCAGGAATGCTTTGGCATAGGATAGGATTAGGACTAGTAGTAGCTTTTCAGTTGTATAGATCATGAACGAAACCAAAGAAAGTCAAAGTCAATTAATTCGACCACCTAAACTGAATTGATTTGTGTTTGTTGTGAAGTTACTCCAGACTTTCAAGCAGGTTGAGGTGGCTGTAGCATAGTTTTCTCCATACTTCACAACCAACTAATTTCATCTGACAGGTATATTACTATGCAGGTTCATGGAGTTAGCCAAATAGCTTTAATAAACAAACAGAAATAACTGTTGATTGTCTGGTTCATTAAGAAAGCTAAACGTACATATATGTGTTTTTTGTTGTTGATAAAATTAGGCCAAGCCCATTTCAAACTTATCTTTCAAAAAAAAAAAAAGGTGTAGGCAAATTAGCTGGCTAACTATCCTGATTTGTAGTATAGGTTGAGGTGGTTGCAGCATAGTTACTCCAGAGACTCCTTATTGACTGAACTCTCCCTGTGCATCCCACCGATCTCACCTGAAGGTTTTACTTGCTATGATGTGGTTATTTAACCTACCTAAGTTGAATGCACTGATTGTAAGTCATTATGGATGAGAGCATCTGCTAAATGACTGAGGTGAAAATGTGATCCTTCTTATTTTCTGCAGCTGGGCAATGTCTTTAGATTCAGCCCACTTTATGGACTTTGTTAGCCCATGCACTGCCTCCTTCATCATCTTCCTGTGGACTGCTGTTGTTCAACGTCATCGGACTGTCCTGGTTAATTCACCATGCCAAAGTGACCGTCACTGACCACCCCATGTCAGATGGACTATCCTGGGTCAAGACCACCGAATTCAGCTGGACTGAGATTCTCATCATGGTCTGGGTCACAGGTGAGAGAGGATTTATTTGTTTAATTAATTAACATGTTATGGTACTGTGGAGGATTGACGGCACCAGAAGGGCTTGGAAAGGTGTGGACATGCGTCAGAGGCAAGGACGTACATCAGAGTTATGTTTCATGTCCTGCTTAGATTCAAGTGTCACTGAGTGGACTGTCCTGGTTAGATTCAAGTGTCACTGAATGGACTATCCTGGTTAGATTCAAGTGTCACTGAGGTGACTGTCCTGGTTAGATTCAAGTGTCACTGAGGGACTGTCCTGGTTAGATTCAAGTGTCACTGAGGACTGTCCTGGTTAGATTCAAGTGTCACTGAGTGGACTGTCCTGGTTAGGTTCAAGTGTCACTGAGTGGACTATCCTGGTTAGATTCAAATTAAATTAAACCTATATTGTTTTGTGTATTGTGCTCTATTTAGAACAGTCATCTCTTTTCAATGTGCTCTGAAGAACCTAGCATTTAAAACACAGCAGCTTTATGGCACAATAGTCAGGAGACTATTTTGTGCTTTTCACATTTTGAACACTGATGTACAGTATATTGTAGAGTTACAGACAGTCATTTGTTTTTTTAAATGGAAAGTGAAAGGTTTAAGTTCAATTTCCATAGCTTCCCTGGTCAGTTTTACTTAATGTTTAGCAGCCATACTGACCTAAACTTGAACGAGCAGTTGACAGTGCGTACTTGCGAGAGAGAGAATAGGGTAACTCTCTGGAGAGGGGGAAATCAGATGAGATTTTAGTGAGGAGCAGTCTTCAGTCCCGCTGCGGCTCCCGCAAGATCGAAATACCAATTACGGTGACACATCTGCAAATGGACCCTCTCCTTCCCCTCCTCTACACAGCAGTCTCCATTCTGTTCTCAGGATAGGGGAGGTTTCCAGGGTTGAGTTCATTTGGCATCAAATGAACCCAGCCCTGGAATCAAATGGAACAAAATAAACGGAAACGGAGAGGAACATTTTCTGCTACAAAATGTTTTAAAATTGGTTTCCGTTGCGTGCCCTAATAAACACGACCGTCATATCGAGCCTGGTCAAGTTTGACGCCATTGCAGATGCATCCCATTTGGTCAGATAGGGCAGAAACCAGGAACCGATTATAATGAGTCACTACCGGCCTTTTGACATGACCCAAGAGGTCCTCTGACCTTCATTCACCAATCATCTAAATGCAGGATCAATGGTCTCTCAGGAGGGAACATTTCATCATTTCTCTCTCCCTCTTTGACAGATTGAGTTAACGAATCGATGTAGAGGCTATAACCATGTTCCATCTTCTGAATTAATTTTTAAAAGCTATGTTAGAGGTTTTAATCTGTAGTGATTCAATAAATGGCTTCAAAAGTACAGCTAGATTCAGACAGTTAATTTAATAAACAAACTAACCAATTTTCGGACCCTGAAGGTGGTTTCATTAGGTAGACATTAGATAGGTTACTGAATCAACACACTTCAGTTTCACTATTGCCAGCCGATTCAATGACACTATGGTCATGTTCATTAGGGCACGACATAGCAAAATGTTTTGCAACAGAAAACAAAAATGTGTGTTTCTTATTGGACAAGTCCCTCTTTACCTTTAGTTTCGTAACTAACAAACACAACCCATGTCCTCTTGTTGCTGTTTCCTCTGCAGGGATGTTTCACTCAGTTTCAGAACATTTTAATCTGTTTGGTGCCTAATGAACACAATCCACATCTTTGTTGCTTTCCACAGGGATGATGTGGTCTGAGTGTAAGGAACTGTGGACTGAGGGGCCAAGGGAATACAGCCAGCAGCTGTGGAACGTTCTGGACTTCGGCATGCTCTCAATCTTCATTGCCGCTTTCACTGCCCGGTTCTTCGCCTTCCTCCAGGCCACCAGAGCCCAGCAGTACGTCAACGAAAAGATCCACGCTACCGATCTCTCCCTAGTGACCCTACCCCCAGAGGTCAAATACTTCACCTACGGTGAGCGAAGAACTTCTGTATTAATTTTGTTACTCATGTCAGGATTTAGAATGAATACACCCATGATACAGTTAAGACAAGTAGGCATTTTTCACACATCTATAAATACCACCACACACTCATAATACCTAACCACATGCCCTGTAAGACATGTAAACGGTAATGTTATAATGTTAGGGGTTATCGATGATTATACTTAAGGCAACACTGTAGGCACACTAATCTCAATAATCATTTGAGAATTAACACAGGACTATCACCATTCGTACTAAGCTGTAATTGTCTAATGGTGCATGGTGACACACGTACAGTACATAATTACTTTAAGTGCAACATTATCCACCTGGTAAACTGTGCAAAAGGTCAACAAAAGGCTGGCACTTAAAATCACATAAAAGCCTGTTTTTAATTTGACATTGAGAGCAATAGCGGCCTATGCAAATAGTAGTAGCATTATCATGACTCAAGATGAGACCCATATACAGACACGTGAGGCAAGTCTGAAAGATTTATTGAATAGACAGGAGCAGGAAAAAGGCAGGTTGAGGACAGACAGGGGTTCGTAATCCTGTTAATAGTCTGGAGATGTAGATGAGACACAGGTTTTTATCTTGGACTCATGAAATGTAGGATGATACGGGGGGTGCAGGGCAACAGAAGACGAATAACAGAGGGGCCAAGGATTTTAGAGATTGGGAAAGGGCCGATGAAACGGGGGGAAAGTTTGCAGGACTCAATCCGGAGGGGCAGATCCCGTGTAGACAACAATATCCTCTGCCCGAGATGATAGCGGGTAGCCGGGGTACGGGGAACCGGGAACCGGGCTCTCTCCCAGGCAAGCTGATAGCGGCGGAAGAACATCTGGGCCGAGGGTATGTTGACCTCTTACTCTTGCTCAGGAAAGAGCTGGGGCTGATTACCCATGGAGCACTTAAAGGGCAAGAGATCACCTTCCAGAATCAGGATGAGAACCGAAGACCACGATCAGAGACTATGTCGACCGGAAGTCCATGAATTCGGAAGATGTACTGTACTATGAGTTGGGCCGTCTCCTTGGCTGAGGGTAACTTGGGAAAGGGGGATGAAATGGGTGGCTTTAGAAAACCTATTTAACACCGTAAGGATAGGAGACCAGTGAAAAAGTCCAGGGATATATGGGACCAGGGGCGATGAGGAACAGGGAGTGGTTGAAGGAGGCCGGCCGGAGCATGCCACAGTCTTATTCTGAGCACACAACATGCATACGACGACGAATGCGGAGACATCAGAAACCATAGTGGGCCACCAAAAAACATTGTTGGAGGAAGGCCAGGGTCCGTCTGGAGCCGGGATAGCAGGTTAGAGCAGAGAAAGAAACCCATTCCAGCTCCGGGACCGGGCAGAATCCGGAACTAACAACTGGTTAGCCGCCCCACCCAGAAGAGTGTCGCTGCTAGACAGGAGGTAGGGAGGATTGTCTCTGGGTCAGACAGTGTAGCTGCGGAGCTATGCAAGCAAGAGAGGTCGTCAGGCTTCACATTCTTGGACCCATGGCGGTAGGAGATGGTGAAATTGAAACGAGTGAACAACAGAGCCCAATGAGACTGCCTTGAGGTGAGACGCTTGGCGGTGTGGAGAAATTCCTGATTCGTATGGTCGGTCTGAACTAGGAATGGATGTTCTTCCCCTTCTAGTCAGTGTCTCCGTTACCATTAGTTCCTCTCTGTGGGATTAAGATGAAGGAAAGCGCAGGGATTCAGCTTTTGGTCTTGGGCAGAACGCTGGGACAGGACGGCCCCACTCCAACGTCCAAGTGGGGCCGTCGACCTCCACCACAAACTGATGGGATGGGTCTGGATAGATTAAGATGGGGACTGTAGTGAACCGATGCTTGAAATCCAAAAACACCTGGTCAGCAAATGCGGACCACGTGAACGAAACCCAGGGTGAGGGGAGTGCAGAGAGGGGGGAAGCCAGGGTGCTGTAGCCCTGGATGAAGCGGCAGTAGAAATGAGCAAATCTCAGGAAATGTTGCAGATGCATTCTGGATGTAGGTTGGGGTCACTCCACCACCGCTCTTGCCTTGTCTGGATCCATCTGAATGTTCCCGGCAGTGATGACATATCCCAGAAAGGAGATAGTGGAGTGATGAAATTCATACTTCTCAGCCTTGACAAACAACTGGTTCTCCAGGAGGCACTAGAGGACTTGTCAGACATGGAGAACATGCTCCTGAACCGAAGGGGAAAGGACAAGAATATCGTCAAGATAGACAAACACGAACTGGTTCAAAATGTCACGGAACGCATCATTGACCAGAGCCTGGAACACTGCGGGACCGTTGGTCAGTCCGAATGGCATAACCAGATACTCGTAGTGGCCACTAGCTGTGGTAAGGCTTTCTTCCATTTGTCTCCTTCCCATATCCCAAAAAATAAGAACCCTGCAATGCAGGGGAGGCAGAGGGACGAATGATCCTGCCCCCAGAGAGTCCTCAATGTACCCTTCCATGTTCTTGGACCAGACAGCGAATAACGCCACCCCGAGGCAGTGTAGTGCCAGAGAGGAGGTCAATGGCGCAGTCATAGGGTCGATGCAGAGGAAGAGATGTGGCTCTGGCCTTGTTGATAACCTCCCGAATGTACTAATACTCCGCGGGAATGGCGGAGAGTTCCGAGGCTTTACCCAAGCCCACAGGAGGACGTCCAGGGGTGGGCTGCATCGCCTTGAGGCAATGCGCGTGGCATAATGGGCTCCAACCCAGGATTGAACCTGTAGCCCAGTTGATCAGGGGGTTGTGCCTCTGGAGCCATGACAATCCCAATACCATGGGTGCATGAGGAGATTCAATGAGCAGAAACTGCATGGATTCACTGTGATTCCCTGACACAGGTTGATAGGAATCGTACTGTGAGTGACACTGCCAATAGAGTGTCCGTCCAATGCTCTGGCGTCCATGGGAACGGAGAGAAGTTATGCGGAGATACCCAGCTCCGACACCAGGGTAGTGTCCATAAAGCTTTCGTCGGCCCCAGAGTCCAGGAGCACCCGGAGAGATTTAGACCGGTCACCCCACAGCAGGATAGCATGGAGAGAAGTATGAGAATGGGAGACTCCCTGTATGGCCCACCGGCATACTCATACCTACTGATGAGCCTGGGCTTTTTACTGGACAGGTGGATATATATTGTCCTTATGGTCAAGGCTATGAGACTGTCGAGGTCCAAGGGCAGCTCCCGGGCTGCGAGCTCATCCTTAATTCCCTCTGATAATCCATGAAGGAACGTGTTGAATAGGGATTCCGGGTTCCAGGCACTCTCGGCGGCTAAAGTGCAAAAGTCTACCGCGTAGTCTGCCACACTACGGGAGTCTTGGCACAGTTGAAGGAGCTTCCAAGCCGCCTCTCTACCTGACAACACCTTCCTTACTTCCGCCACAAAATCCTCCAGACGCTATCTCTGCGTTATAAGAGACGCTATCTTTGAACGGTCCGACGGAAACAAAGAGGGCTGCAGCTCGAAAATGAGGGAGCACTGGGAGAGAAACGCCCAGCAGGTTTTGGGATCCCCAGTGTAGCGCTCTGAAGGAGGTAAGTGGGGTTCTCGGGAAGCCAAGGTAGGCAGAGGAGAAGCACCCCGGAAAGCGGGGTTACTTAGAGTCTGGGAGGTATTCGTTGTGGCTTGCTGCCTAATAGATAGTCCGTTGAATTGTTCCAACAATGCACTGATGGCATGATCATGGTTTTCCACCAAGGTGTGGAATCCTTCCATAAGGTTATGTAGTAACTCCTTGTGTCTTCCAATGGTGGCTCCTTGCGAGGAAACAGTGTTACAGAGCTGGTCTGAATCTGGTGGGTCAGTCATGGCCAGTTTGTACTAACATGACTCAAGATGAGAACCAGATGCAGATACGTAAGGCAGATGGTTCAAGTCTCAGGGGCAGGCAAAGGCACGTCGAGGACAGGCAGGGGTTCGTAATCCTGGTAGCAGTTGGCAGAAGTAGACGGCAGGCAGGCTCAGGGTCAGGACAGGCAAAACAGGTCATAACTGGAGAAAGACACTGGCACAACTTGACGGGACAAGATGAACTGGCAACAGACAAACAGAAAACGCAGGTATAAATACACAGGGGATCAAGGGGAGAAAATGGCAGACACCTGGTGGGGGTGTAGACAAGCACAAGACAGGTGAAACAGATCAGGGTGTGACAAGCACTTTATTTTATAGTCCTGTTTCATTTAGTTTGACCTGATATTTACTGAGAAATTAGGAGGTTTATTGGTGCTTGTGTTGATGCATCCCAAAGAAACAAAATACACATTTTAGGGGAATTATTATGTAATTACCATTTGCTGTGTTATTTCAAAGCCTGAAACGACCTCGTGAGTCTGTAAAGCAAAGTCTAACCCAACCATTGTGTAGAACAATCCTATTGCGCCATGCATTAAACACATTGTGCATGTTGCTATGAGTGATAAGAAAACAACTGACTGTTACCCCTTCCTCCACGTAGCGAGGGACAAATGGCTGCCGTCAGACCCCCAGCTGATCTCAGAAGGACTATACGCCATCGCTGTGGTGCTGAGCTTCACACGCATCGCTTACATCCTGCCGGCTAACGAGAGCTTCGGACCGCTCCAGATCTCCCTGGGCCGCACTGTCAAAGACATCTTCAAGTTCATGGTTCTGTTCATCATGGTCTTCCTGGCATTCATGATTGGCATGTTTATCCTCTATTCTTACTACTTGGGTGCCAAGGTCAACCCGGCATTCACCACGTGAGTGATTATAGCAGACACTGTGACCACTTTATGAGGACACTTACTTGAACAGACGTATGGGGAGACACTTATGGGGACAGTCTCGGTCAACTTGTGTAAATAGAACATTAATTGATGAGGTGTGGAGTCAGTGACAGGAACTGCTTCGTACACAGTCAGTAGGGAGGCGTTGTATACATTCAACCTTACTGTTTTGTCCCCAAAGGCCCTGGAATGAATACACTCCTAAAATAGGAGACTAGAGAATAAGATTGATACACATTTATCAAGTAAGAACCTATCTACTGCCATGAACCTTCATAAAACATTTAAACATCGACAAGTGCGCTCTCCATTCATGTAGAGAGCTCTTTTCTTCCTCTATTGAGTCCAATCAAGAAGCGCTAGCTCATTCAGTCTATCGACTCAGTCAGTGTAGTGCAGTATGAAGTAGAAAATGGCCCAACTTGGTCTCCCTTTCTAAGAGTGCCTCAAACCGGAATTGTGGCAGCTCAGAAAAAATAACTCATTTCACACTGGACTGGATTCCCTCCAAGGTTACTCTTTCCAAAGTGAGAAAATGAAATAATTTCCATTGTTATGGTTTATTGTTTTCCTCAATTGTCTCGGTGTCCATATTGTATTTTATTAGCCAAGCTGGCATGGCATAAATGTATCACACACTTACAAATGGAACACACACACACTCATGTAACATTGCCAAGAGTCCCAATGGTAATTTCTGCCCTTACCAAGGACATCTGTGGAATTCATATAACACAAAATATCAAATACAGGGACATCACCTGAAAATAAAAATAATAATTTGAATGCAACAATTCCCATGAAACTATCCTTCAATCTTGTTGTTAATTTTCCACAAAGTCACTTTGACAACCAGAGGACTATATACCAGGATAGTATTAATCAAGACATGCTAAGATATTTGGTTAATTCCCCATACATCATATAGCTTACATGTCTGTCCTTAGAGGTTAGGCTACACAGGAAGTGACTTCTTAATCGCATCACTTTTTTTAAAGTAGCACTTTGTTATCGCCTGTCACTTTGGGCCTAAGCCAGATGTAGTTTGTGGTCTCACTAGGGCACAGCCACAAACTAGAAACCCCTAGAACTAATCCGCCTGTCTTGTGACAATCCCCTTCCTTCCTTGTCACCACAGGGTGGAGGAGAGCTTCAAGACTCTGTTCTGGTCTATATTTGGGCTGTCAGAGGTGTCCTCCGTGGTGCTCAAATACAACCACAAGTTCATTGAGAACATCGGCTACGTGCTCTACGGAATCTACAACGTGACCATGGTGGTGGTGTTGCTCAACATGCTGATCGCCATGATCAACAGCTCCTATCAAGAGATCGAGGTGAGTTACTCGTGTAGGGTGAAGTTACCCCAGCCTAGACGCTGATCTTGGGTCAGTTTAGCATTTCCCCCAATAATGGTTAGGATTGGGGGACGGGAAGCACATCCTAGATCAATACCTAGTGGAAAACTTCACCCTGGGGATGAATCAGTGGCATCTGTAAACCCCGCCATTTCATTAGGTTATAATTATAGCGATAGTGTATTTTGGGGTAATCTGTTGGTTGTTGCTGTGGTTTTTATATAATGCTGTATGTAGCACAGTATGCCCTAAGCAACTATGCTCTGTTGTCTCTAATTGTGAAACATCAGGGGCTCTGCTATGAATAGCTCTGAAATCAATCATTTCAAGATTATCCTTGTTATGTGCTATGGGAATATTTGTTGCTATTTCCTACTTGCCTCATATGACCGCAGTACAGCCGTGCTAAAGCCACAATGAATCACACCCCCTCATGTATTATTGCTTGAATCAATTATTTGGAGATGACCCATGTTATGTATTGTGGGAATTTCCTTTGATAATCCGCAACACAAGATACAAGAAGTGACATGAGGCCTCTGCTGTAATGTCCTATCAGAGACAACAACAGCTTGTGACTTTTCGATGGCAGTATTAGGCTAATAGTGTTGTCTCTCATAGATTAGGCCAACAGCAAATGAAGTATTTTTATTTGTATTTATTATGGATCCCCAGCCAGCAGCTAGTCTTTCTGGCGTCCGGCAAAATTAAGGCAGTTATACAATTTTAAAAACATTACAATAAATTCATAACATCCCATGAGCGAGACAGAAGTGAACAGGTTATCATTAGGTCAAACAGGTGTGGGATAATGGTGTTTGTAACAGTTACTGAGCTAGTCTCACTAAGTCAATCTCTCGACTTCCAGGGGGTGTTTACTCAGAGAATGAAATAACTCTACTTATCTCTCAGGATGACGCGGACGTGGAGTGGAAGTTTGCGCGCTCCAAACTGTGGCTGTCCTACTTTGACAATGGCAAGACGCTGCCTCCTCCCTTCAGCATCGTTCCAACTCCCAAGTCCTTTTACCACCTCGTCAGGTGGATAGTTGGCATGCTGCATTGCCGACGACGAAGCCTGAAGAAGGACGTAGAGCTGGGAATGGACAGTTCGAAGTCCAGGGTATGGATAGATAGGTGTATTTATGGATGGATGGATTCATTCATTCATCAAATCATCTATTGATTCATTTGTCCATTCATTCATTCATTCATTCATCTCTCTCTCTCTCTCTCTGCATTGTTTTGATTATAAAAATACACAAGTTCGCTCTAGCTGGAGACAACATTTTATGCGGAGATCTCTGTTTGTGGGTTATTATTTGTGCATGATATTCTTCCATGATTTCTCAGTATTGACTCTGGGTGGTCATAATTTGCACTCACCTCTTAATGACCCTGGAGAGGATCAATGGCTTTTGCATTACGTCTGTGGCTCGCCATATTTAAATTACAAATAAATATGAACGCTATCCACCTAAAGAGAAGGCTCTTGTATGCATTGGAGTCTGGAGTACTCGTCTAGTAAGAGAACATGGAATATTATTCAAGCCCTACTTAAAAGATAATAATAATAATTTATATGTATGGCGTGTTGAAATCCCCTTTAAGACAGGTTTGATGCCTGTATCTAATGTAATCCTTGGAGGATATCATCTGTTCAATCAGCAGGCCCCCCATGGCACACAATAATAGTATCAAGATGATTCATATGTGTCTGGGTTCTCTCTCTCTCTCTCTCTCTCTCTCTCTCTCTCTCACTCTCTCACTCTCTCACTCTCAATTCAATGGGCTCTATTGGCCTGGAAACATATTTACATTGCCAAAGCAAGTGAAATAGATCATAAATGAAAGTGAAATAAACAAAAAATGAACAGTAAACCTTACACTCACAAAGGTAGAAAAGGAATAGAGACATTTCAAATGTCGTATTATGGCTATATTGTATACTGTGTTGTAAGGGTGTGCAAATAATTCAAGTACAAAAGGGAAAATAAATAAACATAAATATGGGTTCTATTTACAATGTTCTTCACTGGTTGCCCTTATCTTGTGACAACAGGTCACACATGTTGCTGCTGTGATGTCACACTGTGGTATTTCACTCATAGATATGGGAGTTTATCAAAATTGGATTTGTTTTCAAATTCTTTGTGGTTATAATCTGAGGGAAATATGTGTCTCTAATATGGTCATACATTTGGCAGGAGGTTAGGAAGTGCATCTCAGTTTCCACCTCATTTTGTGGGCAGTGTCTGTACATTGTCAAAGCTTTCCTTAATTTTGGGTCAGTCACAGTGGTCAGGTATTCTGCCAAATCGCATTCCAGTTTGCTGTTTTTCCAATGTGTCAAGTAATTCACTTTTGGTTTTCTCATGATTTGGTTGGGTCTAATTGTGTTGCTGTCCTGGGGCTCTGTTTGTGTTTTTGAACAGAGCCCCAGGAGCAGCTTGCTAGGGGACTATTCTCCTGTTTTATCTCTCTGTAGGTGATGGCTTTGTTATGGAAGGCTGTTATGGAATCGCTTCCTTTTCCTGGTTGTAGAATTTAACGTCTCTTTTCTGGAGGTTATTTTTTGGGCAGAATTCTGCATGCAGAGTCTCAATTTGGTGTTTATCGCTTTTTGTGAATTCTTGGTTGGTGAGCAGACCCCAGACCTCACAACCATAAAGGGCAATGGGTTCTATAACTGATTCAAGTATTTTCAGCCAGATCCTAATTGGTATGTCAAAGTTTATGTTCCTTTTGATGGTGTAGAAGGCCCTTCTTTCCTTGTATCTCAGATCGTTCCCAGCTTTGTTGAAGTTACCTGTGGCGCTGATGTTTAGGCCGAGATACGTATAATTTTTTTAATGTGCTCTAGGGCAACAGTGTCTATATGGAATTTGTATTTGTGGTCCTGGCAACTGGACCTTTTTTGGAACACCATTATTTTTGTTTTACTGAGATTTACTGTCAGGGCCCAGGTCTGACAGAATCTGTGCAGAAGATCTAGGTTCTGCTGTAGGCCCTTCTTGGGACATTTCTCCAAAAAATACTGAGCGGCATTTCAGGTTATGTCGATATAGGATTGGTTTTACTGTGGATATAGATACTTTTGTACCTGTTTTCTCCAGTATCTTCACAAGGTCCTTTGCTGTTGTTCTGGGATTGATTTGCACTTTTCTCACCAAAGTACGTTCATCTCTAGGAGACTGAAGGCGTCTGTCTCCTTCCTGAGCGGTATGACGGCGGCGTGGTCCCATGGTGTTTATACAGATGAACGTGGTACCTTCAGGCATTTGTAAATTGCTCCCAAGAATTAACCAGACTTGTGGAGGTCTACAATTTTTTTCTGAGGTCTTGGCTGATTTATTTTGATTTTCCCATAATGTCAAGCAAAGAGGCACTGAAATTGAAGGTAGGGCTTGAAATACATCCACATCTACTCCACCAATTGACTCAAATTATGTCAATTAGCCTATCAGAAGCTTCTGAAGCCAAAACATAATGTTCTGGAATTTTCCAAGCTGTTTAAATTTAAGGAACAGTCAACTTAGTGTATGTACTCTTCTGACCCACTGGTATTATGATACAGTGAATTATAAGTGAAAAAATCTGTCTGTAAACAGTTGTTGGAAAAATGTACTTGTGTCAAGCACAAAGTAGATGTCCTAACCGACTTGCCAAAACTACAGTTTGTTAACAAGACATTTGTGGAGTGGTTGAAAAATGAGTTTTAATGACTCCAACCTAAGTGTATGTAAACTTCCCACTTCAACTGTATATACACTACCGTTCAAAGGTTTGGGGTCACTTAGAAATGTCCTTGTTTTTAAAAGAAAAGCATTTTTTTTTGTCCACTAAAATAACATACAATTGATAACGAAATACAGTGTAGACAATGTTAATGTTGTAAATGGCTTTTGTAGCTGGAAACGGCAGATTTTTTATGGAATTTCTACATAGGCGTACAGAGGCCCATTATCAGCAACCATCACTCCTGTGTTCCAATGGCACCTTGTGTTAGCTAATCCAAGTTTATAATTTTAAAAGTCCTCACAAGTCCTCAACTGGCAGCTTCAATCAATAGCACCCGCAAAACACCAGTCTCAACGTCAACAGTGAAGAGGCAACTCCGGGATGCTGGCCTTTTAGGCAGAGTTGCAAAGAAAAAGCCAAATCTCAGACTGGCCAATAAAAAGATTAAGATGGGCAAAAGAACACAGACACGGGACAGATTAAATCTACTTAGAAGTCCAGCATCCCAGAGTCGCCTCTTCACTGTTGACGTTGAGACTGGTGTTTTGCGGGTACTGCTGCAATAAAAATGTTATCTCTAAAATGGCAATCACCTCACTCTCTCCCATTTAATCAGTGGATACAGTTTGTCACGCCCTGACCATAGAGAGCTGTTTATTCTCCATGTCGGTTGGGACGTGATAGTGACTAGGGTGGATCATCTAGGTGATTTATGTTGGCCTGGTATGGTTCCCAATCAGAGACAGCTGTTTATCGTTGTCTCTGATTGGGGATCATTTTTAGGTAGCCATTTTCTCCATTGTGATTTGTGGGATCTTGACTATGTTTGTGTGTAGTTGCTTTCTGCACTGCATGTAGCAGCACTTTTCATTTATTCGCTTTATTGTTTTTGAAGTTTCTCTTCTAAATAAAAGGATGGAAACATACCACGCTGCATCTTGGTCCACTCATTCTAACGATCGTGACGGTTACTATTACAAGTTGTAACAGTAGATTTATCAACAGCGAGAATGAATGGTGCTAGTCAAGGAACAATTGAGGCCTGGACAAATATATTGGACCTAACTATCTGGCTGCCTGCACCTAGGTATCTGGCCTGCCGGACTTAGCTAGCTGGGTGGCTGGCTAGAAAGCTAGTGAGGTTGCAGACAGGTGGATGGGGTTTGAGCGGGGAATGGGTCATCTTTATATGCATTTATTTTGTTTTTGTACCTGTAACCCCCCCCCATTGACAAAACTAGATATAAAGTTGATCAAACAATAAAAGACTCACGTTAATCATTGGTCATTATTTTCATAATGGTTGATTGAGTATCCAGATAAAATATCCAAATATGTGTGTGTGTTTGTGCATGTCTGTGTTTTGCAGCTCAATCTCTTCACCCAGTCCAACCTGCGCATAGCAGAGTCCCACAGTTTTAACAGCATCCTGAACCAACCCACTCGCTATCAGGTAAGGTGACCTCTCCGCCAGTCTAAAATATCATGTTTAGCCAAAATGTCACATTAACATAATAGCATATAGGCCTACATTTTTGACATTTTCCTTTCTTTGTTGCAGCAAATCATGAAAAGACTCATAAAACGCTACGTGTTGAAAGCACAAGTAGACAAAGAAAACGACGAGGTCAATGAAGGTAATCTTGCATCTTAACTTTTACTCTGAAGTACCTCATCTGAAATTGTCTCTGAGAATCTGTTGCAGTGTTGTTACACAATGCCAATAATAAACTATTCTCAAGGGTAGGAAGAGGTCTGCAAACTGGTCAAATTCCACAGGTTTCTCATTGGCGTTTGAAGCTAAATAAACCATGCTAACTGCATTGTGCACTTAAAAAGATTATGGAGAGTAGATCAGTTCAACATTGTCATGCAGTGAATATTGCATTTGAGAACACAAACGGAATTCTTCAATTACAAACCACTTGAACAGAAATGACATTATTTCTCTACATGTTACTTTGCAGGTGAGCTGAAAGAAATCAAGCAGGACATCTCCAGTCTACGGTACGAACTCCTGGAAGACAAGTCTCGGGCTACAGAGGAGCTGTCCTTTCTTATCCAGAAACTGAGTGAGAAACTGAAGCTAGGCCCTACAACACGCTTCTACGAGTGAACCCACCGCCAGCCCACAGTACAACCAAGCAGCCAACATCCAAGCATTTCTCCACATACTCCACAGCACCCCCTGGCTAGGTTGTTTTGTAAAAGTCTTCTCTTTGCAAATCAAATCAAAGTGTATTTGTCACATGCGCCAAATACAACCTTACAGTGAAATGCTTACTTACAAGCCCTTAACCAACAGGTTTGCATGAAGTTAGTATTAACAGACAAGAACAGCACAAGTGAAGGCAACAGCAAAAAGGATTGTTGCCTCACTATTTTGGTGTACGGATAAGTTGCCCTAAGACTGATCTTGTGTCAGTTAAGCATTTTCCCACTAATGGTTAAGATTAGGATTGCGAGAGGGGAAGCTGATCCTAGATCTGTACCCAAATGAAACTTTACCCCAGAGCCACTATTTTACATTAAGACAAAAATGGTGTTACTGTTATAGATATTTATATATCATTACTTATTAACATATTTTAAAGTAAATGGTTGTTTAGTACTGGTTTTATCTGTTTCTTTCTCTCGTTATAGATTTATAACCAAGCAGTAGGATTATTTGACAATATTTCCTCATAAATTCTCTCATAAGATAATCAGTCATTGATTAATGTCATTATTATGTTTGTTCCTGAAATCCACCGAGTTGCAAAGCACCTTTTATTTTCTACGTAAACACTGTTCTTGTTGCTCTAGTGCTATGGCTATTTTGGGGTTCTTACATTGTGTGTTTTAAAGTTGTGTCCAGCCGTGGTCCTGGAGAGTGTACATCAGAATACCGTAAACAGTACAAGGGGATATCCAATGATCTACAGTACATTTGGAACGTATTCAGAGCCCTTGACTTTTTACAAATTTTCTTACGTTACAGCCTAGTTCTAAAATTGCTGAAATCGTTTCAGACGATTGCTGAAATCGTTTCAGACAAAACCCGTCATCAATCTACAAACAATACCACATAATGACAAAGTAATAACAGGTTTTTTGATTTTTTTTGCAAAAAAACTAAAATACAGGTATATATATTTTTACATACAGTACCAGTTAAAGGTATGGACAAACCTGCTCATTCAAGAGTTTTTCTTCATTTTGACTATGTTCTACATTGTAGAATAATAGCGAAGACATCAAAACTATGAAATAACACATATGGAATCATGTTGTAACCAAAATATTTTATATTTGAGATTCTTCAAAGTAGCCACTTGTTGACTGCTTTTCCTTCACTCTGCAGTCCAACTCATCCCAAACCATCTCAAATGGGTTGAGGTCTGGTGAATGTGGAGGCCAGGTCATCTGATGCAGCACTCCATCACTCTCCTTCTTGGTCAAATAGCCCTTACACGGCTTGGAGGTGTTTGGTGTTGAAAACAAATGATAGTCCCACTAAGCGCAAACCAGCTGTTGAGATGTGTCTGTTACTTGAACTCTGTGAAGCATTTATTTAGGCTGCAATCGGAGGTGCAGTTAACTCTAATTCATTTGTCCTCTGCAGCAGAGGTAACTCTGGGTCTTCTTTTCCTGGCGGTCCTCTTGAGAGCCAGTTTCATCATAGAGCTTGATGGTTTTTGCGACGACTGCACTTGAAGAAACTTTCAAAGTTCTTTAAATTTTCCACAATGACTGACCTTCATGTCTTAAAGTAATGATGGACTGCCATTTCTCTTTGCTTATTTGAGCAGTTCTTGCTATAATATGGACTTGGTCTTTTACCAAATAGGGGTGGTATACAGAAGATAGCCCTATCTTGTCACAACACAACTGATTAGCTCAAATGCATTAAGAAAAAAATTCCACAAATTAACTTTTTACAAGGTACATCTGTTAATTGAAATGCATTCCAGGTGACTACATCATGAAGCTGTTTGAGAGAATGCCAAGAGTGTGCAAAGCTGTCATCAAGGCAAAGGATGGCTACTTTGAAGAATAAAATATTTGTTTAACAATTTTTTGTGTTGTGTTATTTTATAGTTTTGATGTCTTCACCATTATTCTACAATGTAGAAAAGGTAACAATAAAGAAAAATGCTGGAATAAGTAGGTGTGTCCAAACTTTTGACTGGTACTGTAAGTATTCACACCCTTTGCTATGAGACTCGACATTGAGCTCAGGTGCGTCCTGTTTCCATTGAACATTCATGGTATGTTTCTACAACTTGATTGGAGTCCACCTGTGGTAAATTCAATTGATTGGTCATGATCTGGAAAGGCACACACCTGTCTATATAAGGTCCCACAGTTGACAGTGCATGTCAGAGCAAAAAGGTTGAAGGTCGAAGGAATAGTCTGTAAAGAAGTTTGGAACCACTAAGGCTCTTCCTAGAGCTGGCTCCCGGGCCAAACTGAGCAATCGGGGGAGAAGGGCCGTGGTGAGGGACGTGACCGAGAACCCGATGGGTTCCTCTGTGGAGATGGGATAACCTTCCAGAAGGACAACCATTTCTGCAGCACTCCACCAATCAGGCATTAAAAGTAAAGTGGCCAGACGGAAGCCACTCCTCAGTAAAAGGCACATGACAGCCTGCTTGGTGTTTGACAAAAGGCACCTAAAGACTCTCAGACCATGTGAAACAAGATTCTCTGGCCTGATGAAACCAAGATTGAGCACTTTGGCCTGACTGCCAAGTGTCACGTCTGGAGGAAACCTGGCACCATCCCTACGGTGAAGCATGGTGGTGGCAGCATCATGCTGTGGGGATGTTTTTCAGTGGCAGGGACTGGCAGACTAGTCAGGATCGAAGGAAAGATGGAGCAAAGTACAGAGATATCCTTGATGAAAACCTGCTCCAGAGTGCTCAGGATCTCAGACTGGGGCGAAGGTTCACCATCCAACAGGAAATGACCCTATGCACACAGCCAAAACAACACAGGAGTGGCTTCAGGAGTGGCTTCCAGCCAGAGCCCGGACTTGAACCCGATCGAACATCTCTAGAGAGACCTGAAAATGGCTGTTTAGCGACGCTCCCCATCCAACCTGACAGAGCTTGAGAGGATCTCCAGAGGATAATGGGAGAAACTCCCCAAATACAGGTGTGCCAAGCTTGTAGTGTCATACCAAACAAGGCATGCGGCTGTAATCGCTGCCAATGGTGCTTCAACATAGTACCGAGTAAAGGGTCTGAATACTTATGTAAATGTTATATTTCAGTTTTTTCGCGAAAGTTCCTAAAAACATGTTTTTGCTTTGTCATTATTGTGTAGATTGATGAGGGGGAAAAACTTTCATCCATTTTAGAATAAGGCTATAACGTAACAAAATGAGGAAAAAGTCAAGAGGTCTCAAAACGTTCCAAATACACAGTATATAAACTCTGGATTGCTGATGATAAGAGACTTTGAAGCCACCATTCAGCCATATTGGTACTCCCCAGTAGAAGCAGTCCTCCAGAGGAATGAATGGAATGCTCCAGTATTTCAAATAAGTGTTTCAAGGACAAAATTACATGCATTTAAGTCTTCTTTTGTTGTAGTGGGGACAGTAACATTTAAAACTTTAAATTATTTTTATTTGTATATTTATTTTTAGCTCACATATTATAATTTGAAAGCATGCATTAAGAATAAACGTGGCAAAAACAAATGTAGACATTAATAAATGCATTTCTATACCTTCCAAAATATTTGTTACAATGGTGGGGGAGTGCCAAGATGGAGTCATTGGACATAACATAAAGCCTGCAACACTTTCATAAGCTGTACATTAAGATTCAGAAATTCTTATGGTAACAACCACAGTGTTGTCATTGCGTACTATCCCTACTAGGTACTGTTTTAGGCGTGTAATTAGAGCATACCCTTTCAAAAAAGTACAACTATGTACCTGAACTCAATGTAAGCATTTGTAATAGATCGTTAAGAACAAAGTAATTCTAACATGATCAAAGATCATGTAACAGCGATCTGACATTATCAAAGATCATGTAACAGCCATGTAATGTTATCAAAGGGTTTTACAGTAGTTGTCATTCCATCCTAGATGGGACTTGGTTAAGCATTCCTCTCAGGTCAAATGTGATGAATTCTATATAACACATTCTTATATTCTATGATATAACACATACTTTTATGTGGGTCTCATCATTTCTTTTAAATGACACATACTGCATTTATGCCAAATGCACCATACAAGGCTATGTCCAATACATTGCCAACTCATTGATAGAGGTGCTTGTGTGGGTAAACCTATTTTCTCTGTGTAGCCCTGATGTGAAACTGTGGATAGAAAGTGGAAAATTGCCTCTTCGGGACCAGATTTGGTTTACACTTAAGCATTTATTGGTATAATAAACAGCTTTAGATTTCCTTAATGATCTATGCAGTATATACGATTCCTTTCGTCTGATATCTATATTGTAATTATACTAGGGAACAGAAACATGCATTTGATTTATATATTGTATTTCATAGGATGTTCTTAGACACTGTAAATAAAGTTTATTCTAGCTCAATAACTAACATTTCAGTCATGGTGGAATTTTCTCTTTTTAATGATCTATTTTTGAGTAGAACAGAAATAGTTGAAAGCGAATGTTTGTATGCATATGAAAATCGATAGCTGCTGTGTAATAAAAAAGGCTTGAGATAAGCAATGGAAAACCTCATACAATATATCTCATAACACAATATTTAATATTATCAGAGACCTCTCCACTCATTTTGGATAGACACACCAACTATTTCTTGGGGACAAGCTTACATCATAATTTTTTTGTTACAATAGGATATTCTTCACATTTAAGCTATGTATTTTCATATACCCATATATATGATTTTATTTTGATGGCTATAATTACATAATTGTACATTGAGATGATCTAGAAACTATACGGTGATGCATATTTTTAACCTGTTTTCTATATAAAATGCCTTTGGAAAAATGCAGAGTTGGATTGATTTTGTTGTATAACAATCATGTTTTGAGTAAATGTAAGACCAAGGTATTAAGTAGCAAACCCCAGATTTGGGACCAGACAAGTACTCCATAGAGAGTCTGGTGAACATTAGCACCAAATAAAATGACAACCTTAGGGAGTGAAAATACTCTCTCCTCCTCTTTGGGCACATAATGCACATTATTATGAGAAAATAAACATTGTGTAATATAAATCCAACATAATACATGTTGTATTAAGATCATGTTTTGTCATGAGTAAATGTAATACTAAGATATTAGGCAGCAAAGCCATTATATAGAGTATATACCTGGTAGTAGAGCATCACCATGAGGAGAAAAGTAAAGACACTTACTGTACATACGGTATGTTCCTGGCAACCAGTCGGATCCAGTAGCAGCTGGTTTTTCTCAGCTAGAGGGCAGTAGTGCGCTATAGAAGATTAGGATTTCTGACACTTACGCTGCATTTGTCAGCAAGTGAGAAGTAGGAAATTACCACATAAGACTGGGAAAAATCCAGTTGAACGGCCTTCCAATTGATAATTACTAATGGGAAACTCGTCCTCGTCCTGAGCGCCCACTTCTCCCACATGCTGAAATGATCCCGATTACAGCATTTTCAGCAGATAAATGCAACTATAAAACATTATTTATAAAAAGCTATGTATTAATATTGTTTTTGAACACTATCATTTCTTTACAAGCATGATAGCTGTAGTTTTAGTTAATGTAGCCAATCTGCGTTTCTTAACAACTTCAAAGCATGTCAATGCATAATAGTAATGATTTAACTGGTAAATTCCCACCTCCCACTTGGTTATGAACGCAGCATTAGGTCACAATTGCAGATAAAGCAAACAACACTGATGCTTCCCTCTGACTGTTTGCTGTATTTTCAGGATGTTTGTATATTTACGTTTTTACATTTTAGTCATTAGCAGACACTCTTATCCAGAGCGACTTACAGTTAGTGCATTAATCTTAAAATGGCTAGGTAGGACAGCCACAAATCACAATCATACTGTAGTAAGTACATTTTTACTCAATAAAGTAGCTATCAGTAAAGTCAGAGCTAGGAAGGGGTGAAGTGCAAGTGTTTGTTCACCAAAATCTTTAAACAAAATAAATTGGTCGGGGTGAGGAGGGAGTGTGAGGGGGAAGTTTTGGGATTATTTAAGATACTCTGTGAAGAGGTAGGGTTTCAGATGTTTTCGGAAGATTTGCAGGGACTTGCAGGGACTCTGCTGTCCTAGCTTCAGGGGGAATCTAGTTCCACCATTGGGGTGCCAGGACAGAGAAGTACTTGGACTGGGCTGACTGGGAGTTGCCCTCCCAATGGGTTGGAAAGACCAAGAGAACAGAGGTGGCAGAACGGAGTGCTCGGGGTGGTGTGTATTGTTTGAGCAGGACAGTTTCTCTTGATGCTCTGTAGGTAAGCACCATGGTCTTGTAGTGGATGCGAGGTTCGACTGGAGGCCAATGGAGTGTGCGGAGGAGCAGAGCGACATGGGAGAACTTGGGAAGGTTGAAAACCAGGCGGGCTGAAGCGTTCTGGTTAAGTTGCAGGGGTTTGGTGGGGAGCCCAGCCAACAGCGAGTTTCAGTAGTCCAGACTGGATTAGAAACTGCGCCGTAGCATTGTATTCTACAGATGTTGTAGAGCATGAATTTGCAGGAGCGAGTCACTGCTTTGATGTTTGCAGAGAATGACAGGGCATTGTCAAGGTTCACGCCAAGGTTGCACTCTGGGAGAGGGACACCGTGGAGTTGTCAACTGTGATGGAGAGGTCTCTGAACAGGGTGGCCTTCCCCCGGGAGGAAGAGCAGCTCCGTCTTGTCGAGAATGAGCTTGAGGTGGTGGGCCCACATTCAAGCTGAGATATCTGCCAGGCACGCAGAGATGCATGTCGCCACCTGGGAGACAATGTGAGGATATGACAGAGCCAAGTGATTTGGTGTATAGAGAGAAGAGGAGAGGGCCTAGAACCGAGCCCTGGGGGACACCAGTAGTGGGAGTATGTGGTGCAGACATGTGGTGTAGATTTAAAAACTCTGTAGTTGTAGTTTCAAGTCAATATCCAAAGACAATGTTTGCAAGGGCAGAAGAGGAAGAAGAAGTGAAACAGTTTCAGGAGTTTAATTTGGTTAACACGTCCAGTACAGCATACATACTCTGCAAAATAATAACTCTAAAACACACCTGTCCTGAAATTAAACATTTTGAATGAAACATCAGTGCAGTTTTTGCAACCCCCCCTTGGGTTGTACCGTGGCGGAGATCTTTGTGGGCTATACTCGGCCTTGTCTCAGGATGGTAAGTTGGTGGTTGAAGATATCCCTCTAGTGGTGTGGGGGCTGTGCTTTGGCAAAGTGGGTGGGGTTATATCCTTCCTGTTTGGCCCTGTCCGGGGGTGTCCTCGGATGGGGCCACAGTGTCTCCTGACCCCTCCTGTCTCAGCCTCCAGTATTTATGCTGCAGTAGTTTATGTGTCGGGGGGCTAGGGTCAGTTTGTTATATCTGGAGTACTTCTCCTGTCCTATTCGGTGTCCTGTGTGAATCTAAGTGTGCGTTCTCTAATTCACTCCTTCTCTCTTTCTTTCTCTCTCTCGGAGGACCTGAGCCCTAGGACCATGCCCCAGGACTACCTGACATGATGACTCCTTGCTGTCCCCAGTCCACCTGGCCATGCTGCAGCTCCAGTTTCAACTGGCCTGGGCCCTAGGACCATGTCCCAGGACTACCTGACATGATGACTCTTTGCTGTCCCCAGTCCACCTGGCCATGCTGCTGCTCCAGTTTCAACTGTTCTGCCTTACTATTATTCAACCATGCTGGTCATTTATGAACATTTGAACATCTTGGTCATGTTCTGTTATAATCTCTACCCGGCACAGCCAGAAGAGGACTGGCCACCCCACATAGCCCGGTTCCTCTCTAGGTTTCTTCCTAGGTTTTGGCCTTTCTAGGGAGTTTTTCCTAGCCACCGTGCTTTTACACCTGCATTGTTTGCTGTTTGGGGTTTTAGGCTGGGTTTCTGTACAGCACTTTGAGATATCAGCTGATGTACGAAGGGCTATATAAATAAATTTGATTTGATTTGATTGAATTGTGGCCTAACACTCGCTTATTGTACGTAATTGACATAATTGCTCAACCAATGTATTACCGTGTCACGCCCTGACCTTAGAGATCCTTTTTATGTCTCTATTTTGGTTTGGTCAGGGCGTGAGTTGGGGTGGGCATTCTATGTTTTTGTGTTCTAAGTCAGGATTCAGACCTAAGCCAACTCCCCGTGCTTACCGTAAGGACCCAAGGATGGAACTGAAGCCAGTCGGGGTGAAATTGGAGGTGAGCGAAGGGAGCGAAGCAGAGACAGTGAAGGAGTTGATGGGGAGATTGGAGGAGAGAGTAATGAGAGAGTTGCTGTGTTGGTGCATGAGGCACGACATCTGCCCGACGGAGCGTGTCCTCGATTTGATGTCACCTGAGTCAGCTCTCCATACTCATCCTGAGGTGCGTGCAAGCCATCTGGTGAAGACTGTGCCAGCCCCACGCACCAGGCCTCCTGTGTGCCTCCCTCGCCCTGCACGTCTTGTGCCAGCTTGGCGCTCCAGACCTCCAGTGCGCCTCCACAGCCCGGTGAGTCCTGCGCCGGCTCTAGGCACGGTTTCCCCAGTTCGCCAGGAGGACCCAGTGCAGCCTGTTCCAGCGCCCCGCTAGAGTGGGCATTCAGCCTGGAAGAGTGGTGCCAAGGCTACGCACCAGATCTCCAGTGCTCCCCCACAGCCCGGTCTACCCTGTGCCTCCTCCACGGACCAGGCCTCCAGTAGGTCTCCCCAGCCTGGTGAGTCTTGTGTCTGTGTCCTGTCCGGAGCTGCCAGAGTCGCCCTCCTCTCCGGAGCTGCCATAGTCGCCCTCCTGTCCGGAGCTGCCAGAGTCGCCCTCCTGTCCGGAGCTGCCAGAGTCGCCCTCCTGTCGGGGGGCCGCTGCGAGGGTCCCCAGTCTGGGGTTGGCGGCGAGGGTCCCCGCTCCAGAGGCGCCACCTAAGTGGGCCAAGCCTAAGGTGAAGTGGGGTCCACGTCCCGCACCAAAGCCGCCACCGCGGATAGATGCCCACCCAGACCCTCCCATATAGGGTTAGGTTTTGCGTCCGGAGTCCATTCCTTTGGGGGGGTACTGTCACGCCCTGACCTTAGAGTTCCTTTTTATGTCTCTATTTTGGTTTGGTCAGGGCGTGAGTTGGGGTGGGCATTCTATGTTTTTGTATTCTATGTTTTCTATTTCTGTGTGTTTGGCCGGGTGTGGTTCTCAATCAGAGGCAGCTGTCTATCGTTGTCTCTGATTGAGAACCATACTTATGTAACCTTTTCCCACCTGTGTTTTGTGGGTAGTTGTTTTCTGTTTTTGTGTCTGCACCAGAAAGAACTGTTTCGTTCGTTCTATTTGTTGTTTTTGTTATTCAGTGTTCAGTTCAAATAAGAAAGATGAACACGTACTACGCTGCGCTTTGGTCCACACCTTCTTCATACGACGACCTTTCACCAAAGTATTACTGACCTTTCACCAAAGTAATTGAAAAAGCTGTATGTCAGTAAATGTCACTTGCATTCCAGAATATCATCAGATACCTGTACATACAGTACCAGTCAAAAGTTTAGACACACCTAACAAAAACATGACTTGTCCTTGCATTGGATGCACGTGATGTTGAACTGGATCCTCTGACCTACGCCTGCCATAAAGCAACTGCAGTTATAGTCGTCAACTGTATTACTATTTTGGCTGAGTCATTCACAGGTCGGCTAGGGATATCTTGTATCTGATGATATACAGTACGAGTCAAAAGTTTGGACACACCTACTCATTCAAGGGTTTTTCTTTATTTTTACTATTTTCTACATTGTAGAATAATAGTGAAGACATAAACTGTGAAACAACACATTATATGGAATCATGAAGTAAGCAAAAAAAGTGTTAAACAAATCTAAATGTATTTTATATTTGAGATTCTTTAAAGAATCTGTGGAAAGAACTGAAAACTGCTGTTCACAAATGCTCTCCATCCAACCTCACTGAGCTCGAGCTGTTTTGCAAGGAGGAATGGGAAAAAATGTCAGTCTCTCGATGTACAAAACTGATAGAGACATACCCCAAGCGACTTACAGCTGTAATCGCAGCAAAAGGTGGCGCTACAAAGTATTAACTTAAGGGGGCTGAATAATTTTGCACGCCCAATTTTTCAGTTTTTGATTTGTTAAAAAAGTTTGAAATATCCAAGAAATGTCGTTCCACTTCATAATTGTGTCCCACTTGTTGTTGATTCTTCACAAAAAAATACAGTTTTATATCTTTATGTTTGAAGCCTGAAATGTGGCAAAAGGTCGAAAAGTTCAAGGGGGCCGAATACTTTCGCAAGGCACTGTATTTGTGCTGTAAAGACAATGCCTATGGTCCTTGTCAATCCAGTTTGGCAAGACAGCACAAACATATCTGGCACTAAGCAAAGCACTCTATGAAGTGAAGCGAACATAGCACTGTACAAAATGACACCGTCTATTTTAATACATAACCAACTCTCCAGGATTTTCACAATCTGAACGTGCATGTCAAAATAACAAACCAACAAGTTAAAAAATCTCGCCCTAACTATACAGAGAGTAAGTGAATGCGCAGAAACACTTAATCTACTGGTCTTGCCACTTTAGTTATAGATTATTGTTGATTTGTATATAAAGGGTAAAATACATACACATTCCATAGATTTCTGCAATTGCTGCTGGATATGCTGTAGGCAACTGACAATAAAGAAAATAGACTTTGTACTGTGGACCACTATATGTAGTGTGAAGAGACTTTAAAAAATATATATATTCCTCATAATTACTGGGGGGGTTTGTTTTCTTTTTAGTGTCTTTCACGCTCACATATCTTCCGGTTCGAGGTATGTTGACCTGATCAATGTTCCACTATAATTTAATGAACTTTTAAGTTATGAAAATGGACAGCTATTGAAGTCAAAAATACTGTAGTCAAGCTTTAACCTGGTTGCCAGTCTGTTTCTGCTCTCTTGCCAACTCCTTATGGAAGTGTCATGTCAAACTTTTTAACCTTTTCTTTGAAACAACACAGAAACAATTATTGATGTGCCTAAGCAGAACATAAACAGAACCTTTTATTTTGCCCTAAACTCTATTTGTAACCTTGTTGTAAGAACTAGACATCCTGGTGTCACCAGGAACGTTGTCACCATGGAGATGTGAATGGAGGGCACTCTCAAAGCCAGCTGTGTGAGTCTCTGACTACTACCAAGGTAACCAGTGTACCCTAGTCAAGTCATGTTATTGCATTTCACCTCACTTTTACAGTACATGCAAACAAAAATGTCTTCATTAATGCAGTTTTATCTGGGAAGGGAGTAACCTTCGAAAAAGATGAACCTTCAAGCATTTTATAAATGTGTATCCTGATGATGTGTGCTCTTAATATCAATCAATTGAAATTAATGCTGCTGTTTTACACAAGGTCTCTAGGACCAGCTTATAATAAAAACATTTTTTATTGGAAAACAGTCATTTTGACAGTGAGTTTTATTAGCACTATGGGTTCACTACTCACTGTAAAAATTCTGCAAAGCTACTTGCGAAAATGCTGCAACACCTCCGAGGGCTTGTTCAACTTGCCCTGATCCGGGCATTGGCTGAATGTTTACTGAAACATCCTTGACAATGTCCTCCTAACAAGGCAGTTTAGATAGCAACTTAGCAAACATGACACTGGCATCCCAGGCTTCTAAGCAACAACACCCATGTGGGCCTTACTGAGACAAAGAGAGCCCTTAACAAGCTCCATAGGGGGAAGAAGATGGATGCAAGATCAGCCAGACGGATCCTGACAAACATATCAATACAAAATACAGCAACAACAAATACTGTCTCATAGCTCATGCACATAAGGCATTGTGAATGCTCTTATGTATTCATAGAAGGTGTTCTCAGAATCATGAATTTGAACTTTTAGATGCTAGGTGATTGAGGAAGTGACTTATCACAATTTAGATTTTTGAATTGGGATTAGAAGTGAAGTGCCCAATGCAGTCGTTTTTTCATATATCAATATCAAATCATTTCTGGGTAACATTTTTAAAGTACCTTACTGTAATAATTTTCCATCAATAGCTTTTTTATTAAAAAACTATTTCTCAAGTGAGAATTTTGCTGAGACTGTCTAGGTCTTGTCTGTGTGGGGAGGGGAAAACTTAAAACTATCTGTTATTGGCAGAGGTTTGGAACTCTCTTTGTTATTAGTCTATTAACCAATTTACCACCTGGTGTTGTCACCAGGCAAACTGAAACTCCCGCCCATGCAAACAGGCTGATTAGAAAGTCCTTTGTAGATTGCATTTTCAACCAGCATCAATCAGGAAATAACCCAATAAAAAATGATCACACTTTAAGTGTTAGTTTCATCAGCTGTTGTATAATATGATACAGAACACAGGAAAACATCATTTTGGCTGCACTGGGACTTCAGTTCTTTGGTCAGCTCCCTAAATTTGAAGACTGTGGCCTCACTCTGTACCAGATCAATGTGGTAAGTAGACATCTCGCACAGAAACTTGCTCGGTGGAGGAATAACATAAAAGCCTGCTTGCAACATAATGAGATTCCTATTGACTCACCCATTATGTGTAATATGTCTTGCTCAATATCTGTTTCATAGTATAGTGAATTAAAGTAATAGTACAGAAGTAGTAGAGTAGGACTAAAGTATTGACTATAGGAAACATAGCTACTTACCTACTGTAACCACAATGCAGATTTGATTGAATTGAGCCCTAAATTGATGAAAAATGATATTTGGTTCCCTAGGACTCCGGTAAAGAGGGGTACCTTAAGGCACTGCCAACAGATCTCATGCCCTTTGAGAAAACCCTGTCCAGAAATAAAAGAAGCTTTCTGGTTGACAACAAAATACATGTATTTCTGTTATCAAATTACCATCAAAGACGTCAACTGGCATAGACTTCTGATAGACTGTACATGGTGGTAGGAGGTAGGGAGGGACTAGGGGTTGTTTCATAGACTTCTGATAGACTGTACATGGTGGTAGTGGGTAGGGAGGGACTAGGGGTTGTTTCATAGACTTCTGATAGACTGTACATGGTGGTAGTGGGTAGGGAGGGACTAGGGGTTGTTTTATAGACTTCTGATAGACTGCACATGGTGGTAGTGGGTAGGGAGCGACTAGGGGTTGTTTCATAGACTTCTGATAGACTGTACATGGTGGTAGTGGGTATGGAGGGACGAGGGGTTGTTTCATAGACTTCTGATAGACTGTACATGGTGGTAGTGAGTAGGGAGGGACTAGGGGTTGTTTCATAGACTTCTGATAGACTGTACATGGTGGTAGTGGGTAGGGAGGGACTAGGGGTTGTTTTATAGACTTATGATAGACTGTACATGGTGGTAGTGGGTAGGGAGGGACTAGGGGTTGTTTTGGACTGGGACTTCTCATGTTCTCATGGTCTCTTCCTCTTTCTTGAAGATGTCCTTAGCCGACTAAGCCCTCATGCTCCTGCTGATCCACCACCAAGTCCTCAGCCCCCCCTGCTTTGATGCCTTCCCCTCCTTCCAGAAGTACACGAGGAGGTTGTGTGCCCGACCCAATCTGCATGCTTACCTCGAAAGTGAGGACTTCAAGAACAGACCCATCATTCCTGGGAAGAGAGCCTAAAGTGGATTAGTTGGTTGGATTAGTTAACGTGTGACGACTGTTGCTCATCGAATGATTAAAGGTTTCCAATTGCGTGATAAACTGAATCAAGCAATTATTAACTCATTAACCTGGGGCACCATGGGAAAATTAGTTTTATTGAGTTTCTATTTCCCAAATTAACTCAAAGAATATCAGAATATCGATTTTACAACAGCAACTAATTAACCAGTTACCTCTACAGTCTCATTCTGAACGTCGCATAATCCGGGGATCTGCACGGACCCGGGTCTCACCAATGAGTTCGTACCACACCAATCCTAGTTGAGTATTTATTTACTAGAAAGCTAAAATGATGATAAAAGATATACATACACAAGATATACAAACACCTTCTAGGCTATTGATTAGAACTTAGTATAACGGGCCAACACACTATGGCGCGTGTTACCCAAAATGGGGATTTAAAAGAGAGAGAAAAAGAGAAAGTACATGAGAGAAATATACATTTGGATGAATGTGTCAGCTATGCTTATTCTAACCCTAGCCTTGCCACAAACTGCCGCTCTTATGGGTCAGAATATAATGATGTAATTACGTGGGGAAGGTCTCCGTGAGTTCTCCGCGTGGACTGTTCAGGCTGCTCAATGACGCACTTCTCCAGTGCAACTCTTTGGTTGTCCTCACAATGTCAGTGTCCTTTTGGCTTAGGAGTCTGTTCCCTCGCCCTTGCTCAGGAAGGGCTCTTATGAGGACAGACAGCTCTGTAGCCTCCTGTTTGGCCCTGTCCGGGGGTGTCCTCAGATGGGGCCACAGTGTCTCCTGACCCCTCCTGTCTCAGCCTCCAGTATTTATGCTGCAGTAGTTTACGTGTCGGGGGGCTAGGGTCAGTTTGTTATATCTGGAGTACCTCTCCTGTCCTATTCAGTGTCCTGTGTGAATCTAAGTGTGCGTTCTCTAATTCTCTCCTTCTCTCTTTCCTTCTCTCTCTCGGAGGACCTGAGCCCTAGGGCCATGCTCCAGGACTACCTGACATGATGACTCCTTGCTGTCCCCAGTCCACCTGGCCATGCTGCTTCTCCAGTTTCAACTGTTCTGCCTTACTATTATTCGACCATGCTGGTCATTTATGACCATTTGAACATCTTGGCCATGTTCTGTTATAATCTCCACCCGGCACAGCCAGAAGAGGACTGGCCACCCCACATATGCTCTCTCTAATTCTCTCTTTCTTTCTCTCTCTCGGAGGACCTGAGCCCTAGGACCGTGCCCCAGGACTACCTGACATGATGACTCCTTGCTGTCCCCAGTCCACCTGACTGTGCTGCTGCTCCAGTTTCAACTGTTCTGCCTTATTATTATTCGACCATGCTGGTCATTTATGACCATTTGAACATCTTGGCCATGTTCTGTTATAATCTCCACCCGGCACAGCCAGAAGAGGACTGGCCACCCCACATATGCTCTCTCTAATTCTCTCTTTCTTTCGCTCTGAGGAGGACCTGAGCCCTAGGACCGTGCCCCAGGACTACCTGACATGATGACTCCTTGCTGTCCCCAGTCCACCTGACTGTGCTGCTGCTCCAGTTTCAACTGTTCTGCCTTATTATTATTCGACCATGCTGGTCATTTATGACCATTTGAACATCTTGGCCATGTTCTGTTATAATCTCCACCCGGCACAGCCAGAAGAGGACTGGCCACCCCACATATGCTCTCTCTAATTCTCTCTTTCTTTCTCTCTCTCGGAGGACCTGAGCCCTAGGACCGTGCCCCAGGACTACCTGACATGATGACTCCTTGCTGTCCCCAGTCCACCTGACTGTGCCGCTGCTCCAGTTTCAACTGTTCTGCCTTATTATTATTCGACCATGCTGGTTATTTATGAACATTTGAACATCTTGGCCATGTTCTGTTATAATCTCCACCCGGCAGTTCGACTTGAATTTATCCGCTTAGACACAGCCATTCATCCGTAGCTTGGGTAGAAAAAGATTTATTTGTCTTCAAACTTGTGTTGCGTTTTGGGTTCGTTGACTTTTTTAGACCTCGGCTGCAGCTTGGGTCACGTAGTCTTATCTGTAAATTCTTCACTCACAGGTTTTATACCCTCGGGTCAGAGGTGGGCGCAACCGCCTTTAGGGCAATTCTCTGGGAGTACCAAGTTAGAAGGCAAGGTCTAGATTTGACTCAAATCCAATTTTAGACAACTAACTTCACCTTTCATCTTTACCAAAGCATTCTCTTTGATTTGAACATTTTCCACACAACGTACAATGTATAAACATCAAACTAGGTAAACTGTTGACGTTACAATGTTTTCGTAATAACGTCATCTATTAACCTTTAATAACAAAACAAAAATGACATACATTTTCATATTCCATCTATCGTCATGACCACCATTGTGGCTGAAGGAAACCATTGTTCCAAAGTCCCTTTATTTCATGTTTAATGTTCTGAGGCTGGTTCTCCATAGTAACAGGACAAAAGGAATTTGTCTGTGGCCTAAGATTTACCAGGGGTGTGAGGGGTCATAAAAAACCCACATCTTCAGACCCCTAAATCTCTCCTCCTCTGTTGGGGTTGAGAGATAATCTGTAGGGTTGTGGTCTCCTGTAACCTGACCTGATCAGGACAGTCATGACAAAGTGATGCTGAAACCTATTGGCACTTGTAGAGAAAATTGACTGAAACGTTGTCTCAAGTATTGCATTACAAACACCAGCTCAACTTACATACTGTAAGAGCCAGTTATGGTTGTTGTCAAGTGTCAAATGAAAAAAGAGCGTGAGAGATTGTACACGGAGGAGGATCAGGTGTGGTATTTGCAGTCCTATATGGTGAGCATTTACTTTACTACAATATGAATATACAGTTGAAGTCGGAAGTTTACATACACTTAGGTTGGAGTCATTAAAACTCATTTTTCAACCATTCCACAAATTTCTTGTTAACAAACTATAGTTTGGCAAGTCGGTTAGGACATCTACTTTGTGTGTGACACAAGTAATTTTTCCAACAATTGTTTACACACAGATTATTTCACTTATAATTCACGGTATCACAATTCAAATGGGTCAGATATTTACATACACTAAATTTACTGTGCCTTCAAACAGCTTGGAAAATTCCATAAAAATGTCATGGTTTTAGAGGCTTTTGATGCTTCTGAGGCTAATTGACATCATTTGAGTCAATTGGAGGTTTACCTGTGGATGTATTTCAAGGCCAACCTTCAAACTCACTGCTTCTTTGCTTGACATCATGGGAAAATCCAAAGAAATCAGCCAAGACCTCAGAAGAAAAATTATAGACCTCCACAAGTCTGGTTCGTCCTTGGGAGCAATTTCCAAATGCCTGAAGGTACCACGTTCATATGTACAAGAAACAGTATGCAAGTATAAAAACCATGGGACCACACATCCGTCATACCGCTCAGGAAGGAGACGCGTTCTGTCTCCTAGAGATGAATGTACTTTGGTGCGAAAAGTGCAAATCAATCGCAGAACAACAGCAAAGGACATTATGAAGATGCTGGAGGAAACAGGTACAAAAGTATCTATATTCACAGTAAAACGAGTATTATATCGACATAACCTGAAAGGCCGCTCAGCAAGGAAGAAGCCACAGCTCCAAAACCGCCATAAAAAAGCTAGACTACGGTTTGCATCTGCACATGGGGACAAACATTGTACTTTTTGGAGAATTGTCCTCTGGTCTGATGAAACAAAAATAGAACTCTTTGGCCATAATGACCATTGTTATATTTGGAGGAAAAAGGGGGATGCTTGTGTAACTGTATAGACTTTACGTCCATCCCCTCGCCCCGACCTGGGCGCGAACCAGGGACGTTCTGCACACGTCAACAGTCACCCTCAAAGCATCGTTACCCATCGCTCCACAAAAGCTGCGACTCTTGCAGAGCAAGGGGAACCACTACTTCAAGGTCTCAAAGCGAGTGATGTCACCGATTGAAACGCTATTGGCGTGCACCACCGCTAACATGCTAGCCATTTCACATCAGTTACACTCACCCCCCTTTTGACCTCATCCTTTTCCGCAGCAACCAGTGATCCGGGTCACGGCACCAATGTAACAGTATAGACTTTACGTCCATCAGCTCGCCCCGACCTGGGCGTGAACCAGGGACGCTCTGCACACGTCAATAGTCACCCTCGAAGCATCGTTACCCATCGCTCCACAAAAGCCACGGCTCTTGCAGAGCAAGGGGAACCACTACTTCAAGGTCTCAAAGCGAGTGATGTCACCGATTGAAACACTATTAGCGCACACCACCACTAACTAGCTAGCCATTTCACACCGGTTACACTTGCAAGCCGAAGAATACCATCCCAACCGTGAAGCACGGGAGTGGCAGCACCATGTTGTGTGGGTGCTTTGCTGCAGGAGGGACTGGTGCACGTCACAAAATAGATGGCATCATGAGACAGGAAAATTATGTGGATATATTGAAGCAACATCTCAAGACATCAGTGAGGAAGTTAAAGCTTGGTCGTAAATGGACAATGACGCCAAGCATACTTACAAAGTTGTGGCAAAATGGCTTAAGGACGACAAAGTCAAGGTATTGGAGTGGCCATCACAAAGCCCTGACCTCATGTAACAGTATAATTTTAAACTCCCCTCTGGGCGCACAGGGACCTTCTGACAACAGTCACCCTCGAAGCATCGTTACCCATCGCTCCACAAAGCCGCGGCCCTTGCAGAGCAAGGGGAATTACTACTTCAAGGTCTCAGAGCAAGTGACGTAACCGATTGAAACGCTATTTAGCGCACACCGCTAACTAAGCTAGCCGTTTCACATCCGTTACACTCACCCCCTTTTGACCTTCCTCCTTTTTCCGCAGCAACCAGTAATCCGGGTCAACAGCATCAATGTAACAGTATACTTTTAAACCGTCCCCTCACCCATACCCAGGCGTGAACCAGGGACCCTCTGCACACATCAACAACAGTCATCCACGAAGCATAGTTACCCATCGCTCCACAAGAGCCGCGGCTCTTGAGCAAGGGGAACTAGTACTTCAAGGTCTCAGAGCAAGTGACGTAACCGATTGAAACGCTATTTAGCGCACACCGCTAACTAAGCTAGCCGTTTCACATCCGTTACACTCAATCCTATAGAAAATTTGTGAGCAGAACTGAAAAAGTGTGCGCAAGCAAGGAGGCCTACAACCTGACTCAGTTACACCAGCTCTGTCAGGAGGAATAGGCCAAAATTCACCCAACTTATTGTGGGAAGCTTGCGGGAGGCGACCCAAAACATTTGACCCAAGTTAAACAATTTAAAGGCAATGCTACCAAATACTAATTTCACATTCTTAAAATAAAGTGGTGATCCTAACTGACCTATGACAGGGAATTTTTTTCTCGGATTAAATGTCAGGAAATGTGAAAAACTGAGTTTAAATGTAGTTGGCTAAGGTGTATGTAAACTTCCGAATTCAACTGTAGGTCCAATCTTTTGGATATAGACTCAATGCCTTGACGGAAGGTGTGTGTTTTTTTGTTTATGTCTCTGGAAGGTTATTTGTGCAAATACTGTATGGGGTACATTTGAACAGTAGAGGTCTACTGCAGACAACTCATTAAAGGAGACACATTGGGCCTAGGAAATGGCAACTTTATGAAGCTCAATGTGTTGGCCTAATGTCAGCATGCATGGAATGTAAGGACAGTTGAACTGAAACATGGTTCTCATGGACTAGGCCTCGGGGAAAGATATTTCTTGGATGCTCACATAAGAATATGATATGATATGACTTCAAGATACAGTACGGAAGAGCAGTGCAGGATGACTCTGGCTGGCTACAAAAGCCTTTAATCCAGACTTTAATTAGAATTGACCAAAACCTAGAAACTAGTCTGACCATTGCAATTTCAACTATTTTGAAAATAAGCATAGCCTTGTATAGTATTAGGACATTGGGACTTCTTTGGACTTGAAAGCAACCCTTGAGACTGCACGAAATTCGTTTTGCTTTTGTATCAGGTTATCATTATTGATTTAGGCTATAGCACATTGGAATCCTTCAATTCAAGGCAACAACGTAACTAACTTGTAAGTCAGTATGACTTTGCAGAAAGTGACAGATGTGGGCGTGTAGTTGGGAGTTTAGAAAGGGACAACCCCCCATTCCATTTTCAAACGTGTTCATTTCACTGGTTACTGTCAGAGCCACTGCACCACTTGCATCACAAAAGTAAGTACCTCGCTTTAGACCACAATTGCAAAATATAGTTCCGTTATAATAAATAAAGCGATGTGCAATAGATGGCTAGGACTTTAGGATTTATACTGCGCACAGTCAGATGTTTGTCCTATAGTCGGTCGTGCACGCGGGCGAGCTTTTGCCTTTGAATTAGGTTAACTTTAACTAGCCTACCTTGCCATTAAATTAATTTTGCAACTAAAACTGATCCTCGACGGTATACGAAAAATAAGACCAATAGCTAGCTAGTTGGAAGTTATGTTCTTGTCTAAACCTGGGTTATGTAGCTAGTTCGCTAACTGAACAACAGATTGTCCTCCCACCCAGTTATGCATGGGGATTCAAGTTTTAAGTTCGAGCATATCTATGCTTGAGTTGGTTGAAGTGCTGTCAGACTGACTGGGTGAATTTGAGCTTCCTGGGTAGCTAAACTAGGGGTGTATTCATTAGTATGATTCCGTTGCAAACGTAACGTTTTGCAACGAAAATGAGTTGATATTGGCCAAACTCGGGTATATCCCTCCCCGTTTAGTGACATTTACTCTGGTTGCTTCCGTTTGTTTCCTAGAGTAAACGTTTTGCAACGGAATCTGACGAATGAATACACCCCTGACATAACCCGGATGCGAGATATTCAAAAATGTCACATACGCCAGATTGACCACACTGCAAGATTGTTTTTGTTAGCAAACAAATCGTTTATTCAAATGGGCGCATGGGATTTTCACATGCAAATAGCACTTACAACTTGGCCTCAAGCAATAAGGCATCTCGGGGGTTTGTGGTATATGGCAAATATACCAGGGCTAATGGCTGTTCTTACGCGCGGCTCAACGCAGAGTGCCTGGATACAGCCCTTAGCCGTGATAAATTGGCAATATACCACAAACCCCTGAGGTGCCTTATTGCTATTATAAACTGGTTACCAACGGAATTAGAGCAGTAAACATGCATGTTTGGTTATACCCGTGGTATACCATCTGATATTAAAAATGAAAAAGAAATGCTTTTTTAAATTCCTGTTCTGAGCATCTGAGATTTACTATGCAATCTGACACACGTCAAATCAGTTTCCTTGATCTTCTGATCTTGTGTGAAGATAATGTTCTATACACTGATGTAGATCCTTCAAACACCCCCAAACAGGGAAACGGATCCCAATCATAGGTGTTATCACGTGCTCTACTAAGGAAGTTATTTATCTTTTAACTTGTCCTTGTGGTAAAAAAAAAGCGCAAATTCAAAGTACGAACCTCAGAGCATCGTAGCACCATTAGGTGCAAAAACTTGACTTACCCAGTTGCGGCCCAATTTTTGGAAGCAAACCACTCTGTCGTCCCTACGTTCTATTGGCATCAAACATGTCACCCTCTCTAGGAGGATAATTTATTGTTAAAATGAGAGGCTGCCTGGATCTTTAATTTTAAAGACCCTTGCTCCCTTCGGTGTCAATTGAGACTTTGATCTGAAGCCATTCTTGTGATTATTGTGATTTTGCTATTGTAAATGTTTGTAGGCTTATGTAGCCAAATTGTATCTTTGATCATATGCTATCCATTTGTTTTTTTGTAACTATTTTAATTGTTATTTTATATATGATAATTAACCAATGATATCAGGCTGCACCCGGCCATGGTTACAGACACGTGTGTGTCTTTTGACACTATTTAAACTCGTCACCCCGCAGTGTTTGTCATTATTCCCTGATGAAGACAGCTTGTCTTTCAAAACATTGCACGTTAGGTTATTACATTTTTGCATATGAGCTCCTAGAGTGTGCGGCTCTCCTTTAAATTTTTAAGTGTTCTACTCCGCTAGCCAGCACCTCGCCTAAATAGGTGTCCAGTTCTTTCGCCTGTATACCATCTAATATACCATGGCTGTTAGTCAATCAGCATTCGGGGCTCGAGCCTCCCAAGTTTATATTATAAATCACAGGTATGACAACATTTGTATTTTTTTTTGCTCTAGTTCCGTCTTGCCTAAGAACAGCCCTTAGCCGTGGTATATTGGCCATATTGGGCTCCCGAGTGACGCAGCGGTCTAAGGCACTGCATCTCAGTGAAAGAGGCATCACTACAGTTCCTGGTTCGAATCCAGCCTGTATCGCATCCGGTTGTGATTGGGTGTCCCATAGGGCAGTGGTCAATTGGCCCAGCGTTGTCCGGGTTTCGCTGGGGTAGACAGTCATTGTAAATAAGAATTTGTTCTTAACTGACTTGCCAAGTTAAGTTGAGGTCAAATAAAAAATATATAAACCTAAATTCCACACCCCCACGGGCCTTATTGTTTAAATATACTATATTTGTAGTATTTAATACTAAAGTCTATTTTTTGCTTTTAAAAAGTTTAACAGTACTCTCATTAGTATTTTCTTCCAAAGGCAGCTATTTCATTTAGTTGCAATAGCAATGGGGCACAAAACAGATCTGTTTGTCTGAATCCATGGTATAAAAGTCAGAATAATTTTTGTCTGAAATATTTTCATCAAAGTGTATTTTCTTGTAATGAATTGACACATGTTTTGTATCTCCTCTCTCCAGTGGGTCCCTACACAATCACCTACTTTGGAGTCCGAGGTATGTGGAGCCAGTTAATCCTATTCAACATCACATGACAGAGCCTGGTTATTGTTTTGAAGTAATAATAGTCTACCATTGGAGAATGCATGGTTGTTTATGCATTTCCTGTTATAATACGCTTTTTATATTGATATAGCTAACTATAACCAAAATTATTCCTGCAATTGTACTGTCTCTTTAAAAAATGGTGTAAGACAAAAGCCTTGCTCACATTCATGAAATGTGAACTTATTTAGTGTCATTAATTACCCAGTAGCCTGCTGCAGCAGCTTGACTCAATACTCAATATTGTGTTTCTATTGGTTTAATAACATAATCTGGAGGTGAAGTCATTCCAGGTCATCTTAACACTGTGATCTTTCACACAGATTTTATGACCTGGATTTCACCCACAATGACTGTTCACTTTGCAGCCTCACCCATCCCTTTTGATTGTTATCACAGAAAATACTTGGACTACTAGGTTGGCTCAGCTGGCCCCCATGGTCACAGTTCATACACTTAACAGTCTGTGTTCCTTCTGTGTCTGCTGCTTACATTATTCATGGTGCTTTATCACTGAGAAGGGCTGGCTTTCAGTCAGGAGGAGCATGTGACCCAGGTTAATGTGGGGTGAACAATCATGTCATGGGACTAGGGTTGCACATTTTGGGGAATATTCAGAGGTGGGAATTAACAGGAATCTATGGGAATTAACAGAAATATATGCAAATTAATATTAATACCATTTACATTTTTTGAATTGGATATATATACCATATCATATGGAGACAGAAACATAAACATTTTACCTTATCATAAGTAGACATAATTGCAAATGATTAAATCCTTCCAATAGAAATAAAATAAAAACTATCGAGTTTAAAATTGAACTTCAATTAAATGAGTTGACTCTTCACATGGGATAATTTCACTGAGCAACAAAAGGGAATATTGAATGATCCCAAATGATACGTTGCATCACCCAAAAAACATTTTCAACGTGAGTCTAGAAACTAAAGCTTTGGTTGTCTTCCTCTCAGGCTTTCATGTCTTCTTCCTGGACCTCCTCAATGTCCACCTCTTGAACATCTGACTGAGGCCTCATCTTCACTGTCACTTTCCAACCTTGTTGAGGATGGCTCGTTATCAGGCTCAAAAAGCATCATATTTGCCCGGAAGGCCACCAAATTTTCAACCGTTGTATTGGTCAGCCTGTTGGGTGCTTTGGTATGTGTGTTCCCAAACAAGGACTAGTTGCGCACTGAGGTGGCTGATGTTGGTTGGAGTTGGAGGATTATGGAGGCAACAGGGGAAAGAGCCTCAGATCCACAAAGTCCCTTCCACCAGGTGGCTGATGAGATATGTTGGCACGACTGCCATATTGCTTCTCCATCCCAAAGCCCTTGCTTGGTAGTGTACTTCGCTAGACTGCCATGACCCTTGCCCTCAGCCATGCCAAGGTGGCGAGACACGGTAGTGATGACACTATAGGCCTTGTTGATCTCTGCACCAGACAGGATGCTCTTGCCAACATACTTGGGGTCTTACCTGTACGCTGCGGCGTGTATGGGCTTCAGGCAGAAGTCTTCATGCTTTTTGATGTATTTCAGAAATGTAGTTTCCTCTGCTTGGAGTAACAGTGAATAGCTTTCAGGATGCTTACCACTCTCTCCTAAAATACATAATCCAGGAAGATCCTCTTGATGGGCCTGTCCATATTGACAGACTGTGATATGGCCATTTCTAGGAGAGACTCCTCCCCTCCAGGAGACTATCAGACATGATGACAACACCACCCCAACGGGTGTTGCTGGGCAGCTTCAGTGTGGTGCTCGTGTTCTTCTCATTTTGCCCGGTGAGGTAGATTGCTGCTATAACTTGATGACCCTTCACATACCTAACCATTTCCTTGGTTCTCTTGTAGAATGTATCCATTGTTTTCAGTGTCATGTTGTCCTTGAGGAGCAGATTCAATGCATGAGCAGCACAGCCAATGGGTGTGATGTGAGGGTAGGACCCCTCCACTTTAGACCAAGCAGCCTTCATGAGCACAGCATTTTGTCACCAGTGCAAATACCTTCTGTGATCCAAGGTCATCCATGACTGCCTCCAGCTCATCTGCAATGTAGAGACCGGTGTGTCTTTTTATTTTATTTTTATTTCACCTTTATTTAACCAGGTAGGCTAGTTGAGAACAGGTTCTCATTTGCAACTGCGACCTGGCCAAGATAAAGCATAGCAGTGTGAACAGACAACACAGAGTTACACATGGAGTAAACAATTAACAAGTCAATAACACAGTAGAAAAAAAGGGGGAGTCTATATACAATGTGTGCAAAAGGCATGAGGAGGTAGGCAAATAATTACAATTTTGCAGATTAACACTGGAGTGATAAATGATCAGATGGTCATGTACAGGTAGAGATATTGGTGTGCAAAAGAGCAGAAAAGTAAATAAATAAAAACAGTATAAAAACAGTATGGGAATGAGGTAGGTGAAAATGGGTGGGCTATTTACCAATAGACTATGTACAGCTGCAGCGATCGGTTAGCTGCTCAGATAGCTGATGTTTGAAGTTGGTGAGGGAGATAAAAGTCTCCAACTTCAGCGATTTTTGCAGTTCGTTCCAGTCACAGGCAGCAGAGTACTGGAACGAAAGGCGGCCAAATGAGGTGTTGGCTTTAGGGATGATCAGTGAGATACACCTGCTGGAGCGCGTGCTACGGATGGGTGTTGCCATCGTGACCAGTGAACTGAGATAAGGCGGAGCTTTACCTAGCATGGACTTGTAGATGACCTGGAGCCAGTGGGTCTGGCGACAAATATGTAGCGAGGGCCAGCCGACTAGAGCATACAAGTCGCAGTGGTGGGTGGTATAAGGTGCTTTAGTGATGAAACAATGGATGGCACCAGTTTGTGAGTAGACTTTGCATCCAGTTTGGTAGGATAGTCAGTATTCAAGGAGGCTTTGTTGCGAAAGCATTTGATTTTCCTGGAAGGAGAGTTTGCAGTCTAGCCAGACACCTAGGTACTTATAGATGTCCACATATTCAAGGTCGGGGGTGGTGATGCATGGGCATGGGGTGCAGGCAGCGATCGGTTGAAAAGCATGCATTTGGTTTTACTAGCGTTTAAGAGCAGTTGGAGGCCACGGAAGGAGTGCTGTATGGCATTGAAGCTCGTTTGGAGGTTAGAAAGCACAGTGTCCAATGACGGGCCGAAAGTATATAGAATGGTGTCGTCTACGTAGAGGTGGATCAGGGAATCGCCCGCAGCAAGAGCAACATCATTGATATATACAGAGAAAAGAGTCGGCCCGAGAATTGAACCCTGTGGCACCCCCAGAGACTGCCAGAGGACCGGACAGCATGCCCTCCGATTTGACACACTGAAGCTACTGAGTCTGCCGATAAGAATATGGTGATTGTCAGAGTCGAAAGCCTTGGCAAGGTCGATGAAGACTGCTGCACAGTACTGTCTTTTATCGATGGCGGTTATGATATCGTGTCTGTTGTCCCTTGTGCCTGTGCTCTTGTAGGATACTGGTTGAGGGGTGGAGACTATGTAGTTAATTAATTATTCCTTGCCCACGAACGTTTGACCACCCATCAGAGATGATTTCAATACAGTCTGCTTTCTCTATGATTGCTTGACCTTCACTTGAACTCTGTTGAACTCTGCATCCAGCAAATGAGTAGATAAAGCATGTCTAGTTGGAGGGGTGTATGCTGGGCGAAGAACATTTAGCTATCTCTTCCAATACACATTGCCTGTGAGTATCAGAGGTGAACAAGTTGCATACACTTCTTGAGCAAGACATTCATCAGCATTTATCTGACTACGTTCCTCCATTGAGTCCAAAAAAACCTTCTGATTCCAGGAGGACCATGAGCTGTTGATATCGATAAGATGTCTGATTCATCATTTTCACCTTGAATAGAAGTAGATTAACTTTTGTCCGAGGTTGCTTGTTATGAGTGCTGAGGGAACTTTATGCACTTGGCCAGATGATTCTGCATCTTTGTTGGAATTCTTCACATATGATTTGGCACAATATTTGCAAATGTACACCGCTTTTCCTTCTACATTAGCTGCAGTAACATGTCTCCTCCACACATCAGATGGGGCCCGTGGCATTTTCCTGTAAAGAAATGAAAAAATGAGTTAAAAAAAACAACAAATCCAATTCGATGTACAGATAAATAGTTAAGCAGTTGGATTAAACAACTCCTTTGTAAGATACATGTTTTAAAATTAAACATGTATGGAAACAGTTTAATGAACACTTAGTTAGCAGGCTCAAGCAAGCTAAAACCCACATGGTAGCAAAAACTAACTAACAGAAATTGTTAACAAGTTAGAAATGATGTAAACACACTTTGCCGTAGGCTGCTATTTACAAGTTAACAAAAAATCATGCATGTCATAAAATATATTCACTCCACCCCGTATTGTAATCAAAACTCACCAGAAAGCATGTAGTCCTTTGCTCAGACAGCATAGTAGTGTGGGCTCAATGGCATCTCATTAGTGTGCAAGATCTTGAGAATCAGCTGTACATGTGATGGAAGAATGCACTGTGCATGCAGAGGATTGCAATTCCATTGAATTAGGGCTAGTTTAACCAAAATATGCCACAAGACCTAGAATTGCCTTGTGTGTATCCTACAATAAAAGGTTCACTGTTATAAACTAACTTTTTTGATGAATTTAAGCAAAATTCCTGGGCTTAACTCCCCATTTAAAAATTGTATTACATTTATAGGTAAGTTTCCAACCCTTTGTAACCCTACATGGGACTAAAGGTTCATTGACTTGAATCCATTTTTTTTTGTACTTGAATAATCAAGAAGGTCATATAAATAATCACAGAGATAAAATAGCATTTTTATTTCTGGATATAAGCTGCCTTTTTATGGACCTACTACTGTACATCAACAAGAAAGCAAACTTTGCACCCCTTCATATTTTACTTCGGCTTACAGTCTTACCTGTTTATTTTTTGTCTGGAATGCATATAATTACACAACACTAGTGCTATTTATAACGCGTTAGATCTGTGCCAAAGCGTCTAATGATGCCAGAGTGTCTTATGATTGAGAGCTGCTTTGTTTTTGTTGACCTGTTCTGTCTCGTGTACCACAGGGCGCTGTGGCGCTATGAGGATCATGATGGCCGACCAGGGCCAGGAGTGGAAGGAGATCCTGATGGACTTTGCTGACTGGACGAAAGGAGATCTGAAAGCCTCTTGTGTGAGTGGGGAATGGATCATTATTTTGTTACCATCTTTCATTTGTCAACCTGTTCAGTTGAACCAGGGATGATGGTCTGTTAATAACAGCTGGGATTTGTTTATAATGTTTGTTTCAACAATCTCTGTCTGTACATTCCATTATTCATATTGAAGTAAAGAGATTTTACCTCATTAACTCAGTTGCTATCAATGTAGAGTTTATTCAGCTACAATATATATGTAAACCCCATGTCCCAATTAGTTGTTACAATCTATAATAAATAACACAAATTATTTTTCTGGTTTTAGGTATTTGGTCAGTTGCCCAAGTTTGAAGATGGAGGATTGGTCCTGTACCAATCCAATGCCATTCTGAGGCACTTGGGCCGCAATCATGGTAATTGATCTCAATTGTAATGTCATATACACAGAGATAACAAAACATTAAGAACACCTGCTCTTTCCATGGTATAGGCTGACCAGGTGAAAGCTATGTTTGATATTTACATTGTTTTCCTCACTCCATTTATCCTTTATAATCTCTCAAATGTTAGACTGAAATGTTATTTCTACTTTCACCTAACTCGAACACACACAGATGCCTATGGGAAAGATGGAAAGGAGGCTGCCCGCATTGACATGATGTGTGATGGCGTTGAGGACCTTCGTCTTAAATATGGAAAAATGATTTACCAGGAATACGTAAGTATTCACCAAGGCTGAAATTCTGACGAAGTTCATACAGTTCATACAAAATGTTCCTTTACTAATGCAGTGCAGTAAAAAAACATTTGGTTCAATGTGTGGCGCCTGACAACGTGATCGGGAAAATCAAAAAACATTTGGTTCAATGTGTGGCACCTGACAACGTGATCGGGAAAATAAAAAACATTTGGTTCAATGTGTGGCACCTGACAACGTGATCGGGAAAATCAAAAAACATTTGGTTCAATGTGTGGCACCTGACAACGTGATCGGGAAAATCAAAAACATTTGGTTCAATGTGTGGCACCTGACAACGTGATCGGGAAAATCAAAAACATTTGGTTCAATGTGTGGCACCTGACAACGTGATCGGGAAAATAAAAAACATTTGGTTCAATGTGTGGCACCTGACAACGTGATCGGGGAAAATAAAAAAACATTTGATTTCTGAAATATACAATACACCTGCAGTGAAGCCGCTCAACAACTACATCATACCAGTCATCCAACAGACTCCCATTCAGAGCGACACACATGGTCAATGCCTTGCTCAAGGGCACGTTGACAGCTCTCCCACCAGGCCAAGAAACGTGGACCCGAACCCTCCAAGACCCACAGTTCCCCAATAGCTGTCCCTCAACCATTCGAGACCCTGCCCACAGTCCCACCTCCCCAAGAAGAAAAAGAAAAAATACAATTAATTCCATTCCCCACCCACAAGAACCCCCCCAATTCACCAACAACTAAGAGAATGAACTAAAGAGAAAAAAGGAAATGACAGAAGAAAACAGCAAACAACAATGCAAAGTAAAATAAAAACTAAACTAAAATCATAACAGCAATGCCAACTGTAATAGTGCCAGACATGCACACAAACATATACATGTATGTGTGTCTTCTAGTATGTATTCTTTTGAATGAGAGTCTGTATATGCATGTGTACAAACACCTGCACGGCATCAGCCTCAGGCAAACCGACATTAGTTGTAAAAACACTGCCCCTCAGTGTCATTCAAACATACTTTTGTTATGTTATTATTTTGACGATTTAAAAAAAAACGTATCTTTGACCATCATGCTATCTACCTCACAGCAATTCCACTTGTCTCCAATTCCACATCCCAACCCTCAGCTTCCCTCAGCCCATCCCTTCTATCTCTGCTGTCCACCCACTTCGGGTTTCTACCCGACACATCTTACAACTGTGCTGTGATGTTTAACGTACCATCTCAATCTATCTAATCAAATAAAATCCAGAGATTGCAAGTTCAAGAGAAATATTTTTACTAAGAGTTTTAATATATAAGTATTTGACTGACCCGGTCTCTCCAGATCTCCTAACAGTACTATTTCTAGGGTCATGTTTAGCTCAATGCTATGCATTTTCAGCCATTCCTGAACCTAAAATCAGAAACGGGCTACCCGAGGGCAATACCAAAATAAATGGTCTATTGATTCTGTATCCTCACAACAAAATCTGCAGCGTCAATGATTTTATGCCCCAATTATTCAACATTTTGTTGGTGGCAAGAATTCTATATAATAATTTTAGCTGAAAAGCACAAAGTCTTGAATCTTAAGTTTGAAATATTTACTCATCATGGAATTGGTACATCAAAAATCTCTTCCCAACTATTTTACAATGCGTATGGCACAGTTGTCAACATCCTGGTCCTCAAATTAAACTTAGATACTTTCCTATATGCTATTTTTATTCCTGCGCAAGTGTTGAGCCTTTATATTGGACAGACAGACCAGTTCCCTACCTCCTCCCGCTGCTACCTGCCTCCTCCATTTTTGGGGTAATGCTGTAATCAATTGGTTGTATTCTTGGATTGAGTAGACCTTCCCGTACAATTCTGATAACTCCATGAATGACAACTCTACCATTCCAATTTACAATATAATTTAAGAACAAAATACAATTTTCAAACATCTTTCCCATAATACAGATATTTTATCAACCAGCACATTTGAGTTCAGCCATAATATTTGTTGTAACATTTGTTCTATCTTTTCAGGGGGATGAAATTGAAATTGTAGCCAGCTCTGCAATGCTTGTTTGAAAAGGAGAGAGACTCTAAAAAAACAACAATATTCAATTAATCGTAAATGAGACAAGGCAATCTGCAAAAAGGACATTTTTAAACAAAGGATGAGTTTTTCTTAGTAATCTACTTGAGAACCATTTAACTTTTGAATAAGTGAAGCTTTTAGAGGTTTAGTGCTTTTATATTTAATAATCTCAACCCACCCTATTCATAATATGGATGGGCACGTTTTATTTTGTCTGGTTTAGCATCCCAGATGAAGCTAAATATTTTTGCTCATATGATTTGAAAAATGAATCATCAGGAGTAGGCAGCGCCATAAGTAAGTGAGACAGGGAAGATTTTAATTTACCTGCCATTTGAGAAATTTTTCAGACCCATATGCATTGGCTGCATAATCCAGTAGGGCGTCCACCCATGGTGCTCAGAATGACAGGAATCACATTTAAATTATGGTAATGCATCTTAACAGAACATGCAACTCATGTAATGAAGCAGCAATGTCATTTTCAAACATTTGCCAAAATACAATTTGGGGGAAAAAAGTGCACCTGAGAAATACCATTCTAAACAGTGCACCTGATAGCGGTTCCATATGTGACAGAGATGAAAATCTGTTATCTAAAGATAACAATGAGGATGGGTTGCTAATATGACTATGATTGTGCATTTGGCTGCGTTAGGGTTTAAACTTTTTGATTTTTTAAAATCATTTTTTGGCGTGAATAAATTGGGTGAATTTTGGACCATTCCAGCTGGTGTAACTGAGTCAGGTCTATAGGCCTCCTTGCTCGCACATGTTTTTCTGTAATGCCCACAAATTTTCTGTAGGATTGATGTCAGGGCTTTGTGATGGCCTCTCCAATACCTTGACTTTGTTGTCCTTAAGCCATTTTGCCACAACTTTGGAAGTATGCTTGGGATCATTGTCCATTTGGAATAGCCATTTGCGACCGAGGTTTAACTTCCTGACTGATGTCTTGAGATGTTGCTTCAATATATCCATGTAATTTCCCCTCCTCATGATGCCATCTATTTTGTGCACCAGTCCCTCCTGTAACAAAGCACCCCCACAACATGGTGCTGCCACCCCTGTGCGTCACGGTTGGGCTGATGTTCTTCAGCTTGCAAGCCTCTCCCTTTTCCCTCCAAATATAACAATGGTCATTATGGCCAAACAGTTCCATTTTTGTTTCATCAGACCAGAGGATATTTCTCCAAAACCTAGACTCAAATGATGTCAATTAGATCTTTGTCCCCATGTTTAAAGCAGTCAATTTTGCAAACCGTTGTGAAGAAATAATCTGTCTGGAACCAATTGTTGCTTGTCTGAAACACATGCATTTTGAAACTGCCCCCATGAGTGACAGAACACTCCAATCCCGACAACTAGAGAACAAAAAAGAGACCGTATTTTGTATGCAGTTTTATTACTCAATCATTATTGTTTTTACCTTGTTTGCAAACTGATATTTGACATGTATTAATGCCAAAATAACATGCAAATAAATAGCTAAACAGATGGGTCTGAAAACAGTCTCTGCCCTACCTGGTCTGAGTGATGGGTTACCACTGAATAAGATCCATGATGACTAACAAATACACACAGGCCAATTTTTTGAATTCCCCCAAAGGTATGCAAATGAATCTATAGACCGATAAGCATTATGTTGAAATGTATTTCCATCGACTGGTATTTCCATCAATTAATAAAAAGCGTTATTTTGCAACGTTTTCTTTTTTTTCTCCCGGTCATTTTGGCAGGCAACAGTTGTATTTATTGGCTTTTAATTTGCCAGCTAACGGAAACCCTTGTAGCTTAATGTGTAAACATTAATGAAGTGTCATTATTAAACACTTTCTCTTTTTCATAGGATACTGGTAAAGACCAATACATCAAAGACCTTCCTAACCACCTCGACAAGTTTGAAGCTGTGATGGTCAAAAACAAGACTGGTTTTCTCGTTGGTGACAAGGTAACCAATCCTGCAATGCACAAACAAAAAGAGGGCTATTTAATTATGGAGTAAGTTAATGAATACATTTTGGTAAATGGTTTGGTTCTCTTGTAATCTCAGTACTGTCTGTTACCTATCACAGAACTAGAATGAGTAGAACATGCATCGCCATTCAAGTTATATGCCATCATGAGAGAGTCTATTTCTCTGTTCCCTATCCTACATAGCCTTCGTTTGCTGACTACAGTCTGTTTGAAGTGCTGCTCAACCACCTGGTGCTCTGCTCCAGTTGCCTGGATACCTCCCCCTCCCTGAAGAGCTTTGTTGAGAAGATGTCAGCCCGTCCCAAAATCAAGGCCTTCCTGGGCTCTGACGCCTACAAGAAACTGCCCATTAATGGCAATGGCAAACAGTGATATTCCTGAACAATGAAGGCTAGATTCCATCCATTTACCTTCGCTGTAACCTGAACGGTTTTGGATAATAGCAATTTTTTACAAGTCCATCTTACACATTAGCCCACAATAAACGTGTTAACTATATGTACAATTGTTAGCTACTGAGTTGATTAATTGTAGTTTTCATATGTAATAATAATAATAAATAAAAAAAATTGAGAGAAGTATCCAGGTCTTGTTGAAAAAAGCACGTTTGAACGTTACTGAAATTATTTGTATACACATCACTTTTATTCTCTGCAATTCTGTGAATATTATGATAACCAGCCATGTAGCAGAATGGTACATACAGTATGAGGATTCCTGGTCAGTTGCACAAATGACTGCATTCAACCGAAATGTGTCTTCCGCATTTAACCCAACCCCACAGAATCAGCGAGGTGCCTTAAGCAACGTCATGGCCGAGTAGTTGTTGGGGTAGAACGGCTGATTTATACCTAAATCCGCTTCTGATTTGTATTAGTCTATAAATAAATCTCTTTGCCAAAATTTGGCATCTCTCCAATGTCTTATTCGACTAGTATTTTTGAAAGTGTAAGGATAATAATTCAGCCATAGTTGTTCTGAAATGTTTGTTTACCAAGAGGAAGGTGTTCTGTCAGGGGGGAAATTTTCGGCACAACACCGGCTCTGGTATTTGAAATGGCAACCTTTCAGTTACTGGCCCAACTCTCTGAACCACTAGGCTACTGTACATGTCGCCCCGTTCCTGTGCCGGGGGAATTCTCTCCTCTGGGAAAATCCTGTCTTCGGTTACATTCAGTAGATAAGGAGTACTCCTCTCCTTGGTTACATTCAGTAGGAGGAAATTCATGACTATGGGTGATTTTCCACTATCTAGACTGTTCTCCCAGAAGTAGTAAGAAGAATCAACATAAGGTGAATTAATATGTGCAAGCAGAATAAAGGCTGAGCTCAGGAGAATGAACAGAGCTGGGTCAACATGTAAAAGCAGAATGTAAGCAGAAAATGTATGCCTGTGCTGTTATAGGCCTGAGGGAAATCATTACCTGGTCCTGTGACTAGCATTGAGACATGCAATTGCATTATGTATGTATGCCTGTGCTGTTGTAGGCCTGAGGGAAGTCATTGCCTGGTCCTGTGACTGCCTTTAGGGCATGTAGTTGTATTGTATGTCTGTGCCATTATAAGCTTGGGGAGACCCATTGTGTAGTCCTATGAGTATCATTGGACAGACACCTGCATTATGTGTGTGTCTTATTTTTTTGTATCATTGCCATGGTTATGCCACCAACAGAATCTGTAAACAAGCAAGAATTGAGACTGAAAGATAATTGTGGTGAGAGGCCAAGGGGTGTTAATCATCTACATAGAGGGGAGTGACCATGTGTGTTATCTGAAAGTGGAAACCTATAAAGCCTGAGGTCTGTGACGAGAAGGCAGTTCTTCCATGAAATTGCTCGGCTTTGTTACTTTTTGTAATAAGGTCTATTTGAATTCACATGCTCTGGTATCTGAGAAATATTTGATTCAATATTTCCACGACAATGGTCAGTAAGAGGCACTCCTCTTGATTGGCTTTGGGCAGTTATGGATAAATGGATGGGTGGCAGTGATGGGATAAATTCTTGCTAAAAGGTGTCATCATTTTGATGAAAAGTCTAAACAATGTCCAATCTCACTTGTCTTTTCAGATCCAAAACAATGGTTGCATTCCCGTGCTCAGATGTTGCATGCATCAACCAACGGTTGCGTGCCATGTCATTGACTGACAGATTTCTATAACAAATTGTGGTTATCCAGGCATTGTAAGAAATGGCATGTGTCAGCTTCGCCTGGGCAGAGGAATGCGTCCACTTTGTCCAGTCCACATTAATCCAGTGCAGGGAATCAAATACATTTAGTGCCCAATGTATACTGAATAAAAATATAAACATAACATGCAACAATTAACGATGTTGATTAGTTACAGTTCATATGGAAATCAGTCAATTTAAATTCATTAGGCCCTATTCTATGGATTTCACATGACTGTGCAGGGGCGCAGCCATGGGTGGGCATAGGTCGACCAATTTTGGAGGCAAGCAAAGCAAATCTGAATCGAGTTTTTCCGCACAAAAAAGGTTTTATTACAGATATATATACTCCGCAGTTTCATCAGGTGGCTGGTCTCGGACGATCCCGCAGGTGAAGAAGCAGGATGTGGAGGTTCTGGGCTGGCGTGGTTACATAATGCTATATTCTCTAAAACAATGTTGGAGGCAGCTTATGGTGGATAAATTAACATTCAATTATCTGGCAACAGCTCTGGTGGACAGTCCTGCAGTCAGCATGCCAATTGCAAGCTCCCTCAACTTGAGACATTTATGGCATTGTTCACATTTTTGAGTGGCATTTTATTGTCCCGAGCACAAGGTGCATATGTTTAATGATGATGCTGTTTAATCAGCTTCTTGATATGCCACGCCAGTCAGGTGAATGAATTCTCTTGGCAAAGGAGAAATACCCACTAACAGGGATGTAAACAAATTGAGCACAAATTTGGAGCACAAAATTTCGGGGATCTTGTATTTCAGCTCATGAAACGTTGGACGAAAACTTTACACGTTGCATTTATGTGTTCAGTATAACAAGGTCCATGTTCGAAATGATCAAAATCGTAATGTATCATGGGTAAATTGTGACTGACTGACTGGTCTAAAAATAATGAGTCGTTTATGATGCAATGTTCTTTGTTGATCAGTCAGTCCGCAGTCGCCTGTCTTTGGTAAACCTGTGTGAGTATGCCACATTCAAAACAACTGGGAACTCCGACTTCAGTGCGTTCGAGACAATAGGGATCTGAAAAAAGCGAGCTCCAGACTGAGAAAAATCTGTTCGAACGGCCATCCAACTCGGAATTCCATGTCGGGAACTCGGGCCTCTTCCTAGAGCTCTGACTTTCCGATCTGAAGATCATTGACGTCCACAGGAGGTTTGTGGCACCCTAATGTGGAATTGTATCAAACACATAGTTTCCAGGTGTTTGATATTATTTAATTTGCTCCGTTACAGCCATTATTATCAGCCCTTCTCCGCTCAGCCGCCTCCTTTGCTGACGTCATGATTTGACCTCGTTTTCTTCCGATTTCCCATGCCGCGTTTAAAGCGACTGGGAACTCGTAAATCTCCGACCTTAGTGCGTTCAAATCAACTCGGAATTCCAGCTCCGGCCTTTTTCTAAATCTCCGACTTTCGGACCTGAAGATCACTGACGACATATTCCCAGTTTTGAACGCGGTAGCAGTTGTATTGAAAGTACCAATACTTACAAAACAACCCATTTTGAAAACCATTTATTTGATAATGAGCTAATTTATAGCGGACAAACACTCAACGTTTTAAAACTTTCCTCATTGATATTTCTTCCTCTCATTATTTTTCTTATTAATATTAATCAACTATTGCTATCGACCCCGACGCGGATCATACATGCTCCAGTACACTGTACCTTGTAAAACGGTTATCCGAGTTGCACAAAACAGGAAATTACATAAATGAGTGCAACACAGAGGTCCGACGTTGCAAATAAGGCAGCACTTGTTCAGCCTGCAACCGAAAGACCAGCTTATGACAGAATGTCAGGCATTGAAGAAACTTCACATGTATCCTCAGAATTGCAGGATGAGAGGAGGAGCGAGGAAGGGGTCGAAGAGGAGCCCGAAATTGACTATGAAAACCCGTTCCGTTATATGTTTTACAGGTAAGCTAATTAGCTAGTTAGGCTAAGTAGCTAGCTAACGGTAGCTAGAAAGTGATTGCATGTGGTTAGTGATGCCAAATTTAGCCATGCATTCATCATAAGTCGGAGCTGCATAAAGACTGGTTCACATTGCTATCAGAGTGTAACGTTAATTAGCTGGTCAGAGATTGTTCTATGTGGAGCAATTTGGCTATTTTTCCCAACTCCCTGAGTCGGTTTGAATTTGCTGGCTAGCTACGTTAGCTTGCTCGCCGTGAAAGGGAGATCCGATTGATCTGTAATTGACAGTACTCTTACAATTATAGCTAGGTATTAGTGTTTTTATATTTTGCATTGATTTAAAAGGGATACCTGAAAATTTGTCGTAGCCGCATTGGCGGAGAGAACAGTTGCCCCATTCACTAATGTCCCTCTAGCTTTACCCTCTCTCTCTCCCTCCCGCCTCTGCTCATATAAGAGACAGAAAAGAATGGGCTGATTTAGAACCTGTTCCACAAGATGATGGTCCCAATCCTGTTGTGAAGATTGCCTACTCTGACAAGTGTAAGATATTAAACTTGGCATATAATTTAGAACCATACATCCATATTGTTGTATGCATATAATCTCATGCATTTAGCCTACCAAATGACTCCGAAGTCCCTTTGAGTAGTTACGATTCATGTCAAAATTATTTCACTTTGCATCAGAAACTTTTCATTTCACACGTACCCCATGCAACCAAACATGTCACTTTTGTCTCCAATAGTCACAGACGTGTATGACTATTTCCGAGCGTTATTGAAGAATGACGAAAAAAGCGATAGGGCATTCACGCTGACGGGTGAAGCTATTGAACTGAATGCTGCAAATTACACTGTATGGTAAGCCAATGTTATTATGATTTATGAAAACAACAACAGTAGAATATCAATAGTTTTACTTGGTATAACCCTCTCTTTGAAAATGACAAGTGCAAGACCCTAAAAGAAAGGGTGTACTTTTTCTCTTTCTGTGTGTCTGTGTGTGTGAAGGCACTACCGGCGAGTGTTACTGCAGGCCCTGGAGAAGGACCTGAGAGAGGAGATGAGGTACATTACAGCCATCATTGAGGACCAGCCCAAAAACTACCAAGTCTGGTGAGCTCTTCCAATCTAAATTTGTGTCACTATCCCAGTATCACGATCTAACAATGCTCAATTGTACATGGCAAAAAGCAAACATGAGCAGACTGACACTATAATCCTTTAAGAACCTACTTTATGTAAAATGTTGTGTGCTGTATTTTGGAAAATTAACATGTGATTGGATGACATCATCAATCTGTTTGTCTCCAACATTTGCTTTGGAGCATATATACATTTTACTTCTCAACAAGTTGAACAATAAACTTGTTCTTCTGTTACACAAAGACTTGTGTAGAACCATAGAATGTGTGTCAACAACCGTCTTCTCCTTATCCTAGGCACCATAGACGTATGGTGGTGGAGTGGCTGAACGACCCCTCGGAAGAACTGGAGTTCATTGCAGAGATCCTAAGTCAGGATGCTAAGAACTACCACGCCTGGCAGCACAGACAGTGGGTCCTCAAGGTAGGAGCCTCAACAACCAGGTTGTGTTTCTAACTCATGGTGAATTGTTAGCTGTGTGCTAGTAGCGGCCATGGTGCAAGTGACATCTCCTGCCTTGACACAGAATTACTGTTGTCCTGGACCAAGTGACATCTCCTCACCCTCACCTTGGCTTTTATGGGTCAGTGGTATTGATGGTGCTTTTTGAGTAGGAAATGTTCCTGTGCAGTGTGTCTCTGGATAAGCCCAGTTTGGGACAGGGACGAGAACTACTCTGTTACACATTAACAATCACCATGTATCTTCTTATGAAATGGAGGGTATATGGCTGCCTATGGAGAATGCAAATATTCTATTGCTGTCAGAAAGGGTCAAATGACTATGTTGCTAGTAGAAAGGGTAAAATAATCTATTGCTAGTAGAAAGGGTCAAATCTATTGCTATCAGAAAGGGTCAAATGACTATGTTGCTAGTAGAAAGGGTAAAATAATCTATTGCTAGTAGAAAGGGTCAAATCTTTTGCTATCAGAACGGGTCAAATAACAATGTATAGCCATCAGAAATGGTCAAATAACAATCTATTGCTAGTAGAACGGGTGGTGCCAAAGATTTCCTCTCTGTGTCTCTGATTGGAATGATAAGCTGACACTTCTGCTAGACGAGCAAAGCGATGAACCCAGTTTCGGTTGTCCCTTTCCTTTCATTCTCTCACTCCACTTATTACAGTAGTGTTGCATGATTTGCGGTCAAACTGCAAAAGTATTGTGAATGTAGCCTACCTAAGACTCAATGGCCCAATTTTGAAAATGTTATCAGCTCCAGATTTGTGTTAATGAAACCAAATGGCCTTGATTTGCATAATTTATTTTCACATGTCTATGCAAATAAAGTGACATTTGCATTCTGCCTCTGAACAGACCTCCTGTGGCTCTCTGAAATGCGCTGCATTGATCATGACTGTGCAGTTTTGTTGTCCTTGTTATGTGTGATTGAATCACTGTATAGTCTTGGAAAGTATCTAGTAGCGGATGGATCAGATGTGTCTCTAGGATATCAGCATGAAGGGAGATTTCTGAACCAGAAAATCATTTATCTGTGGTGCATATTAATCACTAATCAGTGGTCACATGCCATTGGAATACTGTATTGCAATGACAATGGTGTGTTTGTCTCTGTCATTACTAAATATGGGTATGGAGTGTGTCTGGTCTAAATACTGTAAGTGTGTCGACTAAAGTGTATGGCGTGTCAGTACTAAATAGGTGTGTATTGTTCTCCAGGAGTACAAGCTGTGGGACAGTGAGCTGGAGTATGTGGAGCAGTTGTTGGAGGAGGATGTGAGGAACAACTCTGCATGGAACCAGAGGCACTACGTCATCTCCCACACAACAGGCTACTCGGACCCATCCATACTCAACAGAGAAGTACAGTATGTACCTGCTCTCCCTACATACCATATCTCATGTCGGCCCCACACCTTACTGCTCTTGAGTAGAAACTGAAAATGGGAATGAAACAACCTCCTACCCACCAGACACTTCATCCTCCTAGCCCCTACCCACCAGACACTTCATCCTCCTAGCCCCTACCCACCAGACACTTCATCCTCCTAGCCCCTACCCACCAGACACTTCATCCTCCTAGCCCCTACCCACCAGACACTTCATCCTCCTAGCCCCTACCCACCAGACACTTCATCCTCCTAGCCCCTCCTCCTACCCACCACCAGACACTTCATCCTCCTAGCCCCTACCCACCAGACACTTCATCCTCCTAGCCCCTACCCACCAGACACTTCATCCTCCTAGCCCCTACCCACCAGACACTTCATCCTCCTAGCCCCTACCCACCAGACACTTCATCCTCCTAGCCCCTACCCACCAGACACTTCATCCTCCTAGCCCCTACCCACCAGACACTTCATCCTCCTAGCCCCTACCCACCAGACACTTCATCCTCCTAGCCCCTACCCACCAGACACTTCATCCTCCTAGCCCCTACCCACCAGACACTTCATCCTCCTAGCCCCTACCCACCAGACACTTCATCCTCCTAGCCCCTACCCACCAGACACTTCATCCTCCTAGCCCCTACCCACCAGACACTTCATCCTCCTAGCCCCTACCCACCAGACACTTCATCCTCCTAGCCCCTACCCACCAGACACTTCATCCTCCTAGCCCCTACCCACCAGACACTTCATCCTCCTAGCCCCTACCCACCAGACACTTCATCCTCCTAGCCCCTACCCACCAGACACTTCATCCTCCTAGCCCCTACCCACCAGACACTTCATCAGACACTTCATAAACTCAGCAAAAAAAGGAATGTCCTCTCACTGTCAACTGCGTTTATTTTCAGCAACTTAACACGTGTAAATAATTGTATGAGCATAACATGATTCAATAACTGAGACATAAACTGAACAAGCTCCACGGACATGTGACTAACAGAAATGGAATAATGTGTCCCTGAACAAAGGGGGGGTCAAAATCAAAAGTAACAGTCAGTATCGGGTGTGGCCACCAGCCACTTTAAGTGCTGCAATGCATCTCCTCCTCATGAACTGAACCAGATTTGCCCGTTCTTGCTGTGAGATGTTACCCCTTTGTTACCTCTTCCACCAAGGCACCTGCAAGTTCACAGACATTTCTGGGGGGGAATGGCCCTAGCCCTCACCCTCCGATCCAACAGTTCCCTTCCCTTTCCTGCAGGATGAGCCTGCAGGAAAGGTACCAGATGTCTTCCCTGTAACGCACAGCGTTGAGATTGCCTGCAATGACGACAAGCTCAGTCCGGTGATGCTGTGACACACCGCCCCAGACCATGATAGACCCTCCACCTCCAAATCGATCCTGCTCCAGAGTACAGGCCTCGGCGTAATACTCATTCCTTCAATGATAAACACGAATCCGACCATCACCCCTGGTGAGACAAATCCGTGACTCGTCAGTGAAGAGCACTTCTTGCCAGTCCTGTCTGGTCCAGCGACGGTGGGTTTGTGCCCATAGGTGACATTGTTGCCGGTGATGTAAGGTAGGGCCTCACCAGACAACAGGCCTACAAGTCCTCAGTCCAGTCTCTCTCAGCCTATTGCAGACAGTTCGAACACTGCACTGATTGTGCAACTTGGGCAGTTGTTGTTGCCATCCTGTACTTGTCCCGCAGGTGTGATGTACCGATCCTGTGCAGGTGTTGTTACACGTGGTCTGCCACTGCGAGGACGATCCGCTGTCTGTCCTGTCTCGCCATCTTGGGCGTCTCACAGTACGGACATTGCAATTTATTTCCCTGGCCACATCTGCAGTCCTCATGCTTCCTTGCAGCATGCCTAAGGCACGTTCACGCAGATGAGCAGGGACACTGGGCATCTTTCTTCTGGTGTTTTTCAGTCAGTAGAAGGGCCTCTTTAGTGTCCTAAGTTTTCATAACTGTGACCTTAATTGTCTACCGTCTGTAAGCTGTTAGTGTCATAACGACCGTTCCACAGGAGCATGTTCATTAATTGTTTATGATTCATTGAACAAGCATGGGAAACCGTGTTTAAACCCTTTACAATGAAGATCTGTAAAGTTTTTGGGATTTTTACGAATTCTTTGAAAGACAGGGTCCTGAAAAAAGGACATTTTCTTTTTTTGCTGAGTTCATATCTGAAAGAATGTGATCCGTATGCATAATAGTAGCTCCACCTTGCCCTCTGATAGGCTAGATGGGTCTTCCAGCATTACACCTATCAAATTGTTTTGGATCTCCTTGGGTACGGATTATTATTTTTTTAATGGGGGTAGGGCTCTTTTCTGGACTGGACAGAGATTTCCAGTGTGCTACATCAGACACATCTGATAAATGTGTTTTCCTTTGTCTTCTTTAAGGTACAGTCTCAAACAGATCAAGAAGGCTCCCCACAATGAAAGTGTGTGGAACTATTTGAAAGGGTAGGTGTCATACAGGATTCATTCAGTAGGGAATTAAATAATACTTAAAGGGATACATAGGGATTTAGGACATTTGTATGTCTGCATCAAGTATGGAGGTAGTTTTGTCAGCCAATGCTAACTAGTGTTAGCACAATGACGAAGTCTATGGCATCTACTAGCATGCTAGCAGTTACCATGGACTTCCAGTCACTGCGCTAACGCTAGTTAGCAACTTCCTTCAAACTGCACACATGGACATAAATGGTACCCAGGAGTTCATCTACACTTTGAAGTACTGTAGATAAAGTGCCTCATTGCCAAAATTCTTAAGTATTCATATTTAAACTCCAATGCAGCTGTTTTTATCTCAATATCAAATCATTTCTGAGTAACGATTTAAGTACCTTACTGTGATCGTTTTTCCATTAAAATGGTCAAAAAGAAACAAATAAATTACTCTTTGATAAGAATATTTCAAGCAAGAATTTTGGTAGGACTGGTCTGAGTGGATAGGGGAAAACTGAAAACGAGCTGTTATTGGCAGAGCGGTTTGGAACTCTTTCTTATTGGTCTATTAATTAATTTACCGCCTGGTGATGTAACTAGGCAGGACAAAACTTCATCCCACCAAAACAGGCTGACATTTCCGGCAGTCTTTTTAAACCACTCTTACACTAACAAGGACATTATCATAATTTTCACAATTTCACAGTATTATTTCAACCTCATAGTGTGGAAATATGTATAAAACTCTGTTAAATGAAGTTTTTTACGGCACTGGGTCTTTAATTTGTGAGTCGACAACATGATGGCTAATAATAATAATTAACTTATCTTGCAGTTTCTATCCTCCGCCAGCAGATGTCAGAAGTCACAATGTTTAGTGTAGGAGCTCTGAATTGGGATACTGCTTCTGTAGAGTTGCCTGAAGCTTTTCACACCCCTCTCCTCCTCCTTTTCCCCTAGGATTCTGCAGGACCGGGGCCTGTCGTCCCACCCGGGTCTCCTGGAGCAGATCCTGGCGCTCAAGGAGACCCACTGCTCGCCCTACCTGCTGGGCTTCCTGGTGGACATCTACGAGGACTCCCTGGAGAACACCTCAGGAGACCAGGTGGAGGTCCTTGGCAAGGCCCTGGAGGTGAGCAGCACTGGGACCTATCGGACTTAAAGGGATAGTTCAGCCCAAATGTATGGGAAATAGGCATAATCTAATTTCAAATTTGGGATTACTTTATAGTAGTGATATGCATATAAAATCAAATACAATTGTATTTGCCAAATACAACCGTGAAATGCTTATGTACAAGCCCCTAACCACCAATGCCGTTTTAAGACAAATAAGAGTTAAGAAAAGATTGACTAAATAAACTAAAGTTAAATATATATATATTAAAAATTAATTACACAAAATAATAATGAGGCTATATATACAGGGGGTACCGAGTCCATGTGCGGGGGTACAGGTACAGTTGAAGTCAGACGTTTACATACACATAGGTTGGAGTCATTAACTAGGTTTTCAACCACTCCACAAATTTCTTGTTAACAAACTATAGTTTTGGCAAGTCGGTTAGGACATCTACTTTGTGCATGATACAAGTAATTTTTCCAACAATTGTTTACAGACAGATTATTTCACTTATAATTCGCTGTATCACAATTCCAGTGGGTCAGAAGTTTACATACACTAAATTGACTGTGCCTTTAAACAGCTTGGAAAATTCCAGAAAAGGTCATGGCTTTAGAAGATTCTGATAGGCTAATTGACATCATTTGAGTCAATTGGAAATGTACCTATGGATGTATTTCAAGGCCTACCTTCAAACTCAGTGCTTCTTTGCTTGACATCATGGGAAAATCAAAAGAAATCAGAAAAACCACCAGAAAAAAGCTAGACTACGGTTTGCAACTGCACCTGGGGACAAAGATCATACTTTTCGGAGAAATGTCCTCTGGTCTGATGAACCAAAATAGAACGGTTTGGCCATAATGACCATTGTTATATTTGGAGGGAAAAGGGGGAGGCTTGCAAGCCGAAGAACACCATCCCAACCGTGAAGTGCGGGGGTGGCAGCATCATGTTGTGGGAGTGCTTTGCTGCAGGAGGGACTGGTGCACTTCACAAAATAGTTGGCATCATGAGGCAGGGAAATTATGTGGATATATTGAAGCAACATCTCAAGACATCAGGAAGTTAAAGCTTGGTCGCAAATGGGTCTTCCAAATGGACAATGACCCCAAACGTACTTCCAAAGTTGTGGCAAAATGGCTTAAGGACAACAAAGTCAAGGTATTGGAGTGGCCATCACAAAGCCCTGACCTCCAACCTATAGAAAATGTGTGGGCAGAACAGAAAAAGCGAGGAGGCCTGCAAACCTGACTCTGTTACACCTGCTCTGTCAGGTGGAATGGTCCAAAATTCACCCAATTTATTATGGAAGGCTATTTGAAACGTTTGACCCAAGTTAAACAATTTAAAGGCAATGCTACCAAATACTAATTGAATGTTTGTAAACCTCTGACCCACTGGGAATGTGATGAAAGAAATAAAAGCTGAAAGAAATCATTCTCTCTACTATTATTCTGACATTTCACATTCTTAAAATAAAGTGGTGACTAACTGACCTAAGACAGGGAATTTTTACTAGGATTAAATGTCAGGAATTGTGAAACACCTTAGCCAAATACATTTAAACTCAGTTTATGTAAACTTCTGACTTAAACTGTATAAACAACTATAAACTAATTTAGAGACAGATGGTGGCAGAAGTAGGATTTAGTTGTGCCCTCAGATGAAAGGAGTCTTTTGATCACTTTCTCAATCCATTTCCTGGAGGACCCGAAAGGAGTGCACATTTTTATTCTAGCCCAGCAGTAGCACACTTGATTCAACTAAACACCAAGCTTTGATTAGTTGAAATGTGCTAGTGCTCTGCCCGAAAATAAATTGTGAAACTGGTGTAGATGCTGAAGAACTTGGCAACAATGTGCAGAGAATGAAAATAGTGTTCTACCATAGCTGGGACGTCTCCTTTCTTAGTACATTTCCAGTATAAAACATTGACTCCGAGTCAATCAGTATATAACCGCCTTCGCACCAACAGTTCAAGGCTGAGGAAAAAGGGTAAATCAGTAGGAATTATTCAACGAGTCCGCGTGTCGGATTTGAAAACTCTTTCGCCTATCGCGGCGGATGTCTTGCGTGCTTTTCCAAGCCTCCAATGTCTACCTGGCAGTTTGAATGACAGCTGGTATGCTGCCTCTGTATTGGGGAACTCAATGCTCGGGTGTGTGTCGGAGTTAATTAGGTTTCTTGGGAGTTTTTCTTTTCTTTTTTTCTGCTGTTTTCAATAGGCATTGGCTCATTCAGAAAGTCACTGCAGGAGCTCTTATACTTATTTTAGTTCCGTCTACTCGGAAATGCATGCAGCAGGATGGGATTGCTTTCAGTTGGTTGTTGAGAATATGATTTGAATTTTTCCTCTATTTACGTTTTTTTTTAAATGTATGTTTCTCGACGCTAGTGCCACCTCGATGTCAATGTACAGGTAACTGCTAAAATAATGGAACCGCTTGAGTAAATGAGGGATACAAAGTATATTGAAAGCAGGTGCCTCTACACGGATGTGGTTTCTTTACCATCCCATCATGACCTTAAGCATGTATAAAAATGCTGGGCAGGCCATTATTTTTGACATAGAGGATGACAGTGCTCCCATCCACAGGGCACGAGTGGTCACCTGAATGGTTTGATGAGCATGAAAATGAAATGCCATGGCCATCTCAGTCACCAGATCTCAACCCAATTGAACACTTATGGGAAATTCTGGAGCGGTGTCTGAGACCATTTGTCACCACCACCAACAAAACACCAAATTATGGAATTTCTCGTGGAGGAATGGTGTTGCATCCCTCCAGATTCCCAGACGCTTGTAGAATCTATGCCACGGTGCATTGAAGCTGTTCTGGATTGTGGGGGCCCAGCACCCTATTAAGAGACGTTATGTTGGTGTTTCCTTAGTTTTGGCAGTTACGTGTATGTTGAGTAGCCATTAGCCAACTAATTCACTACCAGTACTCCTGCCGTGGCTGTGTTAGCTGTGGTAATGGATATAATATAAATAATGACCAGGTAATTTGATTTGCACATAATCAAACAAGCAAGTTTTTTTTTTTAAAGGGGGGGGGGGTTTATAGGGGGTAGATCAGCTTTAATGTTGCAGATACTGTAGATTGTAGCTTCTATCAATGTAATTGTCTGCATCATTTAAAATCCCCATATTTTTTTTTTGTAGATACATAGTGCATTCGGAACGTGTTCAGACCCCTTGACTTTTTCCACATTTTGATACGTTACAGCCTTAATCTAAAATTGATTAAGTCGTTTTTCCTCATCAATCTGCACACAATACCACATAATGACGAAGCAAAAACTGGTTTCTTTTTTTTCTTAAAAAAAAAATCAGTTACATAAGTATTCAGACTCTTTACTTAGTACTTTGTTGAAGCACCTTTAGCAGCAATTACAGCCTTGAGTCTTCTTGGGTATGACGTTAGAAGTTTGGCACACCTGTATTTGGGGAGTTTCTCCCATTCTTTTCTGCAGAGCCTCTCAAGCTCTGACAGGTTGGATGGGCGCGTCGCTGCACAGCTATTTTCAGGTCTCTCCAGAGATGTTCAATCTGGTTCAAGTACAGGCTCAGGCTGGGCAACTCAAGGACATTCAGAGACTTTTCCCGAAGCCATGCCTGCATTGTCTTGGCTGTGTGCTTAGGGTCGTTGTCCTGTGGGAACGTGAACCTTCGCCCCAGTCTGATGTCCTGAGTGCTCTGGAGCAGGTTTTCATCAAGGATCTCTGTACTTTGCTCCATTCATCTTTGCCTCAATCCTGCCTAGTCTCCCAGTCCCTGCTGCTGAAAAACATCCCCACAGCATGATGCTGCCACCACCATGCTTCACCGTGGAGATGGTGGTAGGTTTCCTCCAGACTTGACACTTGGCATTCAGGCGAAAGAGTTCAATCTTTGTTGTTTCATCAGACCAGAGAATCTTGTTGTCATGGTCTGAGACTTCTTTAGGTGCCTTTTGGCAATCTCAAAGCGTGCTGTCTTGCCTTTTACTGAGCAGTGGTTTGTCTGCCCACTCTACAATAAAGGCCTGATTGGTGGAGTGCTGCAGAGATTGTTGTCTTTCTGGAAGGTTTCCCCATCTCCACAGAAGGACTTTCAGACCGTTTCAATTTTAATAAATTTTCAAAGATTTAATAAACCTGTTTTTGCTTTGTCATCATGGGGTTTTGTGTTTAGATGGATGATGGGGGGGAAATCTATTCAATACATTTTAGGATAAGTCTGTAATGTAACAAAATGTGGAAAAAGTCAAAAGGGTCTGAATAATTCCCAAATGCACTGTAAAACATTCTATTGCTTGCAATAATTTTTTTAAATTGAAAAATGCTAGATGTTTTTTGAATCCGGCATTGTTTTGTGTATCAGTTTATAAACCATGTACCATGGAATCAGTATATCGTAAATCGCTTCACAGCTATTTTGCAATCTACATGGCACAGCATGCATACATATGTGTATATACACGTGTGTGTGTGTATATTTCTGAGATTATTTTCATTTTCAAATAAGAGTGAGGTTGTAATCAGAATGAATTTCTGCCTTCTGAATTCATATTCATTATATAAATATGCTCCTTTGCATTTTGTCTGGCTTGCCGTTTCAAATAATATAGTTTCTTTGCTAGGTGTAGTTGCTAGGTGTAAATGGATAGGTGTCGGCAAGGCCATAAGCAAATAGGTAAACTGGGACATGACTAGAGTTAATCAAGGGGATTTTATTTTTTTGCTAACTTTCTATTCAAATGTATTTTAGTGAGGATGTATTTCTTTCAGCATATGAATACAGAGTATGTCCACATCAGTCCAGATTATTTTATTGTTACTACACGGAAATATTACATGTTTTTTTTCCCCCGATGCAATACGTACGTAATATAGTACATGTATCATAATTTGGTGGTAATCCAGAGGTTCGAAAAAGTATCTAGATCATCTGAGGCTGTGGAGGGATCCAAATTGTGGATTTAAAAGAACATGAATCAGTGTACAATGACACCTGCTTTTCACAGGGATGCAAACTAGTCAGTGACCTTTTGGCAAAATTGGCTGTTTTAAATCCAAAATATGTGACCTACATGAATCGTGTAGATCCGATGGAAAAAAAGATTGGGGGGGGGGCTTTGGATCACTACTGTCTGTGCGCGTTTGGAGCAATACTGACTGTGTCCAAGGCTCAGCCATTCGTTCACATAACAATAGAATGCAGCATGCGATTGAAGAGATTTGCGAGTTACAGTTTCAGCGAGGGCTCTGGAAAGACAGCAGTAGGGTGCAACGGCAGTTTGTTAGTTACAGATTCAGCGAGGGCTCTGGAAAGACAGCAGTAGGGTGCAACGGCAGTTTGTTAGTTACAGATTCAGCGAGGGCTCTGGAAAGACAGCAGTAGGGTGCAACGGCAGTTTATTAGTTACAGATTCAGCGAGGGCTCTGGAAAGACAGCAGTAGGGTGCAACGGCAGTTTGTTAGTTACAGATTCAGCGAGGGCTCTGGAAAGACAGCAGTAGGGTGCAACGGCAGTTTGTTAGTTACAGATTCAGCGAGGGCTCTGGAAAGACAGCAGTAGGGTGCAACGGCAGTTTATTAGTTACAGATTCAGCGAGGGCTCTGGAAAGACAGCAGTAGGGTGCAACGGCAGTTTGTTAGTTACAGATTCAGCGAGGGCTCTGGAAAGACAGCAGTAGGGTGCAACGGCAGTTTGTTAGTTACAGATTCAGCGAGGGCTCTGGAAAGACAGCAGTAGGGTGCAACGGCAGTTTGTTAGTTACAGATTCAGCGAGGGCTCTGGAAAGACAGCAGTAGGGTGCAACGGCAGTTTGTTAGTTACAGATTCAGCGAGGGCTCTGGAAAGACAGCAGTAGGGTGCAACGGCAGTTTGTTAGTTACAGATTCAGCGAGGGCTCTGGAAAGACAGCAGTAGGGTGCAACGGCAGTTTGTTAGTTACAGATTCAGCGAGGGCTCTGGAAAGACAGCAGTAGGGTGCAACGGCAGTTTGTTAGTTACAGATTCAGCGAGGGCTCTGGAAAGACAGCAGTAGGGTGCAACGGCAGTTTATTAGTTACAGATTCAGCGAGGGCTCTGGAAAGACAGCAGTAGGGTGCAACGGCAGTTTATTAGTTACAGATTCAGCGAGGGCTCTGGAAAGACAGCAGTAGGGTGCAACGGCAGTTTGTTAGTTACAGATTCAGCGAGGGCTCTGGAAAGACAGCAGTAGGGTGCAACGGCAGTTTATTAGTTACAGATTCAGCGAGGGCTCTGGAAAGACAGCAGTAGGGTGCAACGGCAGTTTATTAGTTACAGATTCAGCGAGGGCTCTGGAAAGACAGCAGTAGGGTGCAACGGCAGTTTGTTAGTTACAGATTCAGCGAGGGCTCTGGAAAGACAGCAGTAGGGTGCAACGGCAGTTTGTTAGTTACAGATTCAGCGAGGGCTCTGGAAAGACAGCAGTAGGGTGCAACGGCAGTTTGTTAGTTAAAGATTCAGCGAGGGCTCTGGAAAGACAGCAGTAGGGTGCAACGGCAGTTTATTAGTTACAGATTCAGCAAGGGCTCTGGAAAGACAGCAGTAGGGTGCAACGGCAGTTTGTTAGTTACAGATTCAGCGAGGGCTCTGGAAAGACAGCAGTAGGGTGCAACGGCAGTTTGTTAGTTACAGATTCAGCGAGGGCTCTGGAAAGACAGCAGTAGGGTGCAACGGCAGTTTGTTAGTTACAGATTCAGCGAGGGCTCTGGAAAGACAGCAGTAGGGTGCAACGGCAGTTTATTAGTTACAGATTCAGCGAGGGCTCTGGAAAGACAGCAGTAGGGTGCAACGGCAGTTTGTTAGTTACAGATTCAGCGAGGGCTCTGGAAAGACAGCAGTAGGGTGCAACGGCAGTTTATTAGTTACAGCAGCGCGTCCCTGAATGATAACGGAAGAGGTAGATGAGAAAGAAGCCTGACCACGAACGGGGGTACGAATGTGATGGTGCGTACAGTCAAAACTGTAACTGAAAAACAACTGGCATTTGTAAAGTTTGAGGTGAGGGAGAAAGTGTTGTTAGCGTTAAGTATCTTGCTATAGTAGCTGGATCTAATTCCCCATTAGCTAGCCAGATAAATGTTGAGCAACATTAGCCAATTTAGCTGATCAAATTATTTAGTTTGTGTGAAAATTAGCTGGCTAATGAAGTCAGACAGCTAGCTTGCGAACGTTACAACATCGGATGAGCTAACCAATTCGCTATAGTATTAACTGGTATACGGTTCTTACCGTTTCTCATGTTTTAACGCGTTAGTTAACCCTGGCAATCTGTGTGAAATGTGAACTAGCTAAGGAATTCTATCTGTGAACTAATGTTTTCCCTGTACTGTATGTGGTTAATTTTCAGAATGAGAGAATTAGGTGAAAATTAGGCGTTGCTTGTTAAACAAGTGGATTCAGGGATCAAGTGTAGCTGGAGCTGGGCCTGACTTATGCTGTAGGCCAATAGAGGTGAAAGAAACAAAGGCCACACACTTTCCCTCTTTCAATAAAGTGAATTAAAAGGTGTACTCTGTCTCTGAAAGAGATCAATTATGCCAATTGAACCGATGTCCACAGGCAAAAAGTGAACAATGTAGCCCAAAGATATTGTTTTTGTTGTGTTGCATGTGACAGTAACACTTTTGTGTGAGGTGAGGGGTAATTATTAAATGTTTTACTCGGTGAACGTTATTTTTGCACACATGTAGCCTTGTGCACTAGATCGATGTCTACTATAGTGACCACTATAATAGCAAAAATAGAATGCCTGTTTGTTTCGTTCTATTTCTACTTTAAAATGTCCCCCAAGTGCAATATTTAGGTGTGTGTGGTCACAAGCATTCTATTATAAAGGCTGTCATGGCTAACTGCAATATTAGTATTGTTTTTTTTCCCCCCTCAAGACTTGAGTGTCATTTGCAGTAAAGTCTAGGCAATGAATAACATTGGATTGCTTTCCTTATATTTTTTTAGCTTTGAGTTAGGTTCACATTAACTTTATTTTACACACAGACTGATCATGTAGATCATATTCTTTGTTGTTTTTAATTAGTTAGCCAGCGTTCCCCCCTAGCAGGGATTTGTTTCGGTGAGAGGAAAAGAATGTCACCAGTTTGCATCCCTGTTTTAAGCCCTGGATTTCTAACCTCTTGATATTATTGTTCGATCTGATTTTAATAGCTAACATTTCGATGGCCATAATAAATAGATATGCCGATAGTAGACAGTTTAATACTTTCTGAGAAGCAGCCATTATTTAATATTTTACACCTGGGGTTACTATACATAACTTTAAACCATTGTATTAAAAAAATATATATATTCCAGGTATTTATAAATACATTTCAGTTGTACTTTATCAAAAAGATTTAACAAGCAAGTATTAGCAATTCAGCACAAAGTTCAAAACACATGGGTTGCAAGAGAGTGCAACCCCCCCAGAGAATTGGCGTTATTGAGCAACAAAGTGAACATTCTGGTTACACTTGACACAGCATTATCTTACCACATCAGTTCTTTCTGCTGTGTTGTGTAAATGGATATCTTGTCCACTCGGTCCGTCTCTCGTGTTTTGCCCCTTCAACCCTTTTAATCCTGCTATAACTCTAACCCTCTCCATCTCTCTCCATCCCCCTCCCTCTCCTCCTGTTCTCCCACAAGCTCTGTGAGCTCCTGGCCCAGGAGAAGGACACCATCCGGAGGGAGTACTGGAGCTACGTAGGCCGCTCCCTGCAGACAAAATACTGCTCTGGTGACCCTTCTACCACCAGCAGCGCCCCAGAAACTGACCGAGGATCCGCCTCAGTCTCCATTCACCAGGAGACCACCTGCAATAGCTAAAAGAAGACATAGAACCCAATGGGAGTCGAGGGAGCAACCGCTTTTATTCAATCTGCGTTTGTTTGGCGATAGCGGCAATAGCACAGCATTACCACATTGGTTAAATAAAATACAAAGAGAAATAACAACAAATACTGTAAGCTTACTGTAAAAGAGAACTCACTGCAAGCTTACTGTAAAAGAGAACTCACTGCAGATAAGTATTATGACTTAGGATAGAAGATATGAATGCCTGCTGTCCTTGTCATGTATTAAGGTTTATAGCCATAGGTGAGCTAGTTTGGATGTTGATGACTTGAGTGTGTGCTAACCAAGAGTCTTATTGCTGTGAATGTTGGCTTTCAGATCATACTGTATCTAGAGTAATTATGCTTGTTTTGGATTTCTTCTGCTGCGCAGTACACAGGGATATTTGTATGTGACACTGTAGCTAAGATGTTGCTTCTTGCCTAAAAGCCCTTAACATCTCTGTGTAGATAGATATGTATTGCTGTCGTTGCCAAAACACTATAACCAAACTCGGCATTGCTGTAGGCTACAGAGTCTTTTGTACGCTATAACTAATTATATGGTTATTCTAAACTGGAAGTTCTGCCCTTGTTTGTTTTCTCTCGATTACGTTCCTCTCATTCTAACATGTACCCACCTTTCACCCCCCCTACTGAGCCATTTTTGCAGGCACTACTGGGCATAATGGGCCTGTGTGTTTGAGTTCATACAGTAATTGTCTCATCTGGATTCGGTCCCACTAACGAGCGAGCGAAATGAATATAACACATCTGCTCATTGAACAAGCATTTCACCCTATTAGCTGCTGAGCTAAACTACATTTACCAGGGATTTTTGGCGGGTCATGTAGAAATTATACTTAGAAAGCACGACCCAATCCCAATGGCTTTCCCCTTATGTTGAAACTAGAAAATCTTGACTAATTTATATCTGAGGTTATGAGGGGAAAAGGCATATCTTAAATCACGGGACTAAAAGAGTAATTACAATGAAAAGGAGCAGCATGAAAGTCCCATACTAGGAATGAAACCATAACGATGTGTGCAACATTAACTTTCCAGTATACCTGCATTGCAAATTAGTATGCATTTTAATGCAGACATTTCTCAAGACTGAAACAAGCTGTTTTTTAGTCAGGATCATGTGTGACATGTCTTTCAGAACAATACATTATATTCATAATAATGCATTACACCAGTTGGCTTCAAAATACAACCCACATCAGTTGTCAATTCTCTGTAATTCCTCCCAGTCACATCAGTATTTAAGGGCATTAATAAATTGGGCAGAATGTAATCAGACCTCATAGATGCTGGACTGTCCAGAGAGAGGCCAGCCAGACGGCCTAGAGTCCTTTAGCACACACCACGCTCATTAGCAGCATTATAGGCCTAGCGTCAGTCAGCACACTGCCACGCTCATGAGCAGGATTATAGGCCTAGTGTGTTAGCACAAACCGTGCTCATTAGAGGGATTATAGGACTAGCGTCCGTGAGCACACGCCACGCTCATTAGCAGGATTATAGGCTATGTGTGATTACTGCACCGATCGCTCCCACAAGCGCCCTGATTACATCATCATAATCACAATGTAATGGCTGCCTGCCAGGGGGCATTGGTAGGCTGGGCACGCAGGCGGGGGGAGGTGGAAATGAAATCTGTGTGTGTGTTTAAGGGCCCGATTCCGACCAAAGTTAAGCGAGCGTATATTGAATATAATTCCCTTTTCTCTCTTCGTATTTTGACATTTAAACATGAGAATAGCATGCTATTTGTTCGTGTGGACTCCTAAGAAATGAAGGTGCGGCAGAGATGTCTACAGATAAGACGTGTCCTTTTTATAACTTTTTTTTTTTACCCCTTTTTCTCCCCAATTTTGCGATATCCAATTGGTAGTTACAGTCTTGTCCACTCGCTACAACTCCCTTACGGCCTCGGGAGAGTACGGCCTCGGGAGAGGCGAAGGTTGAGAGTCATGTGTCCTCTGAAACACGACCCTGCCAAGCCGCACTGCTTCTTGATACACTGCTCGCTTAACCCATAAGCCAGCTGCACCAATGTGTTGGAGAAAACACCATACAACTGCGACCAAAGTCAGCTTGCAGGAGATAAGTGGTGTTCTAACCTTGACTTAATTCCCTTATAATTCCACCACCTTTATGTGTGAGGAAACCTGGAATAAGGTCTAGCGAACCTACCGATTCCAAATGGAAAAAGCAAATACTGCATTTTTTCATATAAAAATAACACCCTTCTCCATGCACTGTAATTTACAACTTGATACGAGCTATTAATAATAGCTAGGTAAATTACTAATCTGTTTGGATAAGGGAATTGTAAATATAAGTGACACCAGTTTTGGATCTATTTTACCTTGTAATCACTGGAGACAAATGTGAAACCAGTCATATGGCAGTGATATGAAGCATATCAACATTCCACCAGTAAAATTAATGCTGTGCCATTATGCAGAATTTTTATTGTGTAGTCTTTTAACTAACCGTCTGTAGCTCAGACCGTGAAGCAAGGATATGCATATTCTTGATTCCACTTGAAAGGAAACGTTTTTGGAAATATGAAATTAATGTAGGAGAATATAACACATTCAATCTGGTAAAAGATAATACAAAGAAAAAAACATGCATCTTTGAAATGCAAGACAAAGGTCCAAATGTATTATTCCAGATTTGGCGCAAGTTCGATTTTGACCCCTAGATGGCAGCAGTGTATGTGCAAAGTTTTAGACTGATCCAATGAACCGTTGCATTTATGTTCAAAATGTTGTATCAAGTCTGGCCAAATGTGCCTAATTGGTTTATTGATACATTTTCAAGTTCATAACTGTGCACTCGCCTCAAACAATAGCATGGTATTATTTCACTGTAATAGCTACTGTAAATTGGACATTGCAGTTAGATTAACAAGAATTTAAGCTTTCTGCCCATATCAGATATGTCTATGTCTTGTTACTTACAACCTCCTACTAAACACATTAGCCTATGTTAGCTCAGCCGTCCCAGGAGGCTGCTGAGCAAACTCATGTTCAACAGTTTTCCGTGTGTATCACATGGACCAGCATCACTGTGGAACGGTTTTGACACCTTGTAGAGTCCATGCCCGACAAATTGAGTCTGTTCTGAGGGGAAAAGCTGGTGCAACTCAATATTAGGAAGGTGTTCCTAATGTTTAGTTCACTCAGAGTATTTAGATAGCTTTCTTTGATCCCTAATATTCTGAACCCATTCTTTCAATATATTCTAGTGAGTCTGGACAGAATTCTAACCAGAAGGTACAGCATATTTAAAGGGATGGCTTAAAATAAATGTAGTGAAATCCCTATTGAATGAAAACTCCACCAAACTATCTGTTGGCCAATAAGTGGGACGATTTCCAGTGGTTGAATGAAATGTATTCAGAGCGTGTAAAGAAGCCACACCTGCAGAGCGTATTACACGACTGAATAAGGTAAGACTAAATACTGAGAAGTGCGTAGGAAAGACATGTGAAGGAAAGGGGTGGGGGGGACTCACCAGTGGGGAGTAAACATGTCATCAATCAATGCTTCTATCTATCGGTGGGGCCAGTGCCACATGCCTAATGGCTGAACCGGAGGATTGGAGTCAACATACTTAAAAATCCAATTTGTTTTTGCATTTAGTCGGTCGCATGGGGTGAAAGCTATTTTAGAACTGGTCTCTCTTTGTGAATGGAGATAGTTAGGGTTGTGTTTGTGTTAATGTCGGAGAGGACATTTGAACTGAGACACGTGGAATCATCCAAATACATAAAGCGAACATTGCCATTGGCTGCACGGAGTGACATTGACATAAATCCCATGCAGCCTTGTTTACAAGTTTGAACACTAGAATGTGAGATGTAATCTACACCTTGATAAGGCTGATAGAAATCCAAATGATTTCATTTACAGTGCCTTGCGAAAGTATTCAGCCCCCTTGAACTTTGCGACCTTTTGCCACATTTTGGGCTTCAAACATAAAGATATAAAACTGTATTTTTTTGTGAAAAATCAACAACAAGTGGGACACAATCATGAAGTGGAACAACATTTATTGGATATTCCAAACTTTTTTAACAAATCAAAAACTGAAAAATTGGGCGTGCAAAATTATTCAGCCCCCTTAAGTTAATACTTTGTATCGCCACCTTTTGCTGCGATTACAGCTGTAAGTCGCTTGGGGTATGTCGCTATCAGTTTTGCACATCGAGAGACTGAAATTTTTTCCCATTCCTCCTTGCAAAACAGCTCGAGCTCAGTGAGGTTGGATGGAGAGCATTTGTGAACAGCAGTTTTCAGTTCTTTCCACAGATTCTCGATTGGATTCAGGTCTGGACTTTGACTTGGCCATTCTAACACCTGGATATGTTTATTTTTGAACCATTCCATTGTAGATTTTGCTTTATGTTTTGGATCATTGTCTTGTTGGAAGACAAATCTCCATCCCAGTCTCAGGTCTTTTGCAGACTCCATCAGGTTTTCTTCCAGAATGGTCCTGTATTTGGCTCCATCCATCTTCCCATCAATTTTAACCATCTTCCCTGTCCCTGCTGAAGAAAAGCAGGCCCAAACCATGATGCTGCCACCACCATGTTTGACAGTGGGGATGGTGTGTTTAGGGTGATGAGCTGTGTTGCTTTTACGCCAAACATAACGTTTTGCATTGTTGCCAAAAAGTTCAATTTTGGTTTTATCTGACCAGAGCACCTTCTTCCACATGTTTGGTGTGTCTTCCAGGTGGCTTGTGGCAAACTTTAAACGACACTTTTTATGGATATCTTTAAGAAATGGCTTTCTTCTTGCCACTCTTCCATAAAGGCCAGATTTGTGCAATATATGACTGATTGTTGTCCTATGGACAGAGTGTCCCACCTCAGCTATAGATCTCTGCAGTTCATCCAGAGTGATCACGGGCCTCTTGGCTGCATCTCTGATCAGTCTTCTCCTTGTATGAGCTGAAAGTTTAGAGGGACGGCCAGGTCTTGGTAGATTTGCAGTGGTCTGATACTCCTTCCATTTCAATATTATTGCTTGCACAGTGCTCCTTGGAATGTTTAAAGCTTGGGAAATCTTTTTGTATCCAAATCCGGCTTTAAACTTCTTCACAACAGTATCTCGGACCTGCCTGGTGTGTTCCTTGTTCTTCATGATGCTCTCTGCGCTTTTAACGGACCTCTGAGACTATCACAGTGCAGGTGCATTTATACGGAGACTTGATTACACACAGGTGGATTGTATTTATCATCATTAGTCGTTTAGGTCAACATTGCATCATTCAGAGATCCTCACTGAACTTCTGGAGAGAGTTTGCTGCACTGAAAGTAAAGGGGCTGAATAATTTTGCACGCCCAATTTTTCAGTTTTTGATTTGTTAAAAAAGTTTGAAATATCCAATAAATGTCGTTCCACTTCATGATTGTGTCCCACTTGTTGTTGATTCTTCACAAAAAAAATACAGTTTTATATAGTTATGTTTGAAGCCTGAAATGTGGCAAAAGGTCGCAAAGTTCAAGGGGGCAGAATACTTTCGCAAGGCACTGTATATATTTTCAATTTGAGCATCATTATTTCTATATAGCCTATACCAGGGGTACTCAACTACTATTTGAGAAAGTCCAATGACACAAATTTCCTAGGTGGCAAAGGTCCAGATGGATATCGTCCTTGATAGGCGCTGTGGCACAGTGTAGTAACAAACATAGTCGTCTACGATTTAGGAAATATGTTGTTATATAAAATGTACATTAAATACATTAAATGAGACTAAGAACTTTGTAATTAATTAATGTCTTTCGAATGTAAACATGTGCAACATTGCTGAAGAACAAAAGTGGTTGCATAATTGTCTATGCAAAAAGTGCACAATGAACCAATATTGATTTTTTTTTTAATAAAGTGCTTGTTTTCTGGAGAACAAAGGAGAGTTGAATAAAAATAATAATCTGAATGCACAGAAGGGCCATGCAATATTAATGTATAAGTCACTCTGGGTCTTGCTCTTTTTTTTTTTTTTTTTTTTTTTTTCACCTTTATTTAACCAGGTAGGCAAGTTGAGAACAAGTTCTCATTTACAATTGCGACCTGGCCAAGATAAAGCAAAGCAGTTCGACAGATACAACGACACAGAGTTACACATGTAGTAAAACAAACATACAGTCAATAATACAGTATAAACAAGTCTATATACAATGTGAGCAAATTAGGTGAGAAGGGAGGTAAAGGCAAAAAAGTCCATGGTGGCAAAGTAAATACAATATAGCAAGTAAAACACTGGAATGGTAGTTTTGCAATGGAAGAATGTGCAAAGTAGAAATAAAAATAATGGGGTGCAAAGGAGCAAAAAATAAATAAATTAAATACAGTTGGGAGAGGTAGTTGTTTGGGCTAAATTATAGGTGGGCTATGTACAGGTGCAGTAATCTGTAAGATGCTCTGACAGTTGGTGCTTAAAGCTAGTGAGGGAGATAAGTGTTTCCAGTTTCAGAGATTTTTGTAGTTCGTTCCAGTCATTGGCAGCAGAGAACTGGAAGGAGAGGCGGCCAAAGAAAGAATTGGTTTTGGGGGTGACTAGAGAGATATACCTGCTGGAGCGTGTGCTACAGGTGGGAGATGCTATGGTGACCAGCGAGCTGAGATAAGGGGGGACGTTACCTAGCAGGGTCTTGTAGATGACATGGAGTCAGTGGGTTTGGCGACGAGTATGAAGCGAGGGCCAGCCAACGAGAGCGTACAGGTCGCAATGGTGGGTAGTATATGGGGCTTTGGTGACAAAACGGATTGCACTGTGATGGACTGCATCCAATTTGTTGAGTAGGGTATTGGAGGTTATTTTGTAAATGACATCGCCAAAGTCGAGGATTGGTAGGATGGTCAGTTTTACAAGGGTATGTTTGGCAGCATGAGTGAAGGATGCTTTGTTGCGAAATAGGAAGCCAATTCTAGATTTAACTTTGGATTGGAGATGTTTGATATGGGTCTGGAAGGAGAGTTTACAGTCTAACCAGACACCTAAGTATTTGTAGTTGTCCACGTATTCTAAGTCAGAGCCGTCCAGAGTAGTGATGTTGGACAGGCGGGTAGGTGCAGGTAGCGAACGGTTGAAGAGCATGCATTTAGTTTTACTTGTATTTAAGAGCAATTGGAGGCCACGGAAGGAGAGTTGTATGGCATTGAAGCTTGCCTGGAGGGTTGTTAACACAGTGTCCAAAGAAGGGCCGGAAGTATACAGAATGGTGTCGTCTGCGTAGAGGTGGATCAGGGACTCACCAGCAGCAAGAGCGACCTCATTGATGTATACAGAGAAGAGAGTCGGTCCAAGAATTGAACCCTGTGGCACCCCCATAGAGACTGCCAGAGGTCCGGACAGCAGACCCTCCGATTTGACACACTGAACTCTATCAGAGAAGTAGTTGGTGAACCAGGCGAGGCAATCATTTGAGAAACCAAGGCTGTCGAGTCTGCCGATGAGGATGTGGTGGTTGACAGAGTCGAAAGCCTTGGCCAGATCAATGAATATGGCTGCACAGTAATGTTTCTTATCGATGGCGGTTAAGATATCGTTTAGGACCTTGAGCGTGGCTGAGGTGCACCCATGACCAGCTCTGAAACCAGATTGCATAGCAGAGAAGGTATGGTGAGATTCGAAATGGTCGGTAATCTGTTTGTTGACTTGGCTTTCGAAGACCTTAGAAAGGCATGGTAGGATAGATATAGGTCTGTAGCAGTTTGGGTCAAGAGTGTCCCCCCCTTTGAAGAGGGGGATGACCGCAGCTGCTTTCCAAACTTTGGGAATCTCAGACGACACGAAAGAGAGGTTGAACAGGCTAGTAATAGGGGTGGCAACAATTTCGGCAGATAATTTTAGAAAGAAAGGGTCCAGATTGTCTAGCCCGGCTGATTTGTAGGGGTCCAGATTTTTCAGCTCTTTCAGAACATCAGCTGAATGGATTTGGGAGAAGGAGAAATGGGGAAGGCTTGGGCGAGTTGCTGTTGGGGGTGCAGTGCTATTGACCGGGGTAGGATTGAAATTCTCAATTATGGTGGATTTATCAGTGGTGACAGTGTTTCCTATCTTCAGTGCAATGGGCAGCTGGGAGGAGATGTTCTTATTCTCCATGGACTTTACAGTGTCCCAGAACTTTTTTGAGTTAGTGTTGCAGGAAGCAAATTTCTGCTTGAAAAAGTTAGCCTTGGCTTTTCTAACTGCCTGTGTATAACGGTTTCTAGCTTCCCTGAACAGCTGCATATCACGGGGGCTGTTCGATGCTAATGCAGAACGCCATAGGATGTTTTTGTGTTGGTTAAGGGCAGTCAGGTCTGGGAGAACCAAGGGCTATATCTGTTCCTGGTTCTAAATTTCTTGAAAGGGGCATGTTTATTTAAGATGGTTAGGAAGGCATTTTTAAAAAATATCCAGGCATCCTCTACTGACGGGATGAGATCAATATCCTTCCAGGATACCCCGGCCAGGTCGATTAGAAAGGCCTGCTCGCTGAAGTGTTTCAGGGAGCGTTTTACAGTGATGAGTGGAGGTCGTTTGACCGCTGACCCATTACGGATGCAGGCAATGAGGCAGTGATCGCTGAGATCTTGGTTGAAGACAGCAGAGGTGTATTTAGAGGGGAAGTTGGTTAGGATGATATCTATGAGGGTGCCCGTGTTTAAGGCTTTGGGGGGGTACCTGGTAGGTTCATTGATAATTTGAGTGAGATTGAGGGCATCAAGATTAGATTGTAGGATGGCTGGGGTGTTAAGCATGTTCCAGTTTAGGTCGCCTAGCAGCACGAGCTCTGAAGATAGATGGGGGGCAATCAGTTCACATATGGTGTCCAGAGCACAGCTGGGGGCAGAGGGTGGTCTATAGCAGGCGGCAACGGTGAGAGACTTGTTTTTAGAGAGGTGGATTTTTAAAAGTAGAAGTTCAAATTGTTTGGGTACAGACCTGGATAGTAGGACAGAACTCTGCAGGCTATCTTTGCAGTAGATTGCAACACTGCCCCCTTTGGCAGTTCTATCTTGTCTGAAAATGTTGTAATTTGGAATTAAAATGTCAGAATTTTTGGTGGTCTTCCTAAGCCAGGATTCAGACACAGCTAGAACATCCGGGTTGGCAGAGTGTGCTAAAGCAGTGAATAGAACAAACTTAGGGAGGAGGCTTCTAATGTTAACATGCATGAAACCAAGGCTATTACGGTTACAGAAGTCATCAAAAGAGAGCGCCTGGGGAATAGGAGTGGAGCTAGGCACTGCAGGGCCTGGATTCACCTCTACATCGCCAGAGGAACATAGGAGGAGAAGAATAAGGGTACGGCTAAAAGCAATAAGAATTGGTCGTCTAGAACGTCTGGAACAGAGAAAAATTAGGTTTCTGGGGGCGATAAAATAGCATCAAGGTATAATGTACAGACAAAGGTATGGTAGGATGTGAATACAGTGGAGGTAAACCTAGGTATTGAGTGATGAAGAGAGAGATATTGTCTCTAGAAACATCATTGAAACCAGGAGATGTCATTGCATGTGTGGGTGGTGGAACTAATAAATTGGATAAGGTATAGTGAGCAGGACTAGAGGCTCTACAGTGAAATAAGCCAATAAACACTAACCAGAACAGCAATGGACAAGACATATTGACATTAAGGAGAGGCATCCTTAGTCGAGTGATCAAAAGAGTCCAGTGAGTGGAGTGGTTGGTTTGGGGGTCACGGCGATTTAGACAGCTAGCCAGGACATCGGTAGCAAGCTAGCATAGGATGGAGGTATGTTGTTAGCCACCTCTTGCGTTCCGTCAGTAGATTAGTGGGGTTCCGTGTGGTAGAGGGGATTAGTCCAAATCACACAACAACAAAAATAAAATAAAAACAATATATATAGTTATAGAGGCCCAAGAAGAAACATAATAATAATAATAAAAATAAATAAATTGTCCGATTGTCTATTCTGAGAGCAGCCGGTAAGACAGCTAACGGTTAGCAGGCCGCAGATGGGCGTTCAGGTAACGTCGCGACGGAGGAGCCAGCCGGATCTCCTTCGGGTAGATAACGTCGGCAGTCCAGTTGTGAAGGCCCGGTGGGGCTCCGCGTAGGCAGTAAAATGGGTCCGGATAGGTGACTGCAGCCCAGGAGTGATTGACGGAGCTCAGGAGTGATTGACGGAGCTGGCTAGCTCCGGAGTAATTGATGTTTGCTCCGGAATCGACGAGAGCAGATAGACACACGGATAGCAGCTAGCTAGCTGTGAGATCCGGGAATGGATGTCCAGAGAGCAGTTGAAATCCAAGGACATGGAGAGAAAAATTGGTCCGGTATGTTCCGTTCCGAGCCGCGCTGCGCCGTACAAAACTGGCGATAGATTTTCGAGCTAAAGGATAGCTGATGACCACAAACCGTGGTTAGCTGAATACTAACGATTTGCCAGTAAAGAAGCTAACTAGCTTCTGAACTAGCTTCTGATTAGCTTCTAGCTAGCTTCTGGTTAGTTTCTGGCTAGCTTCTTGGAGTTTCTGGCTAGCTTCTGGCTAACTTCTTGGAGGATTGCAGATTTGAGGTAAATAATACTTATTTATAAATATAAATTGGTGAGGCGGGTTGCAGGAGAGTGTTTTGAAGATGAGTTGATGGAAAATAAAAATAAAATGTATGTGAAAAAAAGTTGTAAATATATATATATACAGGACACGACAAGACGAGGACAAAAGACGTCTGAACTGCTATGCCATCTCGGGCAGCTCTGCATTAATGAGAGAAATTACACTTTCTGTCTCCTGCCAATGATTTGAACTTTGGCACAAACAGTGTGAGAGAAACTCTGAGACACTGGTGCAGATGTTCATTGGTGAGCCTGGTGTGGCATTTGTTTTTAATGAAGTTAATTGTGGAGAAGGCTGATTCACAGCTGTATGTGGAGCCAAACATGATAAACATTATCTTTCCCCAGAAAGTGACAGGGTCACAATCACCAGCCTGCTCCTTCAAAGTCACATTTTCTTGCAGCTCAATCAAATCCATTTGCTGTGGTGCAACATCTACCCATCTGAAGATCTGTTTAGCATCTTCTGACAACTTTGTCACATTTGTGACCGAGAATGGGTTCTGAATGGGCAACAGCGGTTGTCTTCCAACACGAAGTCATCAAAGCGTGCCTTGAAGTTATCTATCAACCTCTGGATGAAATCTATATGGTTGGGAACATCTTTGTCTCTCTGCCTTTGCACCAGAAGATTGGGGAAGTGGACAATTTCTCCCAGGAGATCATTCTTGAAAAGCTCCAATTTCTTCTGGAAAGTCCGGTCTGCTGTTATCATATCACACACTGTGTTGTCCTTTCCCTGCAGCTTATCATTCAGTTGATTAAGGTGTGATGTAATGTCTGCCAAAAATGCAACTGTTCCCATCTTCTCATTTTCCAAAAACTCTGAAAACTGAGTTGCCTTGTCACTCTTTTTTGCTTTGATAAGAAAGATTTGATTTCCTCCTGAATGGCCCAAAAGCTTTCCAAAACTCTGCTTTTGCTGAGCCATCTGGCATTGTTGTGCAGTAGTAAGTCATCAAAACTGGCATTGGCCTCTGTCAGAATCCCTCGTTGCAGGCTATGTTGTAGGGACGATGTTGCTCTCAAAAAGTTGATCAGTTTCCTCATTGTTGTCATGAACTCAGAATACTCTTTTCCCAGACTGGTACACAGGACAGATCGATGGATGATGCAGTGATATGATGTCAGGTCAGGGTGGTCCTCTTTCAAAACGTATAACCAGTCCCCTCCCTCGTCCTATCATGGCTGGAGCTCCATCTGTGCTGATGGAGACCATTGACTTTAGATCTATCCCCGTTCTTGTCAGCATCCCTTTGATGGCCTCATGGATATCCTCTCTGCGTGTGTGTGTGTGTGTGTGTGTGTGTGTGTGTGTGTGTGTGTGTGTGTGTGTGTGTGTGTGTGTGTGTGTGTGTGTGTGTGTGTGTGTGTGTGTGTGTGTGTGTGTGTGTGCTTCTAGATGTGTTAAGCCCAACAGCTCCTCAAATAATTCCTTATTTGTTTCGTTTTAAAATCTGACAAACACCAGAAGCTGGGCATTATCAGTGTTATCTGTTGATTCATCCACCGCTAATGAAATGCATGGTGCATTCTGAATGACCTCATCAAGTTGTGAAGTTAAATCTTCAGCTAATATTTCAGTTCTCCTCATTGCTGTGAATCTGACAGTGGGTTCTGTTTGATCTTTTCTCTGAGCTCATCTTTTGTTTACCTTTCAGGAAGGTGTCAGCAACACACATGCATCCTTTTACCATCTCACCATCTGAAAAAGTTTTTTTTTGTGTTTTCCCAAAAACCCAACCTATCCTCAGGGAACACTCCATTGCACGTTGTTGGGCTGTGAGGGAATTGACAAGGACTTTGGTGGACCTCTCATATTGGGATTTGAGTTGGTTAATCTTGTTTGTTCTCTCTCTGTGTTCAGAAGATACATCTGATCGAATTTACTATGCCTGGTGTCCAGTGGAAATTTTAGCATGTCAATCTTGGTGGGGCAAATGTCGGATGCATGCAGGCAAAGCCACATCACAACACTAAATACATGAATTGCACTATAACGGTGACAAACGGTGCCCACAAACTGTTAGGGCCTACATAAAGCTGTCCCAACAGCAGTCCCAACAGCTTACCACCTGGCTAGGCATTTAAATGCCCTGCACAAGTATTCCTCCCCCTTGGCATTTTTCCTATTTTGTTGCATTACAACCTGTAATTTAAATTGATTTTCATTTGTATTTCATGTAATGGACATACACAAAATAGTCCAACTTGGCGAAGTGAAATTTAAAAAAAGAACTTGTTTCAAAGAATTCAACAACAAAAAAAAACAACGTAAAAGTGGTGCATGCATATGTATTCACCTGCTTTGCTATGAAGCCCCTAAATAAGATCTGGTGCAACAAATTACCTTCAGAAGTCACATAATTAGTTAAATATAGTCCACTTGTGAGAAATCTAAGTGTTACATTATCTGTCACATGATCAGAGTATAAATACACCTGTTCTGAAAGGCCCCAGAGTCTGCAACACCACTAAGCAAGGGGCACCACCAAGCAAGCGGCACCACGAAGACCAAGGAGCTCTCCAAACAGGTCAGGGACAAAGTTGTGGAGAAGTTCAGATCAGGGTTGGGTTATAAAAATACCAGAAACGTTGAACATCCCACGGTGCACCATTAAATTCATTATTAAAAAATTGAAAGAATATGGCACCACAACAAACCTGCCAACAGAGGGCCGCCCACCATAACTCACGGACCAGGCAAGGAGGGCATTAATCAGAGAGGCAAAAAAGAGACTAAAGTTAACCCTGTAGGAGCTGCAAAGCTCCTCAGTGGAGATTGGAGTATTTGTCCATAGGACCACTTTAAGCCGTACACTCCACAGAGCTGGGCTTTACAGAAGAGTGGCCAGAAAAAGGCCTATGCTTAAGGTGTTTGCCAAAAGGCATGTGGGAGACCCCAAATATATGGAAGAAGGTACTCTGGTCAGATGAGACTAAAATGTCGCTTTTTGGCCATCAAGGAATATTCTATGTCTGGCGCAAACTCAACACCTCTTATCACCCCGAGAACACCATCATGCAGTGGGGATGTTTTTCCATCAGCAGGGACTGTGAAACTGGTCAGAATTTAAGGAATGATGGATGGTGCGAAATACAGGGAAATTCTTGAGGGAAACCTTTTTGTCTGCCAGAGATTTGAGACTGGGACGGAGGTTCACCTTCCAGCAGGTCAATGATCTTAAGCATAGTGCTAAAGCAACACTGAGGGGTTTCATGGGTAAACATTTAAATGTCTTTGAATGACCTAGTCAAAGCCCAGACCTCAATGCAATTGATAACCTGTGGTATGACTTAAAGATTGCTGTACACCAGCGGAACCCATCCAACTTGAAAGAGCTGGAGCAGTTTTGTCTTGAAGAATGGGCAAAAATCCCAGTGGCTAGATGTGCCAAGCTTATAGAGACATACCCCAAGAGACTTGCAGCTGTAATTGCTGCAGAAGGTGGTTCTACAAAGTATTGACTTTGGGGGAGTGAATAGTTATGCACGCTCAAGTTTTCAGTTTTTTTGTCTTATTTCTTGCTTCTTTCACAAGAAAAAATATTTTGCATCTTCAAAGTGGTAGGCATGTTGTGTAAATGAAATAATACAAACCCCCCAAAAATCTATTTTAATTCCAAGTCGTAAGGCATCAAAATAGTAAAAATGACAAGGGGGTGAATAGTTTCGCAACCCACTGTACACCTGGCTATCAGCGGAGCCTTGTCTGGCAGCGAAAGAGTTCATTCAGCTTCATTTTCTGCCTTTTAAAAAACATATCTGATATGGCTGATTTGCTTAAACAAATGTGGTTTCTACTGTCAATTGAGACGTACAAACTATGGCATAAGGGGATGACAAGCAGATAAGAGGCAATGCGTAATTTTGATTCAAACATTAATGAGCGAGCTAGGACAGACGCAGTCAATATAACTATTTGTTCAACACTTTTGAAATGTACAGTGACAGAATTTAGAACATGGGCCATTCTTACAGTGTTCTCCCTGTACACCAAGTCAGGGTGGCAGGGTAGCCTAGTGGTTGGAGCATTGGACTAGTAACCAGAAGGTTGCAAGTTCAAACCCCTGAGCTGACAAGGTACAAATCTGTCGTTCTGCCCCTGAACAGGCAGTTAACCCACTGTTCTTAGGCTGTCATTGAAAATAAGATTGTTTTCTTAACTGACTTGTCTGGTTAAATAAAGGTCAAATAAATACAATTTTAAAAAATGAAGGAGGGATATAAGCAGACAATGAAAGCTCTTAAAATATTTGACGATTACATTTCTCAAAAACAGTTTTTAGGCTGCATGTGCACCACCAAGTCAGAACAGTATGTGAAATTAAGAGGTGAATATAGTCCAAATTATTAGGGTGAGGCGCATTGGCTGATAACAGCTTACTACACAACATACACTTAACTTAGTATTACTTTGTTAGCTACAGTATGCATATCTCCCTGGCATATTACATAATTTATGCAGCAGCATAGAATACGTTTTTGGACCCTTGTTGTGCTGTGGTCACTTGAACAGGAAGGTAGGGCGTCGGTAGTTCGTGGGCAAATTTTCTCATCAAACTTTGTCAACAAAGTTTGGTATTCTCTGGATTTATGGTGCTTTCAAGACAACTGGGAACTCAAAGAGAAAAAAAAGGTAGAATCAGAATGTTGTCAGTGATCTGTTGTAGCTCTGGAAAGAGGCCTGAGTACCCGATTTACAATTCCGAGTTGGATGAAAGTTCAAAACGTATTTTCCCACTCGTATTTTTCACGAGTTCCCAGTTGTCTTGAACTCACAGTTAGCCACTGATTCCTTCCAAAATACTCATTGTTGAATTTGTGATTTCTAACTTGTTGTGTAATGTTTATGTCCAATGTTTATGTCCAATAATTTATCTTAATTATTTATCTTCATATGACAAGGATTAAAAAGGATTTGCCAGTAGATTGTCAACATGACACGATGATGACTGCTAGCTAAGATTTTGAAAGTATGATGTTGACATGATCAGTCCAATCAAAGCTACTGTAGATATACCATGATTTGACTTCATTTAATCTGTGGCCAATAACCTTGAGCCTTCTTGGATAGGCACTTCTAATGTACCTCTATGGCAGCACCCAAGGGGCTAGATTTTTTAAAGTCTAACCTTAGACTTGGAGGTGACATAGTTTCCCCATGAGTGACAGAAAACTGAGCCAATCACAACGCAATGCTCCATATTTTCTGCTGGCTTGCCCCACCACCACAAAAAGTGCAGAGCTAGGCTGAAACACCTGCATTTTGGAGAACCCTTACTCAAGAAAACAAAAAAGAGACCATGTTTGTATGCGGCTTTATTATCTCAATTATATACATTTTTTTAAACATTGTTTGCAAACTGATATGTGACTCGTATTAACGCCAAAATAACATGCAAAACAGGCAAGCCCCCCCAAAATGTATATTATTTTTGCTAAAAATGTGGGGCTGCCCTGAATGACGGTTCACCACTGCTGGTGTCATAATGGCACTTAACATTGGCACTTTTCAAGAGAGCTACAGACTCGCTGCATATCAGGCACATTGGTTTTGTGTTAGTTGCAGGGAGAATGAATAAATACTGTTCCGTCCACTCGTCTTTGAATATACGGTTTTCAGTGTCAACTTGTAAAAAATTTTTACAAGCCATATTAACAAAGATACTGGTAACTAAAGCTCCTTCTATCTATGATATTAACAGTTGAACCGCGGTCAAATATTTCTGTTTCTTTCTGCCTGCTTGTCCCAAGGTCCCGCAGAGGATATTTGGATTGATGTGATTGGGTAAGTCCCGGCCTCTTGTATTTGCATATAACCACGCAATTGGATTAGACAGGGCACGAGTAGAGGTGGGCGTTGCTTCCTGAGAGAGTGAGAAAGAGAGGTTGCTGAGTTAGAGGCCGTTGTGCCCGGTAGTTTTTTTTTTAAAGCTGTCAAAAAATAATGTAACTTTTATATAACAAAATGTGATGTTGTCCGGACCCAGACCTCGATCCACCAATTGAGTTTTGCTGGCCTACACTTTCTCGTTCTGAACTTCTAATATGCGTGGGATGGGTGTGGCTTCATGACAATGATAAAGAGCAGCTGTTCACCGATTTGACAACTCCAAAGTAGTTACACCTCCAAAACATCTGCTAGGCGGGTGTAGGCTATCCCCGGTTAACGCTTGATCTGATTGACTCTTGACCTCAGTTTTAGATATAGAAAAGCTTTATATAAAAACGAAGGGCTCTATTCAATCTGTAAAGCTAAATCATTACAGATTCTGCGATAGAATGTAACATTTATGCAGCGGTTTACGCTAAAGCGGGAACATTGCCTTTAAATTTCAATCATGCTGTAAAGATCGACTTCCGCCATGCCCCCTAAGGGCTCGTTTCAATCTGTAGTGCTGAAGGCCAGCGATATACGTCAAGCCTTTTCAGTATTTCTGTAGCCATCAATTGAGCAATTGCGGTGGTTACAACACCAGCGTCAAATTAACATTGAAAACAATGCGGATCATTAATTAAAAAGTATACTGTTATTAAAGTATAGGATTGTTTTTATTAGACAGTGTTGCTGCTTTTGGATACCTGAGTTTTACAACTCATAATTTATCAGCAAGCTCAGTCCTGTGACTCGGTGATCTTCATAAGTTATTGAGGGAAATGCCAGGCACATGAAAAGAAATGGAGTAGAAAGGCATTAGAGGAGGTGTGTGGGAAAATACTGTCAGATATTTCCTTCCCCTACAGCTATCCAGAACTAATCAGAGGCTATGCTGAGCCCCTGTCAGGAACAGAGGTTGGTTTCACACCTACGCACCCACACATATTTGCAAGGTTGTGTGATATGATAAGATGGTTGTATACTGTACAGATAAAGGAAGCAGTGACTCTGGACTCCAACCAAACACACCGTCCACTATATGACCCCATCCACCATCACCCAATCAGTTAGCAGCAGCAATAGGCCCAGTTCCATTTCACATAAAAATGTTACACTATCCTTTGACAGTAGCTAGATTTCCATCCAATTGGTGACAGATTTTCATGCAAATATTCAAAAATCCGCATTAAGAAAATATGCACATTTTCCCACCAGAGGTGTGTTTCCACCAAACAGACTTGTTGCGGATAAAAATCAGTGCATGATGACAACTTTCGCATAAGTTTTCGTGTAGGAATAAACATCTAAAGTTCTATGAGTTTTCATCGCATTTTCAATACTACCGATAGTTTTGTCACAAACACTGTTGCGTTAAATGGCAAATGTGCCTACTCTGGTCTTGGCACGTGCTCTCTTGCGAACAGCTCGCAGACACATGCCACCAGAATAAGAACCTCAATATTTATTGGAAAGGAGTATCAAGATCATCGTGCACTTTCACCACCCTGTAAAGTCCATCATTGTTTATGTCATCTGTAGCCTAATAAACTGCATGGTTTCCCGAGTAGTAGTGGGAGGACCGCACACCTTAACATCGCGTTTAAGTTTACTTCGACATGATGGTTATATCAATATTTATGCATGAAGGCATTTCCAACACCACTTCTCACATATTTAATTTTACCAACGCAAAAAGATCTCACCATGTCGAACGAACAAATGATTTATAACATTTAACCAAAAGTTCCAGTTTCCAAAACAGCTGTCCTGTTTTTTTTATATGGTATGACTTTACTCACATTCAAACTGTGGATGAAAATGTGTTGAGAGACACATTGTCTTTCTGTGATTCCTCCCCTCAGACCCTCTTCTCCGATACGTTTTAGGAAGGAGGGGAGGACATAGGATGCAAGGAATGGAGGAAAGATGAATTAAGAAAGAGACAACATGTCCAATATTGGGAAGCAAAGTTCAAACAAAGGCTTTTAGTATGTGACAGCTACCTGTTAGCAGTGGGCTTGGTTTGTTGTAAAGTTTGTTGGTTTTTGACCTAATTACCACCTACTGCAATGAATTCCTACTGAGATGAATCAAGACGTTCCCATTTACATTTGCATTCTTTTTCACAGGTACGATATTTGCCTGATTCCTTCTGAAGGGTCCAACATAAATCTTTGGAACATATAATCCCAAAAATATAACATTTATTGATGTGCCAAGTCCCAACATCCATGACTTTGCTTATATAACCTACTGTACATTTCAATTGATGTCCACAGTTCCTTGTTCGCATTCACCATCAAGCCATCAAGCTCTACATTGCATTTTTTCCTCGTTTAGGGAAGAACTTGAAGTAGGGAGAGAGAGGCATACACAAAAAATATTGTCGTTTTGAAACTGCGGTGAAAGTGCAGTAACTGCAGTCAACTGTGTTATTTTGGAAGCAATGATTGCAGCATACTGCAGATATACTGCACTCTGACAAAAATATGTTTTAGCAAGGAGTGAGAGCGACCAATAATATGGTTGCTTAGCGACACCAGGTAAAACTTGGTTCACTCAGCCTTCATTATTGCTGTATGAGTGAAAAGAGGAATGAGTTTGGAGGTGAGGAACGGAAAACCCCTAGTCCCTCACCTTGTCACAGCGCAGGTAAACCTTCATTTTATGGCCCGGCTGGGGACGAGAATACTGATGAAAGAGGCTGCCTCGCCTAAATGTCTCAAGTAGGCCTGTGTCTGTCTGGATTCGTCTGGCACTTATTTTTTTAAGCGTGAGAGCATCTAGATGTTCAATATACTGTATGTGTTTACATGGCAATATACTTCATTTTGGCCTTTTCTTTAAATCTGTTGTGATTCCATTGTCTGAGTAGTTTATCAATAAAGCTGTCAAACTCCATCCAATGTGAGACCTGTAGTGGGTCATTTGGCCTTTGGCTTTGTTCGTGGCAGTGTCTAAGGAACTGGACTTCTAGGGTCGCATACATCGCATCGAATTTGGTTCTCCCATTCCTCTACCGATCGTTCAGCGCGCTGTTGACGCCCGACTGCAGATATTTTCGCGCGATTCTACATGTAAAATCGTTTTGAACTCGCTATTCTTGTGTTCGAGCCCTACACCAGCTGCTTTGCGACATAGCAACCTCAGCAACGACGGGATCGATGTAAAAACATGAAGGCAGAAAACAGCAATCTCATCATCTGTCATCTGTCCTCATTTTGCCTTTTTTTAAATTTTTTTTTTACCTGGCAAGCATGAACATACAAGTTGGCGACACAGTCTTAACAGGAGACATGTACAAACGTCTCACATCAACACAGTCTAACTGGACACATGCACAGACGTCTCACACCAACACAGTCTAATTGGACACATGTACAGACGTCTCACACCAACAGTCACCCACAAGTAAAATAAAAAAATAAAAAATACATAAGCATATGTTGCTCATGCATATGTATGCTGGATGACATGCAGACACACAAGTAAGCATGTGTCTAATATCAAAAATAGCTAAAAGAGAGCAGTGTGTACGGATTAATAACCTTATGGTATGATTAATTGATCCCCTTTGGTAACACATTTTATGCCTCCTGGTTTGTAATGCATAATAAATACATAGGCATTTAAACATATAGTGAGCTTTCATTTAATGCTTAATGGGCAATTCTACCACTGGTCAACCTCCTTTTCATTATCTCCAGTACAATAACAGTGTCTACATATGTGAAACTGATGCATTTCTACGTTTTGTATGATTTTTTAATATTTTTTTTACAAAGTTCTACCTGATGACGTCATCAAAAGTTAAATCAAATAGTAAAAACAGTGACGCAGAGATTTGCTGGGAGTGCTAGAAACTCGTTGCAGGTTTTGAAAACCACAGTTTTTCATAGGGTTCTATTCAATATGTATAGCGGAAATTCAGGGTTACAGCATGATTGTAATTTAAAGGCAATGTCCCTGCCTTAGTGGAGACTGCATTCACGGTAAACGCTGTATAGGCTATGTCAGCTCAATCGGAAATGACCTTAACATTTCTATCACAGAATCTGTAATGCTTCAGTTTTACAGATTGAATAGAGCCTTTACTTTTAATCCTACCCTGTGATGCCGCAGAGAAGCACATTTCGGGACCTTTCTTCTTATCTTTTTAACCACAGATCATAGAAACCCGATGTTTCCACATAGGTAGACACTGGTGCTGGAGATGATGAATGAGGTTGAAAAGTGGCATAATTTCCCTTTTACATGTTGGCTTATGTCATGTTGTATAATGCATATAGCCATATTTCTAGTCAGTCAATTTTATGAACACTTGTGTTTTATATTGCATATGTCCATGTGTGTAATCCTTTAAGGATGCATATTTAGACATTTATAAAGGGTGTTAAAATGAAATAGTTATGAATGCTTATAACAAGTCTTATACTTCCACTATGTGGTAATATTATACACTACAAGTGCATCCATAATGTATTATAAACAGGTAGCTTTTTAGAAACGGCTATTATTATGCCTTCTTCAAATACCAGTTTATGAAAGATGTTTGGTTTAAAACCGCTGATTTGTTATTTTGCTTGTCTAGTTGCAGTTTCACTTTCTCTTGAGTTAGTACCTTCACATGCAGTAATACAGTAGCGCCATTGATCTATTTGGAGCGCGGAGGCCAAAACGATACGACCTGAGCTGTCCATGGTGATGAAACACACACACACACACACACACACACACACACACACACACACACACACACACACACACACACACACACACACACACACACACACACACACACACACACACACACAGTTTGGACCAGTGTTCAGGGGTATTCTCTTTAAGATAGCAATCAGACATCGGGATCAGCAGTTAATTGCAGTGATTACTTGCTTAGCGGGATAATGGAGGATTTCACTGGAGGGTTTCATTAGTGTCTTGGATGTCTATGGATTATGTGAAAGGAAACACTTGGAATTGTCCAAATGAATCTGTGGATTTTGGAAAATACATCGTCTACCTCCACAGGGTTTTAGTTCCAGTGGATAGATAAGTTGTGGGTGCTCTCTAGTGTGAATTCTAGATAGAGTCAGGGTTACAGGTGCATAAAAGGTTCTCTCCTACATCCGTTTTAGTCATCTGCCAGTCAGACTGTTGACAATCGCCTTCGTCTGCAAGGAGATCTAATACACAGAACATAATATCAGTCTCTAAAACCCTATTTTATTAAATAGCTAGGCGATTAATTTAATTATCAAGTTCCACAGCTGGATATTTAAACAGCATATTGAAGGCCTAAAACATAGAATATAAAATGTCGACATGGTGCATTGATAAAAAGTGTTCTTATGTTCAAAGAATGGATCCAAGGTTAGCCGTACAATGGTTGGATTTAATTATTCTCCCCACCAAGTTGCAGCTATGTCCAGAGCACCCTAAAGTTGCTCAAAACAATTTATCACCATATGACCCCGGGTGTTTGCTTACAAATGAGAACTAATATGGCACTAATTCCTGTCACTAACAAAAACTAATTCCGTCATCTCAGTGTCAGTCCAGAAATGGATTATGATTGGATACCCGCGCCTCCCCGAACGAAAGACAGGTAGGCTAATCAAATTATGTGGACAGTAATGCTTTAAATCACATACATTATGTTACGTTCCTAGGTTGCCTAGCCCTAGAATTTCCTCACATTACTTTTCCAACTTTAACAACTAGGCCTACATCCTCGTTAAACTCTGTATGTCCTCACTACCAGTCCCCTCTCGGTTGAGGCTGAGGTTAACGCAATTTCTGCACAACGCATAGCGAGTGCAATACTGAACAGCGACAACCAGGCGTTTATCCTCCTAAAGCCTTGATGCCCCCGCCAACCCCTTCTCCCCTTCGTTTTGCCGAGGTTTCAGCACAATGGACAGCGCATGTAATACTGGTTAGGGACAACGCTTGTTAAAATGGACACAGACTAAAAAGCATGGGGCTATTTGTTTTCTTTTAAAAGCAAAACCACATACCAAATATTCACGATTCAGTTTGTACATGAGTGATGGGCCAAAAGGTGTAACAGGCTAGAGAGTGGCAGCCAGTATGGCCATTTGCTAGGAGCTGCAAGCCGTCTGGATTCTGAACAATTTAATAGCCGCCTTCTCTACTCCCTCCTCCCAGAAAGAGTTGTTCTGCGTTCGGCGTTCCCAGCGGCACTCCACTGCCGCATGCCATTTAGCACTCACCGTATGATCGCAATCACGCGGGTTTGAGCTAATGGTCCTACCTTAACAATTTGCACTCGCGTTTGGAGATGTGGCTGCTTGCATAACAGTGTGGATGGGGGGCGAGCAGGGTCATGAGGGTGATCATTACCTTTGAGTTGGATTTTGGGGGTCGCTACCGTAGAAGGAACGCGCTCTTCCTATCAATAATTCATCCATCCCTGAAGCAGCGGGAAAGGGGGGGAGAGCACACAGCTCCGGAGATACAGGTTTTGAACTGCAGTCACCGGCGTATTATGTCACAATCTGACAGTGCTTCGAGACGGGCTGACGAGGAGGACAAAGGAGGATGAAGGAGGGAGAGGGACCCGGAGAGGCAGAGGAGGAATATAATGAAGTTGAGTGGGAAAGGACTGTGTACCATCGTCTCCAGCGCCCTCCTCTTCGTCTGCGCGGTGAGCGAAGTTGTTGTCGGATTCAAATGCATCTCACTGGGCACCAAAGTAAAAGTGCATTTTCACCTGTCGACCGCGGCCGGGGCTTTCTACTCGGGGATACTGGTCGGACTCGGGCAGGCGCTGCTGGGCTTTGCGCTGCTTTGTTGCAAAGCGACGCCCGGGTGTCGGAATTTCTTTCTCCTGGGTATCCTGGTGTTTTTGTTGGGAGTTCTCACCGCCTTCTCCGGAGCCGTGGTGGACGGGGACACGGTGTCTCTGGTGGAGCGCAAATATTCCCATTATTGCCTAGACATAGACTCAGTGGAATTAACCGCCATCTGCAACCAACTGAAGGAATATCAGAGAAGTCTAGTCATCTCAACCATTCTTAGCACTTTGGAATGCCTTCTCGGGCTTATGAACTTGGTGATCATCAAAAGGTACAAAACAGCGCAGTTTTACAGACGGAGGCAATCACAGAGGCAAAGCGTGGGGACTATTATTTTCAGTGAGGAGCAGGACTTTACCGTGTCCGAATTCCAACCGGTTTCCTACATTAACTTGGGGGTATTTCAAGTGTTCGACGAAGCAGGTGTTGAAGTACAATGCGGGGGCCACCCGTCTATCGATCTCCCGGGTTACTCACCCACGGATCCCGAGCTCAACCATTCCTACCCCTTTTCTTACCCGCTCCCGAACGAGTTACCGCCCGCGTACGAAGACATTTTCCCTGGAGACGAAAGTAACAAATAGCAGCTCACTCTGAACAAACAAAAAAGTTGGAACATGGGCTCTAAATTCTGCAGTGACAATCACTGGCTTTCTCCCTTCGGTCTATTCAGTGCTGGGACAAACAATCATGGAGAGATTCTTACCTAAACAGTTTTTTTCCATTACCTTCATGCTTATTTTTCTCAGCAAAGGTAGCCTCCTGGTCCACTTTATGTGCATCTACCATTATGTTGCCAATTAACTAGTCTATTGCCATCCATCGATATAGTCGAAATTCCATGGTAATAAATACCAGACCCATAGACCATAAGATGCTACCATACCAGTCCAAATTTCAAAGCAGCAGTTGTTTTGAGTTCAGATTGGATACACATCAAATGCCCATATAGTTTGCTGTTGTTATTGTTTTCTTTAACATATGAATAAAAGTGTATTTACTCTCACCTGATGTTAGAAGTTCTATTCAAAAACCAACCTGCATTTTACCTGCCTAATACTCCAACATCCACAATGGGCTTGTAATGTGTCTTGTACACCCAACAGGTGTAGCCCATTAAATTAGGCTATTGCTTGATCAACAAGACCACAGAAAGGCCCACATCATTGTGAATCGGAAATGCATTTCCGTAGCCACATAAATGCAATACAGTAGTAATGAAAAAGGTAGATGTATTCCCCTTCCACCTTTCTGCACACTTTGCGGAGCCAATTGCTCTTGTTCTCACTGCAGTATAACCTAATGGGTAGCCTGCATTTGTTTCACATGCTTAACTAAATAGCCACTAAACCATTGAGTATTATGTCTGCATCCCAAATAGCACACTATTCCCATAGTGCTCTGGTCAAAAGTAATGTACTGTAAAGGCAATTGGATACCATTTGGGATGCATCCATTCACTAGTGAGTCACCAGAGCACCACACCTCCCATTCACCTCCAAAGTGGCAGATAACAACTGTCATTGATGCCTTCTTCGCTGAATTTCACCCACTGTTGAGTGGATGTGATGCTCTCACTCTCACCTGATAAGATAACTCAAGTTGGGTGTGAAATCACTTCCTCAGCCGTTGCTAGGAACTTGGATATGACCTGTTTCTTGCGTGCGACTAGAGAGTATGATTGGATATAAATGGGGTTAGATACTCACGTGATATTGGAGTACAGGAGTTCAACATATTTAGAAAGACATGTATCGTACTGTATGGGACAGTGAAACTGTAGGGCTGTATGCCTCTGAACTGTAGTGAATCACCTGATATAAACACTGTATGCTCATTTCAAAGCAAACTGTGACAATTGTTCAGTTCAAACTGCTGTCTTCACATGGTCATAGTGTTGTGATTTGTAAAAGGGATACAATATATTGTGAGTTGAGATAAACAACTAGTTTGTTTGCTTCAGGGGGAGACATACAAAACTGCAGGGCCTGCTAGTTGTTGCAGTTCATTATAGTCTATCTGATATCTCAATGAGAAAGTGATTTCTGGAATTGCTTAGGGACCACGGATATTCTGATGTTTTTAGTTCTCAGTTTTACCTTGGAAATTTTACAGAACAGTTTGCATAATAGGATACCTGTATGATTATGCTTGCATATAATTATTCCCTGAGATATACCATAAAACTCTTTATTTTACAGTGGTACTAATGGAATTCTCTCATTACCAAGCACAACATATGTAGAATATGTACTTGCAGTTACAGTATATAGTGCTCAGCGATGATATATCAGTATCCAACCTGGCATGTATTGCTGCAAAGCTGCAAGTCGTTAGGAAAATATTTGACATAATCTGGGTCTTATGTTACATTACCACTATGATGTCAGGCATGTTAAGAATGTTACATTGATGGCATCTTTGTATCCTGTCTTTCTGAATGGTCTGTTGTACATCAAAACACTTAAAGCTGACTGAAGTTATCCTTGATTTATAAAATCACTGCTGGTTTCATTTGCCTAATGTAATGTATTGCAAAGCAATCTTCTTCCTTCCTTCCTGCTCGCCTCATCCAATTAATGATTATTAAAATGACCAGGGAAAGAACATACAGGGCTGTTTATTAATTGATTTTCAGAGGGCACATGCCCTAGGGCTGTTAATTAGGCTAATTAATAATATTTCCAAGTTGTACATTCTAACTACATCACTTATTTGTCAGACAGATAAATGGGGTAAGGGTTATGATTTACATGTATATGGACATGCATTGACTAATGTGACTTTCCTGTGATGTATGATGTAATCAGGTACAGTAGGGTTCTTTGAAAGCAGTGTAACTTTAATACGAGAGGGCAATTTAGGCTCACGGATTCACAGGCAGTTTAACTAAACTGATTTACATCATTTGGGCCTTTATGTTATTACCTCTAATGCACTTTAGTTTCCTTAATGAAGTTTTCTAAGACTGCCAGCCAGGAGATAATGGTGGATGGTGCGTATTCTTTCTGACTCTCCAATAGATATTCATATGGAACTGTAGTACTATCACAGTGGGTTATAGTATCCATGTTAAGTCAAGGTACTGTAGTACTATCACAGTGGGTTATAGTATCCATGTTAAGTCAAGGTACTGTAGTACTATCACAGTGGGTTATAATATCCATGTTAAGTCAAGGTACTGTTATAGTATCCATGTTAAGTCAATGTACTGTAGTACTATCACAGTGGGTTGGGAGAGGATGGTATAGCTATAATTATGTTGTAGGTAGGCAATCTTACTCTGCAATGTTCCAGCCAAGCAGTAACACATCTAATTAAACTAATCAGCTAACCACAAACTTCTATGCATACTTTAGAGTTGTTGAATCATATGTAGCCTAGCCCTTGGCTGGAAGAAAAGCCTGCACCCCCACTGCCCATCCCTTTCTAGAGAATACTGGGCACCTTCTAATGTGGAGAGGAAACCTTGGCATCAGAGCCCCTCCATCTTGGACGGTGTTACTTGTAGCTCTTGGTATTGTAATGCAAAGTAGATGTCTGAGGCCAGTGTTTTTTCTGCAGTGTTTCTGTTTGTTTCTCTGTCAGCACTGGCCTCCAGCCAAGGTCCTGACACCCGCACTGTGGTTACAGCACTCAGTCAATTGACAGGGAGGAGGAGGAATGGTGGAAGGGAGGGAGGGTGGGTGGGATGGCGGGGTGAAAAAGAGGCCTACTTCATCTTTCTGCTTAGCAAAAAAGAGCTGGCAAAGTGAAAATCACAGCCCTGGTGGGAGCAAAACAAGCATCCTGGCTAGTGGCTAACATCATATTTTATAATCTGAAGACTGGATTTTTCTTGCACTATTTTTCTCTCCATTTTGTCTCTCTTCAAAAGTTGTTTGATATAGCTACACTCTGGTGTTTGTGTGTCAGCACAACAGCAGCCCCACAACTTAAATTGAGGGATTAGACTGGAGAACTGTAACCACTCTTAAATTCATAGGCACATTTCATGATATCAACATCTGCAAATATCCCAGACTGCACCTTTTAAGACAATTTCTTTCAGCCTGAGCAATCGCAGATGGAACCTTTAAACCCAATGAGACACGTTGCACTGGCTCTCACCTACTACCAGGTGGATCATTTAAATTAGAGGACTGTGATTCCCTATATAGTACACTACTTTTGACCAAGTTATTATTGTCTTGTTTTTTAATTCTGTGCTTGAAGGGCTCTTGAGCCATTTGTAATGAAAGACAACAGCTGGTCTTTGGGGAGAACTTTCAGCTGTCTTTCTACTGCCTGGTACAAGGCTCTTATGGGGCCTGATTCAGACTTAGGAAATGTATGCCTTTCCTACGAACGCCTTTCCAACGCACTTCTCAGTATTTGTATTCAGACTTACCTTATGAAGGTGCACAACAGACTTTGCAGGCGTGGTTCCCTTGCGCGCAATGAATACATTTAATTCAACCGCTGAAAACCCTCCAACTTGCTTGCCAACATATTTTCTTGTGGAGTTTTCATTTCAGTATCTAAAGCCATCCCTTTTATCTGAAGCCACCCCTTTAAATTTGGTGTACCTTTAATTAGAATTTTCTCCACAGACTCAAATATACGGAGAGAATGGATCAGAATATTAGGGATCAATGAAAGGAAGCCATATATGCATATTCGTCTACTTTTCAGTTGTGTATTATTTAGGTTTGGAGAGCCTTTGCCCATTAAATATAGATGAATAAAACATACAGTGGTTGGACGCATTCTGAAAGTTGCCATATTCAATTGTTCAATCCATTAAATATTAGAACGTGATGAAAAGTGTGTTACAGTGTTGAACTGTAATCCTATAAATCTGCCCTAATAATCCTCACTAATCATGGAACTGTATGACAACAGTCCAGTCGTCGCGAAACGTGTGCCAGGCACCAGGTTTAAACGGCTACATATGGTCTGTGTTCCATAGTGATTAAAATATGCTACATGTCTTATTGCACAACTTGTAATACGTTCGCCTAATATGATCAACTATTGCTAGTGATCCTCAGGAACAACAACACGAATGTGACAGAGGAAAGAAAGGTAAACTAACAATGGATAACTTGGTAGGTTTGGCGCCATACTGTCATTTGCGCTTGGCTACAGAAGCCAATAGCTTGGGTCTCCAAATTTTAACCCAAGTTATAAGGCAAGCATTTCATAAACTTCACCATGGAATAGGTGATATGTTAATATGCTTCAGTTTGCCAGCATATGACTGGTTTCACCTTTGTCTCCATCGAACACAAGGTAAAATAAATCTAAAACAATTGTCATTAACATTTACAATCTACTTATCCAAACAAATTACTAATTTAGCTAGCTCGTATCAATACCTCTTATCAAGTTGTAAATTACAGTGCATGGAGAATGGTGTTATTTCTATCGGGAAAAAATAAAGTAGGTGTGGTTCCACTTGGAACTGACAGGTTGCTCCATCTTATTCATTGTTTTGTTGCATGTAAAGGTGTTGGAATTAAGGTCAGAATACACACACCTCCACCACACCTTCATGTGCTGGATCTCCACCCAAAAGGTATAGCAGGTAAATAGCATGCTATTCTCATCCTTAAGTTCAAGGTCAGAACACATATAGAGAGAAAAGTGCATAAAAATGGAATTACCTTCCATTTACGCATGCTTAACCATTTTAGTTTGTCTGTGATGTGTACGCAGAGGAACTTAAAACTTTCCACCTTCTCCGCTACTGTCCCGTCGATGTGGATAAGGGGTGCTTCCTTTTGACTGGGGTATAGTGCACTGTAGGGAATATGGTGCAATTTTGGACACAGTTATACCTGCAAGCTATGTCAGTCCATATTCATCTCTCTGACTGTGCATTCATTTAAATACAGTACATGTATTCTTCCCTAACAACTTTTAGGCCTTCTTAGCATTATTAAGATGTTCAAGATGGGGGTTTGGATTGTATCTAACACAACTCTTGATAATGTACTTGGCCACTCAGTGAGAATTAATGTGCTGTCAAAGTGATGTGCTGTCAAGAGCCAACCTTTACAGACTGGAGTGTGAAAAAGTAATTTCCTTGTTATTTCCTTTCACGTGAAAAAACAGTATTATATGGAGGTTTAACAACTCAAAATGAACACCTGTTTTTTGGAAGACATTGAAAGTAACCATTTTGCAAAAAATGATTCTGTCTGTTTGAGGACTTGAAGACTAAAAATATCAGGAGGATAACTACACATGATTTTACAATTGAACCTATACTGTGCCAATATAAAGGTGAAGTATGACAGGAAATGTTGTTAATACAGAAACACTTATGTATAAACATAATGACAAACATAATATACTGTAAGAATGTGTCTCAAATCATGTTTGAGGTTTATCTGCTAACCTCCCTGGAAATATGGCATCAGAGCAATTTTCCCTCCAAAAAAGCAACAATTATAAATCGACAGATTATGTTTATCTTTCAAATTGCCTCCACTGCTCCATTGCCCCCACAATTGTATTTATTTGATAAATAATGACTGGCTGATATAAGACGGACAGAAATATCAGCCAAAGACAACATGCCTCATTTATTGGCCCTTTCCATGATTGAATTTACCCTGAGCAAATTTCTATACGTTCTGTAGACAGAGAAATGCTCCTTTGAATAAATTGCTCTTCTTTTAGGATGAGGAAGATAAGCACCTCACAGCCTCTAGAAGCCTCCCAATTCCCATCTTGACAGGGGAGTATTCTGTGAGCTGCATCAAACACAGATTGTATACCTTTCCACGAAACAAAAACTGGTTGAATCAACATTGTTTCTACGTCATTTCAACCTCAAAAATGCAAAGTGATGATGTTGAATAAACCTGTAAAACTGATTGGATTTGCAAAAAGTCATCAACATAAGGGGATTTCATCATTTTTTCACCCAAACTTTAACCTAAATCAATGTCATGGTGACATTTTTTGTCGTTTTCACTTTGAATTCCCATTAGTTGAACTGACGTCTGTGCCAAGTGGGTTTTTTCCTTTCTTCGATCAGTTGAGTAGAAAATACAATACCACAAGTTAGTTATCAGCTTATCCCCCTGACCTTGTGTTCCTGACTACCCAAGCTGTTGTCACGAAATGTCCTCCGCTAAGTTCATCAATCACAGAGACAAGGCTGCTGAGAAACGATGCTCGTTTTGAGAAATGGCCTCCTGCCATCCCCCAATTGCTCTTCTCTTTGCCTGTGAAGATATAACGGTTGAGAGCTGTGCCAAGAACCCTGTCTACGATTTCTCAGCCCCCAAGTCTCAGACATACAGGGAAAGCCTGTTGGTACAGTCACCCTCTCCCTCCAACTCGTTTCACATTTCAAATACTGCTCGAGCAACACCCAAGGAATGCCAACATCTCTGGTAGCCATTGTTTTTTTCTTGTGCTGCCTGGCATACTTTCTCCCAGCTTTTAGATTTGCTATTGAAGCTTGGTTTGGTTAAGAAATCAAGACGAGTCTTATTTTTTTAATCTAAGCCTAATGGCAGCCGATTCAAATCATGTGTCACCGTGACAGTGACGTTATCCTTTAGGAGATGTGGACAATGTCCCTGGATACAATAGTGAGTACAATTTATTTTTTAAATTGTCAAACTGTTTGCTCATGTAAACTGTACTATCATGTCCCACTTTACAAATCAGTAGTTAGAGTGCATTTAGAGTGAGATTAGACTAGGCTTCCAGTTCCCAGGCATCATTAGGAAACAGGGGCAGACTGGCTATAGGGCAATTCTGGCAAATGCCAGAAGGGCTGGTTCCTTATTCAGAGAAGTAGGTCTGTCTACATTTATTTATCTTTTTGTTGCACAGAATTACCATTATTTTACTAATAATGGGGGCTTCAAGTTAAACATGTCAGTGCGGGGGCCTTGAGTGAATAAATGTGCTGTTATAAATGCTCAGTCCGATTTCTTGTCCCATTCCGTCCCTGGAAACCACTCTTATATTCTCCATTACTGATGATAATGGGATAATAACATCATTAGAGGTGAGACTGCTGAGCAGTGATCCCTGGTGATTGTCTTCTCAGTTGCTGTTCAAACAGCCAGTTGATGACTTAATCCCTTTGTTGGGGCTCCTGGGTTAGGCTGCTCACTGGGGGCAGCAGTGGGATCCATATCACTTTTCCTGTAACTGCTCTTATCTCTAACTATTGATTGGGCGCTATCGCCTGAGTGGTGTCCTGAGGGACTAACTGAGGGTGTGGCCTGACTGGGATCAACTGGGGGTGAATGATGTAATGTCTCTGAAAAGCCAGCGCTCTCTCTGGGCTGTGTGTGTATGTCTGTGTGTGTGCGTGTGTGTGTGTGTGCGAGATTGGGTACGTTTGTAACGGTTTTCTAGGTGTGGTGAAGGAGAGTCGGACCAAAATGCAGCATGTAGATTGCGATCCATGTTTAATCAAACAAACGTAAACACGAAATAACACAAACACTACAAAACAATAAACGTAACGAAAACCGAAACAGCCTATACTTGTCAACTAACACAGCGACAGGAACAAAGACACTAAGGACAATCACCCACGACAAACTCAAAGAATATGGCTGCAAATATGGTTCCCAATCAGAGACAACGATAAACACCTGCCTCTGATTGAGAACCACTCCAGACAGCCATAGACTTTGCTAGATCACCCCACTAGCTACAATCCCAATATATACACACCAAAACCCCAAGACAAAACACACCACAATACAAAAACCCCATGCCACACCCTGGTCTGACCCAATACATAAAGATAAACACAAAATACTTCGACCAGGGTGTGACAACGTTCGAGAGTGGGTGTGTGTACCACGGTGACGTGACTATCATTAATGTGATGACATGCAATTTATCGAATAATTAACTTTGTTGAATTATTACATGATTAAATTAATCATGTAACAATTAGTAAATTAGTAATTTGGGGCACCACGGGAAACGTTTGTTTAATAACTGTATGGACGAAATACTGTAATGTGGGAAGGATACCCCCTTAATTTGTCAAGTTTCCATCCAATACGTTATCTATGTGATATGGAAATTGCTTAAAGTATTTAGGTTAAGATAGGAATGTAATTTTAGGAGTCATAAGAGATAACTTCTAATCATATCCTTTGCACTTTAAGTAGCCACGCCCGAGTGAGGTCAGAAGAGCGTGTCAGTGTGATGGAACCGTCCTTTTCGACCCGAGTGCTTAAAAGGACTGGCTATGAATTAACATACGAGACCATAACAGAAGATGCTTGGACCATGAAGGAAGACTTGCTCATTAAAGTTTTTCAGCAAATGTCTATGGCAAATAATAATAATAATATAATATATGCCATTTAGCAGAAATCAGAACAGGTCGTTTAACAGAGCAGCCATTATGAACACAGGCTGTAAAACAGTGATCACATAGGTCATTACAGAAAGCGCCAGACTGATACCTATCAGGATTATTTGAGAGGATAACAACAAGGAGATTAGCCTTTTCTGAGACATACCTTGTGGGATTGGTAATGATCTGAGAGCGATTTAGGGAGTCCTATTGTTTTAACACTTGGTCAGGTGGTTTAACGTGCAGAAAACCCAGGCTTTTACGAGAGCAGAAATCAGTGAAGCAGAAATCAGAGCAGAAGTCAGATTTGGGTCTAGCGACAATAGACGGGCCGGGGTGTACATGCACATTTCCAGATATCATCAGCAGTAATGCAATCGGGGCATGGCAGAGGACAGGGAGAGCTCTGCAGTGTTGATTTATTATTACATTTAATGTACATGAGATCATCTACACGGCTGAATAGCCGTCCTCAGAAGACCAAGGAGTATAAGGAAACTGAAAACTAAGAGAAAGGACAGTGTGACATCTTGTGGACAATCAGAGACTTACACCCGGGAAGGAGATGGCCATCCAAAGACCAAGGCATCGGTCGAACCTCTCCCACTAAGCGGAACTCGGCCCACGAAGACCTGAGCCCAACAGAGATACCCAACAGAGATACCCGACGAAGACCTTCAACAGGTAAATACATGCATTACACTTCTTACTCATAAGAGCGGCAGTTCGGTGCAAGGTATTAGGGCTAAACTAAGCGTAGTTTACAAATGTATCCAAGTGTTGTTTCTCTTTCTATCTCTCTCTCTTTAAATCTCCATCTTGTGTAACTCCTGTCATATTGTGGTGGCAGTTAGCCTAGTGTCTCCCCCGCGGGACAGTTGAGCTAACGTAGGCTAATGTGATTAGCATGAGATTGTAACTAACAAAAACATTTCCCAGGACATAGACATATCTGATATGGGCAGAAAGCATATATTCTTGTTAATCTAACTGCACTGTCCAATTTACAGTAGCTATTACAGTGAAAGAATACCATGCGATTGTTTGAGGAGAGTGCACAATTATGAACTTGAAAATGTATTGATAAACCAATTTGGCACATTTGGGCAGTCTTGATACAACATTTTGAACATACCGTACATGCAATGATTCACTGGATTAGTCTGTATTCTCTTTGTTATGCAATTTGGTTTCCGCTCAGGTTATGGATGTGTCACTGCAACTTTAAAGGTCCTAAATGATGTCACCACTGTCATTGATTCTAAGTAATGTTGTGCTGCTATTTTTATTGATGGCCAAAGCTTTTGATACGGTTATTGTGGGTCGGCTAAGGAGTATTGGTTTGCTAACTACCTCTCTCAAGAGTGCAATGTGTAAAGTGAGAACATTTGCTTTCTCAGCCACTGCCTGTCACCAAGGGAGTACCCTAAGGCTCAATCCTAGGCCTGAGGCTCTTCTCAATTTACATCAACACCATAGCTCAGGCAGTAGGAAGCTATCTCAACCATTTATATGCAGATGATGCTGTCTCAACTTCTGAATGCTTGGCAATGAAAAGTGAACTGACATTTACTCCTGGGTTACTAACCTGTTGTACCTCTAAGCACTGTGATTATTACATGACCCTGCTGGTCATCTTGAAGAGCAATCTGGCCTTAATGGCCATGTACTCTTAAAATCTGCATCCGGCAAAGCCAGAAGAGGACTGGCCACCCCTCAGAGCCTTGTTCCTCTCTAGGTTTCTTCCTAGGTTCCTGCCTTTCTAGGGAGTTTTCCTAGCCACTATGCTTCTACATCTGCATTGCTTGCTGTTTGGAGTTTTAGGCTGGGTTTCTATAAAGCACTTTGTGATATCTGCTGATGTAAAAAGGGCTTTATACATTTTTACATTTACATTTAAGTCATTTAGCAGACGCTCTTATCCAGAGCGACTTATAAATACATTTGATTGAATTTGATTGATAGTCTTATACTCAGCTGGCCCCTCCCTGGATTTTGTGTTAAACGCTCTACAACAAAGGTTTCTTAGTGTCCAACAAGCTTTCTCTGCCCATAACCTTGTTCTGAACACCTCCAAATGTGTTGTAATCACTCCTTTTTCACCCCAGCTGCCAAACAGCAGCGCCTCTTCAACCTCAGGAGGCTGAAGAAATTTGGCTTGTCACCAAAAGCACTCACAAACTTCTACAGATGCACAATCGAGAGCATCCTGGCGGACTGTATCACCGCCTGGTACGGCAACTGCTCCGCCCTCAACCGTAAGGCTCTCCAGAGGGGCCGGGGGCAAACTACCTGCCCTCCAGGACACCTACACCACCCGATGTTACAGGAAGGCCATAAAGATCATCAAGGACATCAACCACCCGAGCCACTGCCTGCTCACCCCGCTATCATCCAGAAGGCGAGGTCAGTACAGGTGCATCAAAGCTGGGACCGAGAGACTGAAAAACAGCTTCTATCTCAAGGCCATCAGACTGTTAAACAGCCACCACTATCATTGAGTGGCTGCTGCCAACACACTGACACTGACACTGACTCAACTCCAGCCACTTTAATAATGGGAATCGATGGGAAATGATGTAAATATATCACTAGCCACTTTAAACAATGCTACCTTATATAATGTTACTTACCCTACATTATTCATCTCATATGCATACGTATATACTGTACTCTATATCATCGACTGCATCCTTATGTAATACATGTATCACTAGCCACTTTAACTATGCCACTTTGTTTGCATACTCATCTCATATGTATATACTGTACTCGATACCATCTACTGTATCTTGCCTATGCTGCTCTGTACCATCACTCATTCATGTATCCTTATGTACATATTCTTTATCCCCTTACACTGTGTATAAGACAGTAGTTTTGGAATTGTTAGTTAGATTACTTGTTGGTTATTACTGCATTGTCGGAACTAAAGCACAAGCATTTCGCTACACTCGCATTAACATCTGCTAACCATGTGTATGTGACAAATACAATTTGATTTGATTTGATTTGATTTGATTTGAAACAGACCCTGATTCAGATGACCATCTTACCCATGCGAGATTAAGGAGACGCAATTTATAGATCGGCAGGTGAGGGTGCTCTCGAGCGGCTAGATGTTCTTTACCATTCGGCCATCAGATTTTCCACCATGCTCCTTATATGACACATCACTGCACTCTATACTCCTCTGTAAACTGGCTATCTCCGTATACCTGGCGCAAGACCCACTGGTTATTGATGGTTAATTAGAAAACTCTTTTAGGCCTCACTCCCCCCAATCTGAGATGCCTACTGCAACTCTCATCCTCCACACAACCACCGTTCTGCCAGTCACATTCTGTTAAAGGTCCCCAAATCACAAACATCCCTGGGTTGCTCCTTTTTTCAGTTCGCTGCAGCTAGTGACTGGAACGAGCTGCAAAAAACACTCAAACTGGACAGTTTTATCTCCATCAATATATTCGGAATCAATCATGGCCACTCTTGCTGACACTTGTGGCTGCTTCGTGTGATGTATTGTTGTCTCTACCTTTTTGCCCTTTGTACTGTGGTCCATGCATAACAATGTTTGTAACAATGTTTGTGGTGCTACCATGTTGTTTTAGTTTCATGTTGTGTTACTGCCATGTTGTTGTGATGGTGTGTTGCTGCTATGTTGTGTTGTTGGCATGTTGTGTTACTGCCATGTTGTGCTGCTACCATGTTGTGCTGCTGCCATGTTGTGCTGCTGCCATGTTGTGTTGTCATGTGTAACTGCCATGTTGTGTTGCTACCATGTTGTTGTCATGTGTTGCTGCCATGTTGTGTTTTCATGTGTTATTGCCATGTTGTTGTCATGTTGTGCTGCTGCCATATTGTGTTGCTACCATGCTGTGTTGTCATGTGATGCTAACATGCTGTGTTGTCTTCGGTCTCTCTTTATGTAGTGTTGTGGTATCTCTCTTTATGAGTGTTGTGGTGTCTTTCTTTATGAAGTGTTGTGGTGTCTCTCTTTATGAAGTGTTGTGGTGTCTCTCTTTATGAGTGTTGTGGTGTCTCTCGTTATGAGTGTTGTGGTGTCTCTCTTTATGTAGTGTTGTGGTGTCTCTCTTTATGTAGTGTTGTGGTGTCTCTCTTTATGTAGTGTTGTGGTGTCTCTCTTTATGTAGTGTTGTGGTGTCTCTCGTTATGAGTGTTGTGGTGTCTCTCTTTATGTAGTGTTGTGGTGTCTATCTTTATGAGTGTTGTGGTGTCTCTCTTTATGTAGTGTTGTGGTGTCTCTCTTTATGTAGTGTTGTGGTGTCTATCTTTATGTAGTGTTGTGGTGTCTATCTTTATGTAGTGTTGTGGTGTCTCTCTTTATGAGTGTTGTGGTGTCTCTCTTTATGTAGTGTTGTGGTGTCTCTCTTTATGAGTGTTGTGGTGTCTCTCTTTATGAGTGATGTGGTGTCTCTCTTTATGTAATGTTGTGGTGTCTATCTTTATGTAGTGTTGTGGTGTCTCTCTTTATGTAGTGTTGTGGTGTCTCTCTTTATGAAGTGTTGTGGTGTCTCTCTTTATGAGTGTTGTGGTGTCTCTCTTTATGAGTGTTGTGGTGTCTCTTTTTATGTAGTGTTGTGGTGTCTCTCTTTATGAGTGTTGTGGTGTCTCTCGTTATGAGTGTTGTGGTGTCTCTCGTTATGAGTGTTGTGGTGTCTCTCTTTATGAGTGTTGTGGTGTCTCTCTTTATGAGTGTTGTGGTGTCTCTCATTATGAGTGTTGTGGTGTCTCTCTTTATGTAGTGTTGTGGTGTCTCTCTTTATGTAGTGTTGTGGTGTCTCTCTTTATGTAGTGTTGTGGTGTCTCTCTTTATGAGTGTTGTGGTGTCTCTCGTTATGAGTGTTGTGGTGTCTCTCTTTATGTAGTGTTGTGGTGTCTCTCTTTATGAGTGTTGTAGTGTCTCTCTTTGTGTAGTGTTGCGGTGACTCTCTTGTCGTGACGTGTGTTTTGTCCTACCAAGAGGCCTTTTGCCTTTCATTGTAAATAAGAAGTTGTTCTTAATTGACTTGCCTAGTTAAATAAAGGCACAATATATATATATATATATATATATATAGACAGAATAAATGTGAGTGAAAGAAAAGCAGAAGAACAGTATTCAGTCATGAGGGTCAAGATAAAAAGAAGCAACACTAACCTATATATTCCCAGTTACAGTACATGGCTCTGATTTCAGATAGGTGCTGACACGCTCTGGCCTTCTTTCTGCTTAAGTTATTTTTCAGCCTATTTAAAGTCTAATGTGGCCCTGCTGTTCCGTTTCATAAGCCTGATGCCAAACAGTTTGCACAACTCAAGATCATAGTCTGATATAGCTAAGACATGTCAGGGTTTGAGGTAGTCAGATTTAGAGGCTAGGCCATTAGTCATGCGATAGCCTACAGCACTGTCCGTACCAAGCCAAAGTCGCTGACTTGCAAATCAAACTAGCTACTGTAATTCATTCTCAGTGATACATGGGAGGGATTCTTACGCAACTGATTACACAGAGGAGAATTGAGATGAATGATAACATATCAACAGCGGTACATGTTTGGCAGGAGGTGGCTGAGGTAGCGCTGAAGGTAAAGTGCTGGGAGCGCGTGTAGGAAGAGGGGGAGTATAGATCAGCAACACAGACATGATTAATCGATTTGATCCACACAACAGTGAATAATGACCTTTATTAAAGTCATCGGTGCTGACTAAGGAATAATCACCTAACCTTAGGGGAACAATTAGTTTATATCTTGATTGAACATGGGGTGGTTCATTTCCTTATACTGTATATCCCTCAAACTCAACTCTGGACCTCCACTCCATTTTTTTTATTGTTGCCCTCTCATCAAGAACTGATTTAGACCTGGGACACCAGGTGGGCAATTAATTATCAGGTAGAACATAAAACCAGCAGGTTAAGAGTTGAATAGCCCAGCTGTATATCACTGGACTGGCGCCATGACCAAGTTTGTAATGGAATCGGAAAATATATCTAATTACCACATTTTTTACATTGACGTCATGTGGGTCCTTTGTTGCTCAGCTGATAGAGCACATCGCTTGTAGTGGGTTTGATAAGTAAGCATTTCACGGTCAGGTTGTTGTATTCGGCGCATGTGACAAATAACATTTGATTTGAATTGATTCCCAGGACTACCCATACGTAAAATGTAGGCACGCATGATGAAGTCGCTTTGGATAAAAGCGTCTGCTAAATGGTATATATTAGATAGCTGCTTTATAGCCCTATTTACTTTCAGCTAACTAAGAGGCCGCTTTGACATCACATTTTTCAAAATGGCCAAATAATGGCAGACAATCTCGATATTAGAAGACAGAGACAAACCAAAAGTGACTTCAAAGCCAATTATGTGTTTAAGTGTTTTCAGGCGGCAATACTTAGGCCCAGTAGTTTTTCCCAGACATCTTCATCCAAGTATATTTCCAGGGTCAAATATCCAGCAACAAAAAGTCAATACCCCCTAAAAGCCTTTCATTAAATGCATATCCATTTGTCTATGCAGGGCTGCCAGGGTGAAGTCAATGCTGGAGGGACTCCAGCCCAGTGGGTTTTAAAAGCCAACTGTGGGCCTTCATTTCCTGTGACCAAACCTGCTTCATTATCTCTGTGTGAGATTCCAAGCCATTAGCCTTGTTTCGATTCTCTCCGGCTGCTCACACGGATAACAGTACCTGACACGCTTTAATCTTTCTCAGTAAAGCAGAGACAGAGAATGAATCATGAACCCTCTTTTGACAGACAAAAGAAAGCATGACATGATGTTTTCCTTATAGACAGATAATAGCCAAGGTCATATCGGACAACATGGCATGTTACTTTCAGTCCGACAGAAGAAACATTGGGTGCAACAGCTCTTTGTGTCAAGGCAGCATTGGTAAAACCATGTTACAAGAAAGGGCTGCCAGTTGAACCAAATTTTGTAAGCACTTTCTTTCAGATACAGTCAGGTCCAAAATTATTGGCACCCATGATAAAGATGAGCAAATGTAACAGATGTATATGTACTCTCCATGCGTTGGGTTTTCTCAAAATAAATCACTTTGGCGAGTGGTCCCAGTTGAGCATCATTTATTTCTGTTGTTAAATGGGAAACAGCACGTTAGTTGTGCAGGGCTTAACGGTATTGATGGCTGTCGATGGCAAAATCCCTTGCATCACATTTTCATACTGGGTGAACAAAATACAAAAATACATTACAAAATATAACATGTGTAAATACCTGTTGTTAAATGGGAAACAGCAGGTTAGTTGTGCAGGGCTTAACCGTATTGATGGCTGTCGATGGCAAAATCTAATGGTCACAAAATATGTGACCATTACATCGGTGTATGCTAGCTAACACACAGCAATCATATGCCAAAGCACATCCCAGAATGCCCCTCAATCCCTAACAGGTAGCATATACGCACACATGTATAAATGAGTAACGGACAGCAAACGTGTACACATTGTAAAATAGAAAATAAAAAACAGTATTCAGAACGTGACCTATCCCTTGCATCACATTTTCATACTGGGAAGACCTGACGTTCGCGATCGCCCCCTATCTGCAAGCGGGGCCAATCACAACACACCTTATTGTCATCAGAGTTGAACGAACCAATAAGAATGCTTGAACATTAAATACACATTTCTTTAGAGGCACGTGGAAACATAACCAACCCTGTTACACAAAAAAGACTGTATACAATTCATAATTAAAATACTGAGCTATATTGTATGCTCAAAAAAGTGAACAATGATATTATTTTATACTGATACAAATATTTTTCTTTCTTTTAATTTTTTTTACCCCTTTTTCATGGTATCCAATTGTTAGTAGCTACTATCTTGTCTCATCGCTACAACTCCTGTACGGGCTCAGGAGAGACAAAGGTGGAAAGTCATGCGTCCTCCGATACACAACCCAACCAAGCCGCACTGCTTCTTAACACAGCGCGCATCCAACCCGGATGCCAGCTGCACCAATGTGTCGGAGGAAACACCGTACACCTGGCTACCTTGGTTAGCGTGCACTGCGCCCGGCCCGCCACAGGAGTTGCTGGTGCGCGATGAGACAAGGATATCCCTATCGGCCAAACCCTCCCCAACCCAGACAACGCTAGGCCAATTGTGCGTTGCCCCACGGACCTCCCGGTCGCGGCCGGTTATGACAGAGCCTGGGCGGGAACCCAGAGTCTCTGGTGGCACAGCTGGCGCTGCAGTACAGCGACCCTTAACCACTGCGCCTCCCGGGAGTCCCTACAATTGCTCAGAGAAATAGATTTAGTTTAACAAGTAATCATTTTGCCTTTCAATACTTCACCTTGCGAGGATAATGGCACAGCCTTTTTCTAAAATGTTTTATGAGATTGGAGAACACAGAACACATTAGGATGGATCTTAGATCATTCCTCCACACCACAGGTTTTCAATGGGGTTCAACTCTGGAGACTGAGAAAAATGTTGATTTTTGTGTTGAATTAACCATTTCATTGTGGATTTTGATGTGCGCTTGGGGTTATTGTCTCGCTGGAAGATCACTTGCAGCCAACTTTCAGCCTCCTGACAGAGACAATCAGGTTTTTGACTAAAATGTCCTGGTACTTGTTTACGTTCATGTTGCCGATGCCCCAGGACCACTGGAAGCAGAATAGCCCCATAACAACAAAGATCCACCACCATATTTTACAGTAGATCTGGGGATCTTTTCGGGATATACATCTTTCTTTCGACACCAAACCCTGTACTGATGTCCATGACCAAAGAGCTATATTGTCATGACAAACGCCTGGAGTTTGCTAAACGTCATTGGCACTTGGATTGGAACTGGGTGCTATGGTCAGATGAGACGAAAATATAGCTATTTGGCCACGCACACCAGTGGTGGGTTTGGTCTCGAAAGAAGGATGCATTTGCAGAAAAGAAGCCCGTACCTGCTGTCAATGGCAAGACGGGCAAATAAATCAGGCTTTGTTGAATGAGTTGTCTTGCTGCCAGAATCAAGACACTTGGGCCCTAGCAGTTTATGATCAGTACTTTATAGGCTTTCTTGAGGTCTGCAAACTGATGTAAACCAGCGTGAGCCAGATCTAAAAACTGGGGAGTAGAATTTCTATAATCACTAAGCATGCTAAGAATGTCAGGTTTTTTCAATGTGAAGGAAGTATCCATTGTGGTACAACATTTTGGGATTCATATAATGTTATGGTTATGTTATGGCTATATAGCCTACTACTATGATTATGTTATGGCCATTTAGCCTACTGTTATGGCTATATAGCCAACTGTTATGGTTATGTTATGGCCATGTAGCCTACTGTTACGGCTATGTTATGGCTATATAGCCTAATATTATGGTTATATTATGGCCATATATCCCACTGTTATGGTTATGTTATGGCCATATAGCCTACTGGTATTGTTATGTTATGTTATATTCAATTACATTTCTTATCAATGCTCCAAAGTGGATAAGGTTGTTTTTTCAACTGCTACACACACTCCTGTGACTCAATCTTAGTTACCATTCCTTAAAAAAAATTTAACGCCTATACTGAAGTCAGCTACTTCTCTGTGACATCAGTTAAAGTGGAAATCTGGGATTCCAACAAGTTATATTTTTCAAGAATCAATGGTCCACAAATCAATGTACCAATTGCAACTACTGACTAGCAAACAGACCAAACGTACTGACACCAAACATACTGACACTAAACGTACTGACACCAAACGTACTGACACCAAACGTACTGACACCAAACGTATCACGCCTTTCTGGCATTTCTGAAAGAAAACAAATTAATAAACAGAAACTCAGAAAATATTCAGGTAGACCTACATAACTTCACATATTTTTAGACATGACAAGGTGCTTTACACATCATCAAACAAGTAGACGAATAGTCAAATCAAATTTGATTGGTCACATTCACATACAGTACAGTCAAATGTTTGGACACACCCACTCATTCAAGAGTTGTTCTTTATTTCAACTATTTTCTACATTGTGGAATAATATTGCAGAAATGATGAAATAACACATATGGAATCATGAAGTAACCAAAAAAGTGTTAAACAAATCAAAATATATTCTATATTTGAGATTCTTCAAAGTAGCCACCCTTTGCCTTGATGACAGCTTTGCACACTCTTGGCATTCTCTCAACCAGCTTCACGAGGTAGTCACCTGGAATGCATTTCAATTAACAGGTGTGCCTTGTTAAAAGTTCATTTGTTGAATTTCTTTCCTTCTTAATGCATTTGAGCCAATCAGTTGTGCTGTGACAAGGTAAGGGTGGTATACAGAAGATAGGCCTATTTGGTGAAAGACCAAGTCCATATTATGGCAAGAACAGCTCTAATAAGCAAAGAGAAATGACAGTCCATCATTACTTTAAGACATGAACGTCAGTCAATGCGGAACATTTCAAGAATTTTTAAAGTTTTCTAACGTGTAGTCTCAAAAACCATCAAGCGCTATGATGAAACTGGCTGTCATGACGTCCGCCACAGGAAAGGAAGACCTAGAGTTACCTCTCCTGCAGAGGATAAATTCATTAGAGTTAACTTCACCTCAGCCCAAATAAATGCTTCACAGAGATCAAGAAACAGACACATCTCAACATCAACTGTTCAGGTGAGACTGCCAGGCCTTCATGGTCAAATTGCTGCAAAGAAACCACTACTAAAGGACAATAATAATAAGAAGGGACTTGCTTGGGCCAAGAAACACGATGAATGGACATTAGACCGGTGGAAATCTGTCTTTTGGTCTGAAGAGTCAAAATGTTAGATTTTTGGTTCCAGCCACTGTGTCTTTGTGAGACGCAGAGTAGTTGAACGGATGATCTCCGAATAGGTGCTTCCCACCGTGAAGCATGGAGGAGGAGGTGTGATGGTGTGGGGGTGTTTTGCTGGTGACACCGTCAGTGATTTAGAATTCAAGGCACACTTAACCAGCATGACTACAACAGCATTCTGCAGCAATACACCATCCCATCTGGTTTGCGCTCAGTGGGACTATCATTTGTTTTTCAACAGGACAATGACCCAAAACACACCTCCAGGCTGTGTACGGGCTATTTGACCAAGGGGAGTGATGGAGTGCTGCATCAGATGACCTGGCCTCCACAATCACCCGACCTCAACCCAATTGAGATGGTTTCGGATGAGTTGGACATCAGAGCGAAGGAAAAGCAACCAACAAGTGCTCAGCATATGTGACAACTCCTTTAAGACTGTTGGAAAAGCATTCCCCATGCAGCTGATTGAGAGAATGCTAAGAGGGTGCAAAGCTGTCATCAAAGCAAAGGTTGGCTACTTTGAAGAATCTAAGATATATTTGAATTTGTTTAACACTTTTTTGATTACTACGTGATTCCGTATGTGTATTTTCATAGTTTTGATGTCTTCACTATTATTATACAATGGAGAAAATAGTCAAAATAAAGAAGAACCATTGAATGAGTAGGTGTGCCCATACTTTTGACTGGTAATGTATATAGAAGATGTTATTGTGGTTGTAGCGATATGCTTGTCACATATCAAAGAGGGGGACAGATGTTGACATTGTATCTGTAGTTGTAGTTGCAAATAACAATAATAGAGCTCATGCTCACCAGCGAAACAGAAGAGACATTGATCTATTTTTCATTAAACTCAGGATGTCGATTCAACAGTGCTCCACTGAGAATCATAATAAATACATTTGTCAGAGGTGAGCAATTTGTTGATGGATTTTGTTTCTCTTTGCCCCGCAACCGTAATACACAATGACCGAGTCTAAGCGAACAGTAATACTGACGCGAGGCCAACAGGCCCACAGAGTGAATCACTGAAACCCAGCTTCTGTGAGTGAGAGCTCAACGATAGCAAATGCAGAGCTTCTGCTGCGAGTGTGGGTGTATACTGCCTTGATATTGAGAGACATTACTTACATGGATTTGAGTTGGAGGAGAAAAGACTCCATTATCTTATCCCACTCACCACCATTGTTTGCACACCTTTACAGCTCAAGAGATTTCTGCTCAGCCATTCTACCCTTCACTGAGTCTGGCAGAGATTTTTCCTCGTCCTCCTCTTTAAGACCCTTTTTCCCTCCCTACAGGCATCTTTGAAGCACTCGCCCGAGGGTTTCTCAACGTCTGTCCACAACACGCTCTGTTTCAGTTGGACGCTGTTTGCAAATGTTTAAATGCGTTGGGGAAATTTTCTAACTTTTTAAAGGGACATTACCACAACGAAATGCACATTTTGTCAGATGATTCCAGACCTCAAAAGTTGTCCAATGTCTAGATGAGTCCAAGTCCCAACACCATCGATAATGTAGATTCAGCTACTGTATATACCTCAACACCAAATGAATGGAAAAGATATGTACTGAACAGTAGCCAGATAGTCAGGGATGACTTCTATCATTGAACAGAATATCACTTGAGGTCTAAGAATATTGGACAAACTTTGATTTTGGAGTCTAATGTCGCTTTAAGCTTTAAACATACTGCAACATTTCTGAAATTGCAGAGTTGCAATACTATCGACTCTGTGAGACACACCAGGGGTCCTCCTTGCAGACAAGGGGATAGAAGGAACATGATTTGCAGCACTCTATGGAATACATGTCTCTTTACATCGGTGGCTATCAAATATTAAAGGAGCTTGAAATATGGTCAGGATGTTGTCTAGGCACCACCGGTTCACAGAGAGTGCCCATAGAAGCTTTCACAATGTGTGGACCCCGGGAAGAGTAGCAGCTGATGGGGATCCTAATAAACAATACATGGTTAGTCTTGGAGCTATATTTCCTCACTGCGAAACACTGCTGAACACTGCCAAAATACTTTTTTACTGTTGCATGAATGATCTTCTTTTATAATGTCCCTGGGAAGGTGGCAATTATTTTTGCAGATATTGAAGTAAACAGCAAACAGACAGCTGCCGTATTCTAAACAAGTTATTGATTAAGTGGCATCTTTTTTAAATGTTCTAGTTATTGTAGGAAACTGTGAGGGCCGATATATCTTTGGAGCCTTTTAGTTTCAGAAGGTTCCAAACCCCTCCAAAAGGCTTGATGTATTGCTCATACACAAATTAGACCTGTGGAGGTGAGTGGAAAAGTTACTTTTGAGATGTATCAGAACGAGTGATATGCATCAGAGGGACTGTCCTCAGAGAGAGACCATCACTGTGTGTTGTGACGGCCACCACACCGGAAACGGGCTGCTGTGTTCATCTCAGCTGCAAACTGCTTTGTGACTCTATTTGATGCCGCCAGCAGAAACAAGTTGCCCATCAGCTGGAGTGTGGAGGAATATCAAGGCATACTGGACCATGCCCACATGAACAACATATGCTGTGGCAGTTAAAACCTCCATTTGTGATCATAGTTTACTCTACTGGGACATCTAAATTGAATACAACCAGGTTTGATTTAATGGGGCCCTGTTCAGTTTTAGGGCTATAGTCTATTCAGTCTATTAGGACTCTATTCAATATATTAAGGCTCTATTCAGGCAGCTAGGGCTCTATTCAGTCAGGTGTGGCTCTATCCAGGTAGCTAGGGCTCTATTCAGTCAGTTGTGGCTCTGTTCAGTCAGTTAGGGCTATGTTCAGTCAGTTAGAGCTCTATTCAGACAGTTAGGGCTCTAATCAATCAGTTGGGGCTCTATTTCTACTATGTCTCACCTACAGTAGTAGTCTGGTTATCTTTTTCATTCCCTTTCACTTGCAATCACTTGTCACTCATACCTTCTACTGAGGATATTGATCGACCTTGAGGATAGAATCAAGACATATTTCTGTAAACGTCAAGACTTATCACTGACATGGATCGTGGGGTGTGACATGGAGGCAATATCCTTCTCAACATTTCTGGCTCATAGAAAATAGAACTGCTGTCACCTGAAGATCCCTTTATCTACTTGCCTTCAGAATGATAAGCACCGCAGGCTAAATATGTTCTGATGTTCTGTTTTGTGTGTGTGTGTGTGTGTGCGCACATGTCTGTGTTGGTGAGTGAGTGTGTGAGTGATTGAACAGGAATAGCTTGTGTAGTTCAGAATACCGTTGCCAAGGCAAAGAATAGAGAAGTATACTACTTAGCTATTGGTGCTATAAGCTAGCAGGCTGAAATTAGTGTGCCTCTGCATTGAATCACTTGGAAACCATCCAATGGAAATCACATTCACGTCCAAAATGAAAGGCCAGGCGAGAGGCATCTTCAGTCGCACAGCTTGGGGAGAGCTACTCAGTGTATGGTAAACAGTAAACTGAATGAAGGAGAGTTCCATCACACAGATGGACAATCTCATGAAACTCTTTATCTCTTTTTCAAGTAGATTTCATTTAGTTGTCCAGTCTAGATTTGAAATTGAATTCAATTTAGGCCAACATCCAGCCAATAAAATGTACATTTTAATCCATTTATACAACCCACCGTCACCACCCTCCACCCCCACGCTTATACACAACGATTTGAATACGCAGTAAATGATAGGTGCAACATGCAGTGAGTGACATGCCGTGGCCAAACTCCAAGGCTATTTACTCCAATCGCTATACACCACACTTTGGCTCCTGCGCTGTCCTCGTGAATAGGTCACCGGCAGCAATGATGACTCATCAGCCATCCATCCTGTCGGCAACACTGAGGCTCAGTGGGAGATCAGTGGCCCAACATCCTCACCACCAGCCGGCTCTCCATGGGAACCCCTCACCTCCCAGTTACACTCTCAAACTTGGCTATCACTCAGCAATTAAAATCTTCTCCAAGGGGTGTCTCTGCCAGTGCTATATATCTCCACTCCCTCTGCCTCCTTGTAACTAGGCTGAGCCTGGCCTGGGTACATGAGGATGCTGAGGTGGACGTTTTTTTCTCATGCTCAGTGGGAGGGATGACTATATCGCAGGATGCCAAGTTCCATCTCTGAACTTCTCTGTCATGACCACTACTATGTTTAAGTGCTAAGTGTTTATCCGAGCTCCAAGCTAGTAAACATTTACAGTACTAGACCACTGGTGGCTATAAGGAGGAACAGCATTGTGGGCATGTCGGTATCGGACCTATGTGGACAGCCCATACCGCTAGCAGCCCAATAGCGTACCAACAGTGGCTAATGGATAACTAAAAAAGCTGCTGAGCAAAATGAGCAGTGGGCCATTATAAGCGTCCTATCAGGGATGTTTCCTGAGTATATCAGCAATGCTGCACGACAGCAGGCAATATTCTTATGCAACGAAACCCAACAGCAGAGGATATTGACTCTATCACTACTGTAAATGTCATACACACTAACCCAGCCTAAGCTGCCCTGTAAGTCAACCCGATTGTGAGGACTCTTATGTGTCTCATCACACTGTGTCCCAAATGGCACCCTTTCCCCTATGTGGTGCACTACTTTTGACCAGAGTCCTATGGGCTCTGGTCAAAAGTGGTGCACTTAGTAGGATATAGGGTGTCATTTGGGACACACCCTCAGACTGGAGCATTGGAGAGCAACCATTGGCTCTTAGCACCAGGGTGAACAACACAACAAAACACCAGCATCCACTGGAGGGTCTACAGATACAGCCAGACTATCACTCAGCCTGTCTGGTAGCCACACTCCTCCTCTGTCTGTTCCCAAGCCTTATTCGGACTCTGTTGAAAGTGTATTTGCATTCAAACAACAAATCCGCCATGCGTTTCCCATGTCACTGGGCTTGGCTGAGAGACCACCTTTTGTCTGTTGCACATAATAGCTGGAGTGGCATTAGCGACGTCTGGAACAGTGACATTCTGAGATAAGAATGGACCCTGTGGGATTAACATAAACATTGACGCCAGGGAGAGAATGTGATGGAGGTTGAGGCCGTTGGTTGTTCAACAGTGCATCTGATTAGCATAACCAATCCTAACTGCGGCGTCAATTGACTTGGTTAGCATGCATGTTGACTTGGTTAGCATGCATGTTGACTTGGTTAGCATGCATGTTGACTTGGTTAGCATGCATGTTGACTTGGTTAGCATGTATGTTGACTTGTTTAGCATGTATGTTGACTTGGTATGTTTATCCAAGGCAGCCTTCATCACAAGTTTTTTTCCTTGATTGCAAGTTGACCCCTACTAAAGTAAGAAGAGGATTTTAAACCCATGATACTCAGGAATGTCACAACAAACTACTGCATCCTTTAGACATAACAACAACAACAGGCTCTGAGCATAATAACAGAGGTTGTTCTAAAATGGACACCATACATTGGCACCAAATGAAGGTGACAAAACCTCTACAAAGCAAGGATTAAATCAGAATGCAATGCAGACTATCATTATTTACTATTCATATGACAAGCATGATGGTTGTTGCTTCGTGCCTGGTGTGGTCTAAAGGTCAAGCTAAAGCCCTACAACTGATATTGTCAACTTTTGGATGACCTTATTTAAGATTGACATACCATTAGATAACATTTGTGGTTAGCACTTTTACAAAAATCACATTTGTTCTTAATACTGTTTACTTTGGGAACACCTCATTTGTAATGTCCTAATTGTTGGTCGTTTTAGTTATTACATTTCTATATCTATTGTGAATGTCAATTATTAAAATCATGCAAAACAAATGTAACAATTTTTTTATGAGCAAAATTTTTACCAAGCCAAACTATATCAAGCATTCAAGATGTTTACAAATTCTACTTATTTGACCAAGAGCCAGTGAGACAAGACTAGAAATACAGGACTAACACCTATTTTAGTTCTCTCCCTGCATTGGCAAATCTGATTCAACTACTCAATGGATAGGTAACTTGTGGATTAGTCGTGTGTCAGTGCAGGACTATAACACAAATATGGGGAGCAATCCCAAATGGGATCCTATTCCCTATATAGTGCACTACATTTGACCAGGGCCCATAAGGCCCCATAGGGTACAGGGTGCCATTTGGGACTCAGCATTGGCTTTCTGGTGGTCCCCCAGGAAAGGGGTTGGGAAACACTGTCCCACTGCCATAGGTACTCTATTGAATAATGGTCTCAAGTAAAACAAAAGTAGAGTTCCCTAACAACAAAGGGCTTTCAGAATGTGTGAGTGGTCATCCAGGCATTGGGTCGATTAGGGCAGGCAGGCTAGACAGGAAGCCGTCTGAACAGGCACCAGAGGGAGACTCAAATAGAGAGCAGCTTTTCGGTTGCTAGTTTCCGAGCTTCTTAGAGTGCTGCGTGGTTGAGAGGAAGCTTTTTTAGCCCTGCTAGGCTGATAGCTCAAGCCCCTGACAGCTGTGTGATTGTAGAGTGGCTTCAGAATGAGCTGTCCAAGGTCCTGAATGGCTTGGGGTGGTGCTGAAGAACAGCTTTCCTCCTGCTCTGTAGTGCCTTCAGCTGCAGGGCTGGAGTGACCAGGAGCTGTCCATGGTCCTGAAAGGCTGGAGGGTGTTGGTGAAAGACAGCTCCTCTGTTCTCAACGGTCCTTCTGTAGAGGCTCAGCGGTTCTGAGAGACAGCTTTATACCCTCTCACTGTGGCACTTGGGGTTGGGATAAAATGTCAATATCTAATGAAAATGTCTGACATGTCAAGCCGCCAAGCAGTTGATGTGTATAAGTGTAAATATACTGATGTACACGGAGTATACAAAACATTAAGAACATGCTCTTTCCATGACATAGACTGTCCAGGGGTATCCAGGTTTAACTCAATATTTGAATGATGTTCTTAATGTTTTGTACACTCAGTGTATATACAGTGACAAGAAAAAGTATGTGAAACCTTTGGAATGACATTTACATTTACATTTACATTTAAGTCATTTAGCAGACGCTCTTATCCAGAGCGACTTACAAATTGGTGCATACACCTTATGACAACCAGTGGAACAGCCACTTGCATCTGGATTTCTGCATCAATTGGTCATAAAATTTGATCTGATATTCATCTAAGTCACAACAATAGAAAAACAGTGTGATAAAACTAATAACACACCAAGTATTGTATTTTTCTTTTCTATATTGAATACATCCTTTAAACATTCACAGAGTAGGTTGGAAAATGTATTTGAACCCCTAGGCTAATGACCAAAAGCTAATGACCAAAAGCTAATTGGAGTCAGGAGTCAGCTATCCTGGAGTCCAATCAATGAGACGATATTGGTTAGAGCTGCCCTGCCCTATAAAAAACATTCACAAAATTTGAGTTTGCTATTCACAAGAAGCATTGCCTGATGTGAACCATGTCTCAAACAAAAGAGATCTCAGAAGACCGAAGATTACGAATTGTTGATTTGCATAAAGCTGGAAAGGGTTACAAAAGTATCTCTAAAAGCCTTGATGTTCATCAGTCCACAGTAAGACAAATTGTCTATGAATTGAGAAAGTTCAGCACTGTTGCTACTCTCCCTAGGAGTGGCCGTCCTGCAAAGATGACTGCAAGAGCACAGCGCAGAATGCTCAATGAGGTTAAGAAGAATCCTAGTGTCAGCTGAACACTTACAGAAATCTCTGTAACATGCTAACATCTCTGCTGATGAGTCTACGAGACTGCTTTGCTGCCTCAGGGTCTGGACAACTTGCTACCATCGACGGAAAAATGGATTCCTGAGTTTATCAAGACATTTTGCAGGAAAATGTAAGGCTATCTGTCTGACAAATTGAAGCTCAACAGAAGTTGGGTGATGCAACAGGACAATGACCCAAAACACAGAAGTAAATCAACAACAGAATGACTTCAACAGAAGAAAATAAGCCTTCTGGAGTGGCCCAATCAGAGTCCTGACCTCAACCCGATGTGGCATGACCTCAAGAGAGCAGTTCACACCAGACATCCCAAGAAGATTGCTGAACTGAAACAGCTTTGTAAAGAGGAATAGTCCAAAAGTTATCTTGACCGTTGTGCAGGTCTGATCCGCAACTACAGAAAACGTTTGGCTGAAGATATTACTCTCAAAGGAGGGTCAACCAGTTATTAAATCCAAGGGTTCACATACTTTTACCACCCTGCACTGTGAATGTTTACCCGGTGTGTTAAATAAAGACATGAAAATGTATACTTGTTTGTGTGTTATTAGTTTAAGCAGACAGTGTTTGTCTATTGTTGTGACTTAGATGAAGATCAGATCTAATTTTATGACCAATTTATGAAGAAATCCAGGTAATTCCAAAGGGTTTACATACTTTTTCTTTCCACTGTACGTAAATTAACCTCTGATACAGCAATAATATACTGAATGAGAATGACATTCTCTATGTGACTATTTAGGCAAATTGTGTTTATAGATTCAATATTCATTATGAAAGCTGATTGATGTAAATCATTACTGTCTATCTTCTGCTCTGACGAATTGGGAGACTAGAGAGAGATTCTCTTTTGAGCTTTTCTCTTTTAGCTCCTCAAAACAGGAACACTTCCCTCCAATTTCTACAGTGGGGGCAGCATGTAGTCTCCATGTGGGCCTAGATGAGCTCTGAGCTGGGCCTTGATAACTGTCAGCAGTGCAGCCCAGACAATAGGTTGCTAGGCGACAGCATGTCAGACAGGCAGGTATCTCACCTCTGTGTGAGTGAGTGGGGTAGTGTCAGCACCCAGGAGAAAGCCTGGCTCTGGCAACTCTTTCTCGGTCTGAAAATTGGTTTCGGAGACGAAAAAGAGCTGTTGACTACGTAGAGACGAAACCTCCTCCAGTACTGGCATATAAGTCTCTCTCTCTGTGTCGTTCAGACTGTATATGTTTGGCCTCTATTCTGCTAACAGTGTAAGTTTTAAAGGAATGTTCCCAACAATGGACACCATACAACTATAAGGATACTGCAGTTATGAAAGAACAAAGGAGTGATTACTCAGTAGAGGCAAGGCACTTTAAAACTGGTAGACTGTCAGGTCATCCTCGGACAAGGTTGTTATATCAAGTATATGAATATTTGTTGACCCTCTATAACAGAGTCATTTTAGAAAATAAATTATTTTTTTGTGCATCTTTGTAAAAGTACATTTGAATGTCATTTTTTTTTCAGGTGCAACACATTACATCAGGAAACTAGAGGAGTTATCCCTTCAGAGAAACACAAAAAGGCAGAACTGATCATGCTCATCACACAGTCCTCACAGAATGATCCTATTGGGTGATATCCCCAATGTCTTTGATGTAAACTGAAATGGAAAATACTGTAGCATGTACTTGTGAAATCTGTATCAGTATCTCAGCCAAGTATTTTTTAGCTGTCTGGTAGCTCTTGCACACGGGCTGGGTGTTGGTCAGAAAGATAATTTTGCATTTTTCAAACACCTGAAACACCCTTTTCCTATAGTAATAATCATTATGCTTAATTCTATGTCTGCATATCTAAGCATAGCTCTTGAGCTCTCTGGATCCTCCTAACTGGTGTTTTTTTGTTTTTCAAGAAAATAAATATGCTTCTCTGCAGCTGCTAAAACTGGGGTAAAAGATTTTAAGGAATTGGAGTCTTATTCAGTACATTTAGTAATTGCATGCTTTTCTTAATTAAGTCTACCAACCTTCCCAGCAGGCATGCCAGCTAAGATAGTTAGACAAGCTAGCTACTCTACCTTAATTGACAGCCTGAAATGACTTATTGGTAGCTAGTTATGAGTTTGGAAAAGTGGAAACCTTTCTGGGCTAGCTAAAGCCAACTTCATAAAATGACTAGATGTTTTGTTTTATACTATCTGAAGGGGTACGTGACCCCGTGACCCCTATGGGCATGATAACTGTGTTTGCAAATCATGATCCTAATTGCTTGGAAGCCCAAGACACACCTCCCAAGACACACCTCCCAAGACACACCTCCCAAGATTTTTGCTGGCTTGACATCTCCTAGACATTTTCATTGGATATTGACACGATATGGAGTCCGATATTCCCCTCCCATCTTTGTCCACTCCCATCATATTTTATGTGAATCCAGACCACAGGTCTCTCAACAAAATGTGTGACTGAATTAATACTTATTTAATCCTATTTCTGGTATTTCCTGAGTAATGTGGTAATATGATATATTGTTTGGTACTCTGAAGAATTCATCACAATTAGTAGTCTAACTGCCTGCTACCAGGCAATATGCAGTGCTTGTTTCAATGAATCCCAAAGAAAAAAGTAATGAATAGGTAATGATCATGTAATCACCATGTTTGCATAGAATCCATAGATGTAATACCATGGTAATTGCAGGCTGTGTAACCAAGATAAAACAATACTGTTCCATAGGTTACACTTTGCACCTGAATGGATCAGCTTATCTATAGGGACAGCAGCAGTAACCTGCTAAGCAAGAGCTCATTTAAAGCAAGACCCATAGCCCGAGGCTACTTCAAAACGTGTTTGATACAAAGACAGGTTCTCCAGTCTTAAGGTAAAACTCAAGTGTTTAACTGTGTTTAGATCGACCACCCTTACAAAGGCAGCCTTAGCCGATCAGTGTGGGAGGGCTCTGAGTCGATTAACCATCCTGATTTTAATGCCTTCCTATTTGCCTCCACCAATGTCAGTATAGCCTTTTAACATTCTTCAGGACAAATCCTTAAAAAGAAACCTTGATACATTTTAAGGAGGCAGACATTTTCCCATTGAGGTCTTAAAATGTCATCCAAGTAACACTCTCGGTAGCCGATGTGAACGAAACCTTTAAACAGGTCAACATTCACAAAGCCGCTGGGCTAAACAGATTACCAGGATGTGTACTCAAAACATGCGCGGACCAACTGTCAAGTGTCTTCACTGACATTTTCAACCTCTCCCTGACCGAGTCTGTAATACTTAAGTTTCAAGCAGGCCAACATAGTCCCTGTGCTCAAGGAAGCGAAGGTAACCTGCCTGTGTCTACATCACCAACGAACTATCATTGTCCAAACATACCAAGGCAGTCGTGAAGAGGGCATGACAAAACCTTTTCAACCTCAGGAGACTAAAAGATGTGGCATTGTCCCCAGATCCTCAAAAGGTTCTACAGCTGCACCATCGAGAGCATCCTGACTGGTTGCATCACCGCCTGGTAAGGCAACTGCCCGGCATCTGACCGTAAGGCGCTACAGAAGGTAGTGCGAACGGCCCAGTATATCACTGGGGACAACCTTCCTGCCATCCAAGACCTATATAATAGGCGGTGTTAGAGGAAAGCCCATAAAATTGTCAGAGACTCCAGTCACCCAAGTTATAGACTGTTTTCTCTGCTACAAGTCTAGGACCAAAAGGCTCCTCAAAAATTAGACTGCTGAACAACTCACAGACAATTTACATTGACGACCCCCCCAAAAAAGCCTACCAGTTTTCCCAGTTTTAACCATTCTGGCTGCCCTGACCCTGAGCCTGCCTGCCGTTCTGTACCTTTCGGATTTTGCTCTGGATTGCGGACCTCTGCCTGCCCTTGACCTGTCGTTTGACTGCCCCCCCTGTTTTTGTAACACGGCTGCTGTTAGCAGCGTGGCCTCCTCGGCCACCCCGGTGTCCCGGGGACCCTACTGACCTCCCCTGGAATGCTTCGCTGGAGAGTCAGGAACCTATCATGCATTTCTCGCGCAGTGTTCTCTCATCATCGAGCTGCAGCCCTCCTCCTTCCCCTCAGACTGCTCGAAGGTAGCGTACCTCATCATGCTGATGCTGATGTCTGGGAGGGCTCTTGCCTGGGCTGCTTCTGTCTGGAGGAGATTGGGACAGAGGTGAAGAAGGTTTTCAATTCTCTATTGTTCGGGAGAGAGTCTACTCCAGCTCCGGCAAGACTCCCGCAGTGTGGCAGACTATGTGGTGGATTTCCGCACATTGGCAGCTGAGATTGCCTGGAACCTGGAATCACTGTTTGACACGTTTCTGCATGGATTATCGGAGGAAGTTAAGGACGAGCTAGCAGCCCGGGAACTACCGACGGATCTCAACTCGCTCATTGCCTTAACCATCCGGACAGATGGGCGGCTACGAGAACGTAGGAAGGAGAGGAAGTCTGATTCCACTCGCTCACCCAAGGATTCCACCTTGCATCCGAGGCATCCCTGACGTCTCCGTGGCCGAGAGAACCCGAGGCTACCCGAGTTCCTCTGAGAGTCTCCAAAGTCTGCTGATTCACCTCTTCCCAAGCCGATGCAACTAGGCAGAGCTAGGATGTCCCCAGCCTAATGTCTCCACCAGCTTCACACTGAAGAGTTGCCTGTATTGCGGGACTATTTCATGTACTCTGGTGGGCCATACGGATAACTTTTCCTCTCCCCTTACTTGCACCCCTTTCTGGGCCATCCTGCTGTTGGGAAACAAGTCAAAATCTCTCTGGGTTCCACCCTCAGTCCAATAGCCAGTCGGTGCAAGCCAATCAAGACCTGGAGATGACTCTTCGCTGCCTTGTCTCCGCCAACCCCATTGCTATCTAACTACTGTTAGTCCTTCAATTTCCTTTGTTAATATGGACTCTTTTGATCTAAATTGCTTTTGTTTTATCGATGAGTACTGAATTGTATGGCCTCTAAAAGCACATTTAAAAGTGTCCTATAAAATAATGGGATCTGCTGTACCTATGTTATGTCGGAAAAGGTCAGATATAAATGATTCTGTCCTAGTTATAAACAAGTTATCATCCAGTAGGCTTTGATAAAATTTCCAATATCCTCACCCATGTGGAAATTCTGTAAGAGTAATATATATGCCAATTATGTGATGATCCGACCGCATTCTGTCCCCTATCAACCCTTTTAAAACTTTTGGTGCCAGAGAGAATGATATAAGAAAGTAATCAAGATTATTAGCACCACTGCTGTTCATCTTCTGTTGCCGTCTTCTGTTGCCCTGTACCCTCCGTATACATCCCACTTTTCATGTGTCTAGAATTAAACCTATGTCTCACAGCCCTTTGTCTCCTGTTTCCAGCCTACTAGCATTTTTCCAGTGCTCCCATCTTTCTCTCGTTCCTGTTTTCTAGTTTCCCAGTTTTGACCATTTTTGCCTGCCCTGACTCTGACCCTGCCTACCAATCTGTACCTTGTCACACTACCCAGGATTACTGACCTCTGCCTGCCCTGACCCTGCCTGACGTTCTGTACCTTTCAGACTCTGTTCTGGATTACTGACCTCTGCCTGCCCTGACCCTGCCTGACGTTCTGTACCTTTCAGACTCTGTTCTGGATTACTGACCTCTGCCTGCCCTGACCCTGCCTGACGTTCTGTACCTTTCAGACTCTGTTCTGGATTACTGACCTCTGCCTGCCCTGACCCTGCCTGACATTCTGTACCTTTCAGACTCGAGCAAACGTTCCTTGACTAACTGCTATTCAATTCCTCATTGATTTATAGATTAGTATGTATAGGGCTCTGATGGTGTTTGGGCAGCATCTGAGCATCACTCCAATGCATTAATGAACTAAAGGGGAAAAAAATCTCAGTTTCCATTTATGGAGAAATTGCAGGACTTTCACAACACAACATGTTACATCAAACTGAATAAGGATGCAGACTTCAAAATGGGAGACTTCACATCATATACAGTAGTTATATAGTAGTTTATAATGGGAGACATCACATCATATACAGTAGTTATATAGTAGTTTATAATGGGAGACATTATATACAGTAGTTATATGGTAGTTTATAATGGGATACATCATATACAGTAATAATATAGTAGTTTATCATGGGAGACATTATATACAGTAGTTATATGGTAGTTTATAATGGGATACATCATATACAGTAATAATATAGTAGTTTATCATGGGAGACATTATATACAGTAGTTATATGGTAGTTTATAATGGGATACATCATATACAGTAATAATATAGTAGTTTATCATGGGAGACATTATATACAGTAGTTATATGGTAGTTTATAATGGGATACATCATATACAGTAGTTATATAGTAGTTTATAATGGGAGACATTATATACAGTAGTTATATAGTAGTTTATAATGGGAGACATCACATACAGTAGTTATATAGTAGTTTATAATAGGATACATTGTATACAATAATTATATAGTAGTTTATAATGGAAGACATTATATACAGTTTTGGTGATCACGTGCCCACGAGACGCTTCTGTTTGTTTTTAGCTGATATGAGTGGAACCCAGCGTGGCAATTCTGAACTTTTTCACAGAAGTGATCACCAATGGGGCTGAGTTCTTACCACCATCATAAAGGGAGGGGTTCAAGTATAGATAGAGTTTCTCAGTGAATGTAAAGCCAGTGAAAGAGTAGATATGAGACCTGGCCTTTACATCATAGAAGGAGACCCGACCCTCCTCATAATGCACAAACACCCTCATCGTCTGGGGGTTTCTGATTGAGATAGACAGGGACACTGGGGCCATAAAAAGCTTTGTACTCTTCATGACATAGCCACACAGACCAGAATCCAGTGTCAGGGCTCATTGTTCAAATCAAAGCATAGTTTATTTGTCACGTGCTCTGAATACAACAATACAACCTTACGGTGAAATGCTTACTTACAGGCTCTAACCAACAGTGACATTTTTAAGTTAAGAAAAAGGTATGAGGTGAACAATAGATAAGTAAAGAAATAAATCAACAGTAAAAAATACATTCCTTTCCGGTTGACAGACTCCCGGGCCACTCCCACCGACCAGCCAGTCTTCTCTTTAACCTGTACCTCACAGTAGAATCTCCCTGAGGAAAAGCCCTCTTTTCCCTGGACACAGCCATACTGATCAAACCTCTTTGGGTTGTCAGGAAGATTATGTCTGGTGTCTCCACCTTTCAGTTGTTTCCCATCACCTGACAGCATGAGATAAGAATTTTCTGTGTCGGGGTCTAGTCTCATCCACTGTAGAATAAGAAATGAGTGTGTGTGTATTGAAATAGAAATGTTGAAGAGAGTGTGTATAGAAATGTGAACTTTTGTGACCAGAACGTACTGTACCTTCAGACTGCTGCACCCCCCTCAGTTCTGTGGACACAAAAGATACCATTCTAGTCTGATGATCAACTTTAAATGAACAAAAAAAGTATTATGTCATGAAAGTAACCTTACCAACACTTAGCAACACTAGATACAAATGAAGTCGGAAGTTCACATACACTTAGGTTGGAGTCATTAAAACTTGTTTTTCAACCACTCCACAAACTTCTTGTTAACAAACTATAGTTTTGGCAAGTCGGCTAGGACATCTACTTTATGCATGACAAAAGTAATTTTTGCAACAATTGTTTACAGACGGATTATTTCACTTATAATTTACTGTATCACAATTCCAGTGGGTCAGATGTTTACATACACTAAGTTGACTGTGCCTTTAAACAGCTTGGAAAATTTCAGAAAATGATGTCATGGCTTTAGAAGCTTCTGATAGGCTAAATGACATCATTTGAGTAAATTGGAGGTCTACCTGTGGACGTATTTCAAGGCCTACCTTCAAACTCACTGCCTCTTTGCTTGACATCATGAGAAAATCAAAAGAAATCAGCCAAGAAAATTGTAGACCTCCACAAGTCTGATTCATCCTTGGGAGAAATTTCCAAACGCCTGAAGGTACCACGTTCATCTGTACAAACAATAGTATGCAAGTATAAACACCATGGGACCACGTAGCAGTCATACCACTCAGGAAGGAGACGCGTTCCGTCTCCTAGAGATGAACGTACTTTTGTGCGAAAAGTGCAAATCAATCCCAGAACAACAGCAAAGGACCTTTAGAAGATGCTTGAGGAAACAGGTACAAAAGCATCTATATCCACAGTAAAACGAGTCCTATATCGACATAACCTGAAAGGCCGCTCAGCAAGAAAGAAGCCACTGCTCCAAAATCACCAGAAAAAAGCCAGACATGGTTTGCAACTGTACATGGGGACAAAGATCATACTTTTCGGAGAAATGTCCTCTGGTCTGATGAAACAAAAATGTAACTGTTTGGCCATAATGACCATCATTATGTTTGGAGGAAAAAGGGGGATGCTTGCAAGCCGAAGAACACCATTCCAACCGTGACGCACAGGGGTGGCAGTATCATGTTGTGGGGGTGCTTTGCTGCAGGAGGGACTGGTGTACTTCACAAAATAGATGGCATCATGAGAAGGGGAAATTACGTGGATATATTGAAGCAACATCTCAAGACATCAGTCAGGAAGTTAGAGCTTGGTCGCAAATGGGTCTTCCAAATGGACTATGACCCCAAGCATACTTCCAAAGTTGTGGCAAAATGGCTTAAGGACAACAAAGTCAAGGTATTGGAGTGACCATCACAAAGCCCTGACCTCAATCCCATAGAACATGTGTGGGCAGAACTGATAAAGCATGTTTGAGCAAGGAGGCCTACAAACCTGACTCAGTTACACCAGCTCTGTCAGGGGAATTGGGCCAAAATTCACCCAATTTATTGTGGGAAGCTTGTGGAAGGCTACCCAAAACGTTTGACTCAAGTTAAACAATTTAAAGGCAATGCTACCAAATACTAATAGAGTGTATGTAAACTTCTGACCCACTGGGAAAGTGATGAAAGAAACAAATGCTGAAATAAATCATTCTCTCTACTATTATTCTGACATTTCACATTCTTAAAATAAAGTGGTGATCCTAACTGACCTAAATCAGGGAATTTTTACTTGGATTAAATGTCAGGAATTGTGAAAAACTGAGTTTAAATGTATTTGGCTAAGGTATATGTAAACTTCCGACTTCAAATGTACTGCCTTGAATTAACTTAACCCAGACAAGAATCCTCTTTGTCCTCACGGACCGATCACTGTGAACACTGATATCAGACCATTCCTCGGATGGAAGACGAGAGAGAGAGAGAGAAAACAACTTTTGGCTGAAAGAGAGATGTCTATTAACTTATACCAATTGACCAGAGAGAGTGAGGGAGAGGGAGAGAGACACACACACAGAAATGACAACATTAGTCATGGAGAGGAATGTCTGTTTATACCAAGTGACCAGAGAGGGAGATGGAGGGGGAGAGAGAGACTCACCTGCAGGAGGTGGAGGTGGTCTTCAGTGTGTGAAAGCTTCTCAGTGCATCTCCTCTGTAGCTCAGTAATTTCCTGCTCCAACTCCTCCTTGAGACCTTCGGTCCGTTGAGTTCAGTCATTGTGGATTGATTGAACACATTTTGACCACCATCTATGGCATTCTGACCAACTCAGTGGCCTTGTAGTTATTGTCCACCTTGAGTTTGAAAGTTTGGGGGTCCGATTCAGGTCGAGTCAACAAAAACTAAAAATGGGACCTGATGCCCTGATTGGCACTCAGCATTTATTTATGATTTATGATTATTTGTCAGGGACAATACACAACAAAAACATCTGAAAAAACATGTTGCACTGAACTTTCTGAGTGTTTGACCTCCTTATCCTTCTCCAGTGGTTCCTGGATCATCTGCTGCATTTCTGCATTCATTGTCTTCAACTGAAGATATCATTTTTAAACATGTTTTATTTTTACTGCTATTCTAGTTTTTAATGCATTGGTCCCTCTTCATCCCTATGCCTACCATCTTCTCTCCCCACTGCCCTAGTGGTTTGTCCTGTTTCTACCCTCCTGAATCTTGGTGAGTCTGTAGATACATCATATACAACACAGATAGCCCCAGGGCCATCCACCAATAACTGAAAGCCACTTCTCCAGGTCTCACTGGGGCTAGGACAGGAGCTTAGGCTGGGACTGGGGCTGGAGCTTGGGCTGGGAATGGGGCTGGAGCTTGGGCAGGGGGTCTTGCTTTGAACTTCTCAACAACTTCCCTGAGTGTTATGTTGACCTGTAGCTCAGGTCTTCTGTGGAATCTCTCCTGACAGAGTGGACACTGGAACAGGTCAGTGCTATCCCAGTATCCGCTGATACAGGTCTTGTAGAAGTTGTGTCCACATGAGATGGTGACTGGGTCAGTGAACCCATCCACTCAGACAGAGCATAGGAAGTGCTCTTCAGACAGGAAACTTCTGGGAGCAGCCATAGCTGGAAATAAAGACACTGTTATTGTTGTTATGTATGTAAACCACCCTGGATTTAAATGACTCCTTAGGCACTTACTCCGCCATGGTTCCTTGGACAAAGCCAATGGGGAAATGAATGGAGTTTTTGGAGAAATGCCGAAAATAAGATTTGTGGCAAACAGGCTCAGGAGATCTTTAGCCAAAGATGTACTGTTAAGGAGCTTACCGTTACAGCTTAATGTCCAAGGACCTTGTGTGTTATTTTCAGAGGTAGACTGGCTCTGGCAGCCAAAACAGGCCTATTCTCCATCTAAACGTGAATCAATTCTCAATTGCGTTAAGGTTTTAAAAACATACAGCCATCTACTCTCATATCACATGAAAATCATTTTACAAATGCAAAGTATACTACACTGTTTAAAACAGCTTTATTACCGCTGCAGACGACAGTGTTTTTCAGTGACAACACGTTTCTAGGTGTTCAGCGCATGCGAGATAGCTTATTAGCACAGGTGGTCCCTCTGTTGTCCGTCTGTTTTCTGTAAACACGCGCTGTAACATGGAGATATGGCCATGTGGGAACACTAACCCTATAAAAAGTGTGTATCACAGTAATATTTTATTACTATTTCTTGCTGATATGAAAGATCCTTATGATTCCTAAAATGTACCACAAGCGATGCGTGTTAATGTTCAGACCATTTCGCATCGCGGCTCTTAACAAAACTCCCCCGTACAGAAGACGTCTTCGTCCAATGACTCTTACATGTAATGTAATGGAACTGAGAGTCATGATCAAGGTCTAAGAGATCTTATACATTTTGTTCTGTGAGATAATCTTCATCAACTGAAGTCACTTTATGTGAATTTTATGTGAAGCATTTATGTAATAAAAAAAGCACATAAATGCTTCATAATTTATAAAGGTCATGTTAACAAAACATATAAGATCTTCTAAGCCTGTGTTAACCCCACTTTATTTTCGACTTTATCCCGACACCCTATTCTTTCCCCATAGGAATGGCTGAACGAACCAGAGGTAACTCCTTTCCGTTGTTTAGGACTACAAGCTGGCGAGTAAAACAGTAATATATTCTCTGGCATGTGTTGTTTTATGGTTGCACCTTAAACAGTCCAAAGTACGACAGCTTGTGTTGATGCATCAGTATCGGTATTTCACAAGGGGTGACAAAAAACAAGGAAGTGGACAACTGAAAAAAAAAGAGAAATAAAATAGTCATCAAAGCACTCGTCTGTCTTTACGGATCTCTCTCCCCCGCCCACCTCTCTTTAACTTACCTGAGTGCATGTAGACTCCCTTCTTTAGTATGAATCAGACAATGTGCTATGGAAACAATCATTAGTGGAGTTGTGTGGTGTAACTCGATAAGCAGGTTGAACTAACTGAAATAAAGCTACGTCAAGACTGTACAGTTTTAGAAAGTCTGTGATGACGTGTTACCCCACCTACCGCCATACATGACGTCAGTGATCTTCAGGTTGGAAAATTGGAACTCGAGACTGATCAGACTTGGAATTCCGAGTTGGATGACTGTTACACAAAAAAAAATCCCAGTCTGAGCAACAACAACAAATATCAGATTCCCAGTTGTCTTGAATGCACTGAGGTTGGAGGTAGGAGATGTTCTACTTCCCAGTCGTTTTGAACGGGCAACAGTTGTGTTATAAGGAGAATGCATACTATGAGGCGTTAAACTGCCCTTTTCTCAATTGTAACATGTAATATTCAACTAAAAACTGACAAGGCAATCCACATTGGAGTGATTATGGGAAAAAATAAAACCACCCATGCAATGAGAACTGTAAGCGCCGACTGTTAGAGGAGAGGGGACGATTTTAAGTGGAAACATTCATGGATACACTTTAGTTGAAGACTGTTGAAGAGAAGTGGAAGGAGGGGTGGACTGTGCCAACAAGCTGCACTGTCCTACTGCAAGAGAAGCTACAGCACCGACTTCTATGCAAGGTTGAATGGAAGCTTTATGGCGGATTGACTAGAGGACCGAATGGAAGATAAAATGTCTAGGTTGTGATCGCATGCTGCTAAAGACACAATTGTTGGTATTGCTAAGTAGTTATATAACTAACAAGCTATGTGTAGCTATGTTAATGCTAGCTAGTTAATAATCTACCTAGATTACATTAGCTACCGTGATTACATTAAATTCGGCTCCATTGTGGTCAGATCGCTCTCACTCTCACTAGCTAGCTAAGTATTTGAGATACTGACCCGACAGGCCACTTAGTTAGCTTTTCTAGCTAAACCTAGGAAGTTAGCTGTATAGCAAACAGAAGGACTAATGAATGAGATTTCCTAGCTAGCCAAGCTTGATAGCTAAGTTAAAGTCATCATCCAGCGTGTGTGTGTGTGTGTGTGTGTGTGTGTGTGTGTGTGTGTGTGTGTGTGTGTGTGTGTGTGTGTGTGTGTGTGTGTGTGTGTGTGTGTGTGTGTGTGTGTGTGTGTGTGTGTGTGTGTGTGTGTGTGTGTGTGTGTGTGTGTGTGTGTGTGTGTTTGTCACATGCGCCGAACACACCAGACGAATCTGGATTTGGCAGACGCCAAGAGAACGCTACCTGGTGGAGAAGGAATAATGGTCTGGGGCTGTTTTTCATGGTTCGGGCTAGGCACCTTAGTTCCAGTGAAGGGAAATCTTAACGCTACAGCATACAATGGCATCCTAGATGATTCTGTGCTTCCAACAGTTTGGGGAATGCCCTTTCCTGTTTCAGCATGACAATGCACAAAGTGAGGTCCATACAGAAATGGTTTCCCAGACAACCTAGAAGCCTTGCCAAACATAGCCTTGTTCAGTGTTAAGGAAACGCTGAAGCACAATAAAGGCACCACTGAAACTAAGGAGCTGATCTACTGGGATACCAGCTCCAAACAATTGATAAAATTGTCTCCTAATGGAGAAACATCCATCTGTTTAGGTGGGACTCAACTGAAAATACAGTCGAGTTTTGGAGTGAAGTGAATGACTACACGGACTCTTCCGGGTCGAATCCATTTGAAGAACCCTGCAGAACTGCACTCGCTGCCCTCTCCTTGCCACACTCAAATGCGGAGGTTGAACGTCTGTTCAGCCAAATGAGTGTGGTCAAGTCAAAGTTAAGAAATAGAATGTCACTGCACACTCTCAACTCTATACTCCTGGTACGGTATGGACTGAAGCTCGCTGGTGATACCAGTTACCAGCATAAAATACCAAGTGAAGTTCTGCAGCAGTTTGGCACCACAACAGCTTTAAGGCCACTCCATCCTCTTCTGCTGGTTCCAGCTCTGTGACAATGCAGTTGGACAGTGAAGATGATTTCCTTGCCAATCTATGATTCATCATATTTACGGGTATGTATGCAAGAAGTGGACATTCTGGAACTGGCGAAGACACACAGCTGATGGTGGCAGTGTGCACTGCAGTGTCAGCGAGAACAGTGGCAATATCTGGAGGAAACCGTTGAGCAGCTAGCCAGCCAAGCAGCACAACAACCTGGAGAGAGCGGGAGAGAGATGCCTAGCGCACACACCATTATTTGAGTTAAATTGCTTGTTCAATAAGATAGCATTTATACCTTGTTATTTTCTTGTACCTATAATTGTTGATCAGTTAGGTAGCATGTTAACTAACTACCGATACACTGCTTCAAACTATGTGTTCAGTTAAAAATAAAATAATTAAAATGTAATTGTTCAATAATGTGTAATGTGTAAATGTTCAATAATTCGATGTGTTAAAAATAAAAATATCTGCTCATATAAAATGTGTTGTGTTAATATTATAACAATATGTGATAATAAACAAACAAATCTAAACTAACGTCAAATCATATTTTTCGCCGAGATGGGCAGTCAATTTGAGTAACGTTATTGTGTATTCTACGTAATGACGCAGTTTTACGTTATTACGCAATGACATCACAATGTAATTTAGCTACTTTTAGCAACAAATCGACCTGCCCCCTAGCAACTTCCCCTGAAAATTAGTTGGCAACACTGGCCAGAACGGGTCTTTTCACATTCTCCAGGTCCTGAACAAAATCAAGAAAAACTACAGTATCATACAGAGCTATGAGTGCATGGAACTCCCTTCCATCTTATATAATGCAAGTGAACAGCAAACCTGATTTTGTTTAACTAATAAAGCAACACAACGCCTCCCCCCTATGTGACCTACAGTACTTGTTGTGTGTATGTACTGACATGTACACTACTGTTCAAAAGTTTGGGGTCACTTAGAAATGTCCTTGTTTTTGAAAGAAAAGCAATTTTTTTTGTCCATTTAAATAACATCAAATTGATCAGAAATACAGTGTAGACATTGTTAATGTTGTAAATTACCATTGTGGCTGGAAACAGCAGATTTTTTAATGGAATATCTACATAGGCGTACAGAGGCCCATTATCAGCAGCCATCACTCCTGTGTTCCAAAGTCACATTGTGTTAGCTAATCCAAGTTTATAATTTAAAAGGCTAGATGATCAATAGAAAACTATTTTGCAATTATGTTAGCACAGCTGAAAACTGTTGTTCTGATTAAAGAAGCAATAAAACCGTCCTTCTTTTGACTAGTTGAGTATCTGGAGCATCCGCATTTGTGGTTTCGATTACAGGCTCAAAATGGCCAGAAACGAAAACCTTTCTTCTGAAACTCGTCAGTCTATTCTTGTTCTGAGAAATGAAGGCTATTCCACGTGAGAAATTGCCAAGAAACTGAAGATCTCGTACAACGCTATGTACAACTCCCTTCACAGAACAGCGCAAACTGTCGCTAACCAGAATAGGAAGAGAAGTGGGAGGCCCCGGTGCACAAATGAGCAAGAGGACAAGTACATTAGAGTGTCTAGTTTGAGAAACAGACATCTCACAAGTCCTCAACTGGCAGCTTCATTAAATACGACCTGCAAAACACCAGTCTCAACGTCAACAGTGAAGAGGCGACTCCGGGATGCTGGCCTTCTAGGCAGAGTTCCTCTGTCCAGTGTCTGTGTTCTTTTGCCCATCTTAATCTTTTCTTTTTATTGGCCGGTCTGCGATATGACTTTTTCTTGCAACTCTGCCTAGAAGGCCAGCATCCCGAAGTCGCCTCGTCACTGTTGACGTTGAGAAGTTCTTCAAAGGTAAATTATTTTGAATGCTTTTCTTGTTTTTGTGATAATGTTGCATGCTGAATGCCAGGCTTAATGCTATGCTAGGCTATCAATACTGTTACACAAATGCTTGTTTAGCTATGGTTCAAAAGCATATTTTGAAAATCTGAGATGACAGTGTTGTTTAACAAAAGGCTATGCTTGAGAGCTAATATATTTATTTAATTTCATTTGCGATTTTCATGAATAGTTAACGTTGCGTTATGCTAATGAGCTTGCGAAGAGAATTACACTCCGGGATACAGGTTTTTTTCGTAGCTAAACGTGATGAACAAAACAGAGCGTTTTGTCCAACACAAATAATATTTTGTAAAAACTGAACATTTGCTATCTAACTGAGAGTCTCCTCATTGAAAACATCTGAAGTTCTTCAAAGGTAAATTATTTTATTTGAATGCTTTTCTTGTTTTTGTGAAAATGTTGCATGCTGAATGCCAGGCTTAATGCTATGCTAGGCTATCAATACTCTTACACAAATGCTTGTTTAGCTATGGTTCAAAAGCATATTTTGAAAATCTGAGATGACAGTGTTGTTAACAAAAGGCTAAGCTTGAGAGCAAATATATTTATTTCATTTCATTTGCGATTTTCATGAATAGTTAACGTTGCGTTATGGTAATGAGCTTGAGGCTGTATTCATGATCCCGGATCCGGGATGGCTAGAATCAAGAGGTTAAGAATGATGGAGGACATTGTGTTTTTGGGGATCTTCAATGCTGCAGAAATGTTTTGGTACCCTTCCCCAGATCTGTGCCTCGACACAATCCTGTCTTGGCGCTCTATGGAGAATTCCTTCGACCTCATGACTTGGTTTTTGCTCTGACATGCACTGTCAACAGTGGGACCTTATATAGACAGGTGTGTGCATTTCCAAATCACGTTCAATCAATTGAATTTACCACAGGTGGACTCCAATTAAGTTGCAGAAACATCTTAACGATGATCAATGGAAACATGATGCATCTGAGCTCAATTTCAAGTCTAATAGCAAAGGGTCTTAACACTATGTAAATAAGCCATATCTGTGATATATTATTTTGTATACATTTGCTAAAATGTCTAAAAAAATATTTTTTCACTTTGTCATTATGGGGTATTGTGTGTAGATTGATGAGGAAAAAAATGTATTTCATCAATTTTAGAATAAGGCTGTAACATAACAAAATGTGGGAAAAGGGGCCTAAATCCTTATGCACTGTATGTTTGGCTCTGTTAGGGAAGAACAGTTCAAGTAAGGTCAACAAGCATTTACAATGTATTTCTTCAATAATCAATGGTTATACTGTGCCTTGTGAAAGTCCACACACCCTTGAAGAGTTTTCACATGTGAGATTGACTCCTTTACTGTCCAGCCACACCAGCTCAGGCTCAGGGTGCCAGCCTTCAGATTCACATTTTGAGTATTTGGAGCTGAGAGTGGAGAGACAGAGTCTGCTGGTAGGAAGACAAACAAGACATGTACTGTCGAGCACATCGCTTTACATGGGGTTCAAATAAGGAATGGGATCAGCTGGAAACATGAATCATTCAACCTATAGAATTTTGTTTTACAATATAGCTTTTTTATTTTTTATAGATTTGCTTTCCAATGAAAGAAGACAGCAGCTGATTGACCCATTGACTGTATAGACTTTAAACGTATTGACTTAGCTAGATACGATACCTTTCCTCTACCAGTTAGCTCAGATAGCTAGCAAGCTAACATTAACTTTGGCTGACATTAACAGATAAACTTTGACAACAACCGTGACCAGTCCAGAAATGAAGACAAGTTAGCTACAATGTCACAAACTAATTAGCGACTATGATGAAATACACTACTACAACTACAATAGCTACAAATACCTATTTTAAACTTTTTGGTATCTTCTCTGGCTGTTAACCAACTGACTGACTCTCACAACGACCGTTGCAAGGCAGACGGCTCGAGCAGCAGAGGCCAACACTGCTTGGATCATATGTTTTTGGTTTTTGAGGTAATGCTAGCTCCCTATTAAGGATACTTCAGCAGGCATTGATGTGGGCAACTGACAATACATGTTTGCTGCTATTTACTATGTTGAAAATTACAATCACAGATTTGTAAAAAAGTCAATCAATCAAATGTATTTATAAAGCCCTTCTTACATCCGCTGATATCTCAAAGTGCTGTACAGAAACCCAGCCTAAAACCCCAAACAGCAAACAATGCAGGTATAGAAGCACGGTGGCTCGGAAAAACTCCCTAGAAAGGCCAGAACCGAGGAAGAAACCTAGAGCGAAACCAGGCAATGAGGGGTGGCCAGTCCTCTTCTGGCTGTGCCTGGTGGAGATTATAACAGAACATGGCCTGGATGTTCATAAATGACCAGCAGGGTCAAATAATAATAACCACAGTGGTTGTAGAGGGTGCAACAGGTCAGCACCTCAGGAGTAAATGTCAGTTGGCTTTTCATAGCCGATCATTCAGAGTATCTCTACCGCTCCTGCTGTCTCTAAAAAATTTAAAACAGCAGGTCTGGAACAAGGTAGCACGTCCGGTGACAGGTCAGGGTTCCATAGCCGCAGGCAGAACAGTTGAAACCGGAGCAGCAGCACGACCAGGTGGACTGGGTACATCAAGAAGTCATCAGGCCAGGTAGTCCTGAGGCATGGTCCTAGGTCTCAAGTCCTCAAAGAGAGCGAGAGAAAGAATTACAGAGAGCATTCTTAAATTCACACAGGACACCGGATAAGACAGGAGAAATACTCCAGATATAAACAGACTGACCCTAGCCCCCAACACATAAACTATTGCAGCATAAATACTGGAGGCTGAGCCAGGAGAGGTCGGGAGACACTGTGGCCCTGTCCGACGATACCCCCGGACAGGGCCAAACAGGCAGGATATAACCTCACCCACTTTGCCAAAGCACAGCTCCCATACCACTAGAGGGATATCTTCAACCACCAACTTACTATCCTGAGACAAGGCCTAGTATAGCCCACGAAGATCTCCCCATGGTACGAACCCAAGGGGGGGCGCCAACCCGGACAGGAAGATCACGTCAGTGACTCAACCCACCCAAGTGGCGCGCCCCTCCTAGGGAAGGCATGGAAGAACACCAGTAAGCCAGTGACTCTGTAAGCCCCTGTAATAGGGTTTGAGGCAGAGAATCCCAGTGGAGAGAGTGGAACCAGCCAGGCAGACTCCAGTGCCTTTCCCTTCACCTTCACACTCCTGGGCCAGACTACACTCAATCATAGGACCTACCGAAGAGATGAGTCTTCAATAAAGACTTAAAGGTCTAGACCGCGTCTCTCACATGGATAGGCAGACCATTCCATAAAAATGGAGCTCTATAAGAGAAAGCCCTGCCTCCAGCTGTTTGCTTAGAAATTCTAGGGACAATAAGGAGGCCTGCATCTTGTGATCGTAGTGTACGTATAGGTATGTACGGCAGGACCAAATTGGAAAGATTTGTAGGAGCAAGCCCATGTAATGCGTTGCAAGTTAGCAGTAAAACCTTAAAATCAGCCCTAGCCTTAACAGGAAGCCAGTGGTTTTAGTCAAGATTCTAACAGCTATGTTTGGCTATAATTGAAGTTTATTTAGTGCTTTATCCGGTTAGCCGGAAAGTAGAGCATTGCAGTAGTCTAACCTAGAAGTGACAAAAGCATGGATTCATTTTTCTGCATCATTTTTGGACAGAAAGTTTCTGATTTTTGCAATGATACTTAGATGGAAAAAAGCTGTTCTTGAAACAGTCTTGATATGTTCGTCAAAAGAGAGATCAGGGTCCAGAGTAACGCCGAGATCCTTCACAGTTTTATTTGAGACGACTGCACAACCATCACGATTAATTGTCATATTCAACAGAAGGTCTCTTTGTTTCTTGGGACCTAGAAATAGCATCTCTGTTTTGTCCGAGTTTAAAAGTAGAACATTTGCCGCCATCCACTTCCTTATGTCTGAAAAACAGGCACCCAGGGAGGGCAATTTTGGGGCTTCACCATGTTTCATCAAAATGTACAGCTGTGTGTCGTCCGTATAGCAGTGAAATTTAACGTTATGTTTTTGAATGACATCACCAAGAGGTAAAATATATAGTGAAAACAATAGTGGTCCTGAAACAGAGCCTTGAGGAACACTGACATTTACAGTTGATTTGTCAGAGAACAAACCATCTACAGAGACAAACTGATATCTTTTTGACAGGAAAGATCTAAACCAGGCCAGAACTTGTCCATGTAGACCAATTTGGGTTTCCAATCTCTCCAAAAGAATGTGGTGATCGATGGTATCAAAAGCAGCACTAAGGTCTAGGAGCACGAGGACAGATGCAGAGCCTCAGTCTGACGCCATTAAAAGGTAATTTACCACCTTCACAAGTGCAGTCTCAGTGCTATGGTAGGGTATAAAACCAGACTGAAGTGTTTCATATACATGGTTTGTCTTCAGGAAGGCAGTGAGTTGCTGCGCAACAGCTTTTTTTGTTGTTGAGAGTAATGGGAGATTCGATATAGATTTTATTTATTTTTTATTTTTTTTATTTTGTGGGTCAAGGTTTGGCTTTTTCAAGAGAGGCTTTATTCCTGCCACTTTTAGTGAGTTTGGTAAACTCTTGAATGAAACTTTGTCTATGTTCAGGTTCAGCAAAAATGTGGCATGCATCCTTGGGTTGGTGATACAATTCAGAATTTACCCGGTTTAGATAAGCAGTTTTATTTTCTTCTGTCTTCTCAGAATGCACAGGCAGCCCATAGCTACTGTCAAAAGAAAATGTTCGATATCTCACAAATATGAGGTGTGCTAAAAAATTATAAATGTGACATTATGGAGACGCTTTAGTCCAAAGCGTCAGCATGCATTCTTTTTCCATTCGTGGCCCCTGGAATCGAACCCACAATAATGTATTATTTGACTATTTTATAGACTAAATTTGTTACCGTATAATAGGCTATTGCAGTAATTCAACATGCATGGTTGTAGGCTGCATCACTCCTGCAGCCTTGGTGCTGTAGCAGACAATCAAATGGAAGATCTAGGCCTACGTTTTTTAGAAAATACCATTATTCTACGTCCTAGGCTACAACAACAAAGTGCAACGAGGAATGTATTATTGTTAGTACACAATTATTGTCTTGGCTGTAAAACTGCTTTGATGTAGGCTACTTTGAATGCTGAAATAAAGCCCTGATTGTACAAACATTTTGGATCAGTTATGGGGTTTAGAAGGTCCAGAAAATTACATTAGACCCCTCATATGGTGTATTTTGTCAGGATGTATCAGCGTTTACAGAAAGGCCTATCATAGAAAAATAGGCTATAGCCTATGACACTGAGATGGGATACATGATCCTCGACAGACAGCACAAGTCGTCCTATAATTAATGTTGCCACCAGCATATGCCTAAAAATCGCTAATGCCATTATATTAAGTCAGGATTGGCCAAATGACTGAAATTAATAGAATTACTATGAGTGTAGTAAAAATCTATTCATATATAGGGTCCTTCTCCATCTAATAGCCTAATAGGCCACATTTTTGCTTGCAAATGACCGAGCAAATTCAAGTAACCTTGATCAGACAGCAATGGGCTGTGTGTTATGGACTGGTACCCTAAATCGCTATCATAATGTGTAAAATTTCAGAGATCTGACAGAATTTCAAATATTTAAAATGTACAGGAAAGTGTCTGGAACTATTTTGGACATTTTGCACATTTCCACACTGTTTGGCAAGTAACCGAAAGGTTACTGGATCGAATCCCCGAGCTGACAAGGTCAAAATCTGTTGTTCTGCCACTGAGCAAGGCAGTTAACCCACTGTTCCCCGGGTACCGAAGACGTGGATGTCGATTATGGCAGCCCCCCGCACCTCTCTGATTCAGAGGTTGGGTTAAATGTGGAAGACACATTTCAGTTGAATGCATTCAGTTGTACAACTGACTAGGTATCCCACATTGCCTTAACAGATAGAAAACGTCACCCATGAGGTCTGACCTGGATAGCTATCCAAATCCAAATTGGATGTACTATCTGTCAATTAAAGTGTATCTGATAGGTTCTGTTTAAATATCGAATGTGGACCTTCCAGCAAAGTTTCTAGCTCCAGATAGAGACAGAGGGTGGTGTGCCTCGAGATCTGACAGCTCAAATCTCGTGTCACCCTTCCACTGCTTATAAATAATAATAATATAATATAATCCTGCGGAAACAGGAAATCTGGATTATAATTTATGGAAATGTTTGTAGGGGTTGATACATTTTTCATAAGAGAAAAGGAAGTCTGAAATTACAAAGTGGAAATTACAAACTTCAGAAGCTTTTTTAAACCTCAAATACACTACAAGTTTTAAAATGTCCTGCTTTGCAGGAAAGTTCTCCTGCAACAGGGTGATCCAATTAAGATCCTACATCTGTAGCTAGGCTAGCATATCTATCTTTCCAGGAGACAATTTCTTGGTCACACACTGTTCCTCCGGCCAAAATTGCCTCTTTATCCTCTGTGATTATGTCCCAGAAAGGCATAATGGCAAATTCGTCTTTAAATCCCATTTAATCGGAAATTGATCAAGTGCGGTGACCACGGTAATTCACAATCTGGGAAGCTTCACCTTTGTCTAATTCCTTTTTGCAGAGAGAGCCCAGGGGTGTCGGATGGAGGTTATCAAAGTGAGTTTAAGACATCCAACACATTCAATTACTAGCACTGGTTTGACAAGGGCACTCATTTTCCTGGTCGAGATTATGGCGTATTCAGTGTCTTCTGATGGCAGGCAGTCTCAATCCGGCCAGACTAACTTTGATTAGCAAGGGATCACCAATGAGCTGCCTTGCTGATTGGAGATGTGATTGGCTTAGCCTAGTCTATTGACAGGGGTCATGTCGTAGTGATGTGCTCAGTTCATATCAATGAGTAATTTGATCACATTTATAGCAGAATATGGTAATAGAACAATAAAAATGTATGCACACGCACAGTATGTGTATGAGAGATGTAGTCAAGGAGGTGAAGAAAGTTTCCCTCTATTTTGCATGTACATCACCTTGCCTCCACTCTAAAAACATGCAGTGAAAGACAGTGTTAGAAAAAGGACCTAGCCAACGTTTTGTACACTACCTTTCAAAAGTAGCAGACTAGGACCCATCCCTGTCACTAACTAATCACTACTTCAGGAGAGATTTCTTTTGGTAGAGGCACTATGACAGTTAATGGGTTATAAAACTAGCCATTAATCTCTGATAGCAGTTTGAAGTTTATTATTTTACCCAGACTGGCGGCTCACTTCGTATCCATGGATACCGGCGGATGTCATGCAGTGTTGGTTTCACCACCTCTGTGCTAACAATTTCATATTAAGCAACGAAATACATTGTCCTCGCCTCCTCTCACATCATACATAATTAGTAATGTGTTTCATTCTTGATACAGAAGCTGTGTCACTGATCCATTGTGGGAAAGGCAGATGCTGTATCTTGGTTTGCCTTTGTGGTTTGCAGTCCTACCTGAAATTCCCTTGGATGTTTTTCAAGCCATCAGAGCAGACCAAACAAACACTGTCCTGCTATTATGCTGTCAATACCTCTAACGTTAAGTGGTGTTGATTGTACAATGCTATAATGCCAATATTAAGGGTAAAGGGCCTGTAAGGGTTGTACATTCCGGGATGTGGGTTGTGTACCAAATAACACTCTATTCCCTTTAATGTGCACTACTTTTGACCAAAGCCTTATGGGCCCAGGTCAAAAGTAGTGCACTATCATGGTAATAGGGTACCATTTGGAACACAGCCCTCTTTTATCCAGCGGAGCTAAGAGTAGCATGCAGTGATCTGGTAACGTGGGAACCATATTTGGGAAAAGATTGGACGGGCACTCACTGTGCAAATAACTCTTTGTTATCAGAAACTTGACGAAACACATTGAATCAACGGGGATAAAAAATGGTTGCTTTCTCCATCAGTCTTCAGTCTTTGGGGATGTGTGTCTATAATGGTGTGTAGGTTGTCATAGGGTATTACCATTTTATGAGGTCTACATTTGGTCTTTCCTACACACCGGGCACAGACGTCAGTTTAACGTCTGGTTTTGTTTATCATTTGATTTAGTTGTCAACTAATGTGAATTCAATGTGAAATCAAAAAAGATGTGAACCATGAAATTGGATTTAGGTTAAAAGTTGGGTGAAAAGAAAAAACAAATATTCCCAAAATTCCTTTATGTTGATAACTTTGATTCAACGTCATCACATTGAATTGTTTTGTAGGAATGACGTGGAAACAATGTTGATTCAACCAGTCTGTGCCCAGTGGGTATGAACATAGGTAATATAGTGTTTTCTGATGTGTTCAATAGGATTTTTTAAATAAAATGTTATGAAAACGTTTTAAAAATGTGTATATATAATGATGCAAGTGACGTGTGTTCTATCACTATAATTTTACTACTGCCTTTTTTTTACTACTACATATTCATCTGTTGTTTATATTACAAAGTACATATATTTATACATGTTGTCTGTAAGTATACTTACTGCAAAACAAAATGCTTCTCTGGGTAAAATTAGGACTAGTTTACTTCAAGTAAAGAGGCTTCCCTTTTCAATATGTGAATGCTTTCAGGAAACGAGGCGTATGTCACACGTCACTACATCACAGAAGAGGCATTTGAACGTAGACATACATTTTTGCAGTAAATGCATTTTTTGGCAGAAATACCTTCTGGAACATGTGAACTTTCATGTGCTTTAATAACAAACTTGTATTCCATCTGTAAATACAAATAAAATTGCTAAATTACGAGCCTAGTTGGTTTAGCCACAAAAAAGACAGGAAAACAACATGTTTCTACGTTCTCTAGTTCAAATTATAAGAAGACATTTCCTAAAAAATGGCACAATGTCATCAAAAGTACTTCTTAGCCATTTCTAGGCCTGTCCAAAATGGCAACGTCTGGTTTCTTCTCGTACCTTCTCATGGCCAGATGACCATCATGATCAGCTAATATTATATATTTTAAGGATGATGACCAATATAGAACAAAAAAAGGATGGCATGATGGGAAACAGGAACTAGCTATTTCCAGCTAAAATCAACTCCAGACAATCTCACGGGTGTATGAGTGAACCATTACCTGGCTTGCCACTGGAAATAACTCTTTGAATTCGCAAGGGGTTTGCTCAGAGTGGACCTGTGTGTGCAATGATGCAGAGAAGTGTGATCTTTAACCATTGACAACTGCATCTACCTGGGGCCTGCTATTTTGTCAGGACTGGTCGGACAAAGAAGAAGTAAGAGAATTACCCGTCTTGCCGATCTGTCGCCTGACTGGCTGCCTCTCTGTCGCCTGACTGGCTGCATCTCGAGTGAAAAAATAACATTTTAAATGTTCAGCTATGGGGACTTCTGGGGACTGCCCTTTTGTCACGGAGTGTCAACATGCTCAAATGATTTAGTTTTGCATGAGAATGATCACCGTCAGGCTGCATATATTAAAAGGTTAGAGCTGTCCCTCCTTATCACAGAACCACACACCAGCTGACTGGTGGAAGGAAGCCGAGCGTATCCCAATCTCCTCTTTGTCACACTGACGCCGTTCTCTCCGAATACCTGCGCAGGTTAGCAGAGAGGTTCTGCACAGGAGAACGGTCGCTGACACAAAGACGTGTGGTAATCTACCTATATTCACATTTCTCTGTGTTTCTCTTTCCTAGTATTATTCCTGCTCCCTCTGGCTTATCAGTATATTACTGAACTCATGACTTATGTATGGCGACGAAGGGTTATAATGCCAATAAATCCAAATGTTGTCAGGCACCGAGGCACACCATAAATGAAATATGAACGCTGGGGATGGCAAGGGTAATTCGTTTATCGTGAGGTTCTATGGGTAGAAGTTTCAAGCATCTGCGTCTATATATTAAGAATGTTTTTCCTCCTACATGTTGGGTAACATTTCAACTTCTCTGTTTATTATGCGGTGCAATGCATCCACAATGCTTAGTGATTGTTTAGGCCCAAGGGAAATCTAACTAACTGGGCTTGTTGCACTAGGACTACTTTCTAAATAAACAGTACTGAGTGTATCTTCAATTATTTATTATGCTGAATTGATAGATCATTGTAACCAACCAATGCATTAGGAACAAAATTACCTGCTGGAGAATATTCTTATTTACTTATTTATTTGAGTATGTTTGGAATTTTCTGCCTTGTCATTAAATGTGTACTTCTATTCCAGAATGTTTTCCAAATCTCCACGTTATATAAATCATGGTTACACATATTAAATAATTCATACACATGTCAAATCATTGTTAGACATATCAAATCATGGTTACATGTGTCAAATCATGGTTACATATGTCAAATCATGGTTAGACATGTCAAATCATGGTTAGACATGTCAAATCATGGTTACACATGTCAAATCATGGTTACACATGTCAAATCATGGTTACACGTGTCAAATCATGGTTACACATGTCAAATCATGGTTACATGGTTACATATGTCAAATCATGGTTACATATGTCAAATCATGGTTACATGTGTGAAATCATGGTTACACATGTCAAATCATGGTTACATGGTTACATATGTCAAATCATGGTTACATATGTCAAATCATGGTTACATGGTTACATATGTCAAATCATGGTTACATGGTTACATATGTCAAATCATGGTTACATGGTTACATATGTCAAATCATGGTTACATGGTTACATATGTCAAATCATGGTTACATGTGTCAAATCATGGTTACACATGTCAAATCATGGTTACACATGTCAAATCATGGTTACACATGTCAAATCATGGTTACACATGTCAAATCATGGTTACATGGTTACATATGTCAAATCATGGTTACATGGTTACATATGTCAAATCATGGTTACATGGTTACATATGTCAAATCATGGTTACATATGTCAAATCATGGTTACACATGTCAAATCATGGTTACACATGTCAAATCATGGTTACATGTGTCAAATCATGGTTACATGTGTCAAATCATGGTTACACGTGTCAAATCATGGTTACACATGTCAAATCATGGTTACACATGTCAAATCATGGTTACACATGTCAAATCATGGTTACATGGTTACATATGTCAAATCATGGTTACATGTGTCAAATCATGGTTACATATGTCAAATCATGGTTACACATGTCAAATCATGGTTACACGTGTCAAATCATGGTTACATGTGTCAAATCATGGTTACATGTGTCAAATCATGGTTACATATGTCAAATCATGGTTACACATGTCAAATCATGGTTACACATGTCAAATCATGGTTACACATGTCAAATCATGGTTACACAAGTCAAATCATGGTTACATGTGTCAAATCATGGTTACATATGTCAAATCATGGTTACACATGTCAAATCATGGTTACACATGTTAAATCTTGCCTGACAAATGCAACTTGTGATTGTGGTGACAGTGCCATCTAAACTGGAACATGCAGTTATCAGGAGTCATTTACTGCACTGTGCTTCATAAAAGAAGAAGAGTAGGCACGTTCTCAAAAGTGCACTTATCAGGAGTCAACTGTATACACTCAAACCTTGTGTTGTCTTCAAACCACCAAACCCAGACCCGGCAAAACCTGAAGCCTTCGGTTGCACCTCCATATATATTTGACACCGTGCAATAGGCCTGCTTAACTGTCCTGACAGGTAATCAACTGCAATTTCATGCGCTATTCTAATGCAGTCGTCTGACTGAATCCTGATGCTTTCCTCTTCTGCCTTGGCAGACAGCCAGGATTAGTTTTCGGGTGGAGCGTCTCGAGCGAGCAGCTCTGGGAAAGTGACAGGGTCAGGAGCACCGGAACATGACCTCCTTGCCACCTAGCTTCAGCGTGTGAGGTAATACACTCTCTCGCTCTCTTTCACAGGCACAGCCCCTAAGTAACGGTAAACCTCTGACCTTGCAATGGTGGCTGTCTATCAAAAGGGTAGAGTTGTGTCTGTGTTTCTCATTCCCTGTAAGATTGATTGGCCCTGAGCAAATCTGTTTTTGCGTTGTCTCCTCTAGAGTTCGGTCTATTAAAGCCCCCCTCCAGTGAAAGTTAATATGCTGATATTCTTTGATTATTCATATGGCTTGAACTAAAGTTGCTGTTTTGCAGAAGTCACTGTAGGTAACAATGAAAATGCACAACACAACAACTCCCAGGAATTACTAGACGATTTATCATGACTTGTTCTGGGTCTTCTCTGCATGATCTACAAATAGTAGATGAAGCAAGTCATCAAAGTCAATGGTCTTCAATAAGCACATCAAGATGACAGAGGAATACTGGGGGCTGGGGGGAGAATACAACTCCCATTAAATCTCAACATGGATTCCTCAGATCTAGCAACAGAGAAAACATGCCCCTAGATGTAGAGAGATTTGACAGTGAAGCCAAAAAAAAGACAAGCGATGAAAAAAGATCTATGTAAACAAACCATTAGAGGCAAAAAACCTACAAAGTCCAGAGTGGCCCTGGAGTTTCAGTCTCCTTCAAAGTCAACCCCCTGATGCTTTCAATATGAGATCACAGTAAAAGTCCTATAGTGCTGCTGTATTGTACTGTTACAGCGATTGAAAAATACCCTGCTGGAAATGCTATTTCCGGACATTTGGATGCAGCTTCGATTAAAGCCTAGCTTATTTTTCACTTTTAAAGATGCCATTTTTTTCTCCAGACTTCTGAAGGAGAAAGGCTAAAATGGTTCTGTGGCTTTGTGTAAACATGACAAGGCTGTAAAGCCACAGCCACAGCCACAGCGAAAGGGAGTCTTAATACTGGGCTTGAAAGCTAGCGCATGCTGTTCTTTGGGATCACACTGTGTTTTGAACCAAAGCTGTTTTGAACCAAAGCTACTGCAAAATACAAAAACACAATCACTATACACTACATATTTGAAATTACATGGTTACGTTCTCACAGTATTGACAACTAGGTGAATGCAAGGAAACTGTTAAATATTCAAGGCGTCTGAAAGTACATTCTTCTCTCCAGTGATACTCTTTCATCATGCTGTGTTTGTGAACAGATCACGAGGGAGACAGGCATCATCTCCTCTTGAGAACTCTCCTCTCAGCCTCTACTCTCTCTCGGTTTACCTTCATATCTGTTTCCTTGCCCTGTGAAGCTGGGTTGCAGGAATCCCCGGTGAAATCAACAAGATGAAAGTCTTCAGGCAAAAGCAAAGCTCGGCCCAAAGTTCATTGGCAAAGCAAGGAGAAGAATGACGCAGACAGAGGGGTATTTTGCAAAGAGAGCTGAGCAAAAACCCTAGATAACTTAAAGGTAGACAATGCCAAATTGCATCTATTTCTGGAATCAGACTCCAGCAGGACTCAACTCACAACCCTAATCAAAGCAGAGCTGAACATTTTGCTACCTGCTAATTCGTTCTACACATTGATATGATAGGAGTATCAAATACAAACATATATATATTGGGCCAGTATCAAGAACACAACAATATTGCTGCCAAGTGAGTTTACCTTTTCAATTATTATTTAAAAAAGGTGGAATTTGTTGGTCAAGATTATGGTTGAGAATAGGGTTGAGGTTGCTCACATAACAGGTTGCAGATTAAATGTCTAGGAATTACCAGACTACATTTTGAACAAACCTTAAAAATCTCTTGAGTTGTTTCTGTGTTTACAGAACAGCCATTGCGCTGGCTATGTGAAATAAAGCTTTTCGTACAACTCCAAAGACGGGCCAATTTCTGATCTTTAAGCGTGTGTTACATTGCTGTTTGATCATGTATTTCCTTTCCAAGAACAAAAACTGTAGGCTACTCACTTTCATTTCACAATCTCTCCACACACAGAGAACGAAATTCAGGGATGTGCTCTGTCTAGACACACTAAACCCTCCCAAGGCACTCCCTCCCACTCACCCTTCAACACACACACACACACACACACACACACACACACACACACACACACACACACACACACACACACACACACACACACACACACACACACACACACACACACACACAAACAATCAACACACACCCATGTTTTCATTTCAGAACCCTTGTTTTTCGTGTCTATCGAGTTTTCCCTCCGTCTGTGAAACGTAAACGATCGGGCCGAATGTTTCTGAGGGATTCAACAGTGCATCAGTGTCTGGGCCAAACTGGCAAAACCAAGCGATGCATATTGATCAGAGCAGTCACACCTGGAGGAGTCAGGGAGAGCAGAGCAAGCACACTGCTGCTACGGTGGTCGTCATGACAAAAACTACACTGGTCGCCATGACAAAAGCACAGAGGAAGCATCAAGTGGCCACAAGAATATCTAAGCTGTGTCCACAGCACTTCCTTCATCGCAGTCAACATTCATGCCGGAAATTGGTGTATTCTGATAGATGCACAAAACCAATGGTAACACTTTCCATGAAGGTAATTATAAACCCATTATGAAACCCTTTGAGATTGAGAATTTTTCTTTCCCGACAGAACATTTTACGACTGACAGCAACATGCTGAACTGGGAGGTCAACTTACATTAGAATCATGTTATGTATAAATGGCAACTGAATGCAAAAAAAAAACATTTTCTGGTTGAAAACGGCGTTTGTGGCATCCATAGTAGTCTGAAACATTTATTCCAGTGTCAAAATTAACAAAAAATTGTAAGTAGGATCATAATAGTCAGTATATTGCAAAACTGTAAGAGCTGTGTAACTGAGATCATCATGACTTACATGAGGGCTGTAAGACTAGGGAGAAATAGCTACATGAAGAACAAGTTACACGCTGTGCGCTCTATCCAATCATATATCAGCAGATGCTCTAGACATTGAGACAGACCCACCCATTACACCACGCCTGTGGACTGGTTTACATAAAACAATACATCGCCAATATTACGTTGAAAAGAACACTTGGCCCCTCAGCCCTTTATGGAGAGGCCACTTGCTGATGTGTTTTATAGGGATCACTTGAGTCTGCCACTGTTTTGGGAAAAATTCGCAAGCATCTAGTGTCCCCCGCGACCTGTTTTGTAACATGATGTTCCAACTCTGGTAATAGATAGTGAGAAAGTTGGCACAACAAAACATCACTGAAGCACACACACGTCGCCACTCGCCAGTGACTTGATTAGCTGATTTAGCTATGTGGCCTGGCTGCTCAATGTGTCTACTAGCTAATACTAGCTAGCTTCATTGACAAACAGAGATGGAATGTAGCCAGCTAGTGATTTTAGGCACTAATAAACAGCGTGTAGATTATACGTTATTTACGATAGTTCAGTAGCTTGCTGATAATGAAGTTGTAGACATGTTCTCTAAATTCAGTCCTGAGCGCAGCCAGCAGTGCTCTGACTAGTTATGAAATGTTTTTACTTGAGAAATCAAACCTGTAAAAATGCACGACTGAATGTAAAATGTCTTGATTTATCTTAGATTAATCTATGACTATTTGAAGAATTAGTAGTGGCTATGTTGTTGCTACCGTGCCTCAAGAGGGACAAACAGTAACTGCAGAGTACGATAGTGTACATAACACACCCACATCGAACCACACACCCAAGACTCAAATCTCGTTATTCTTAATGAGCAGCAGAAAAATGTGGAATCTGTGAGTTCAGCCGCTCTTTAATGTCAAGCGTTACCAAACCAATTTAGAGTCGGTGTTAGCTGGCTGGAATAAGCCTGTGTTTTACAGTCGGTAATATGTAATCTCTCGTGGATATATTCTTGTGTACAGATGGAACGGCGAGAATCTGTCAAGGCTCACATTGAATTATGTGTACAACAATAGTTCCTGGTTTTAGTCAATTATTATTTGGACAATCAAAAATGGGCGTAGGTGGTGCGTAAACTGGCAGTGATTTTTAAAACCAGATAATAAACGGTTTCCATATGATTCCACACCCACAAAGTCAAAATTAGCTATATTGTAAAAAATATATGAAAACAAACAATTGGTATTGTTTTGACCATGACAAACACGTGTAAATTCCCAGAGGAATTAAAACAGGACATGACATTTTTGCAAGATAATTTTACTTCTGGGTAACCAAGATTAGGTAATATAAGATTTCCATAAATATCATTATTTGTCTTTATGATGATGTCATACAGTCTTTTGCTGCCACCTGAGGCTTGGATAGATCTAGCAGGATCTAGCTCGGGGGATTCCCTTGCTGCGGCATCAGGGCTGGAGTCAGTGTAGTTGGTGGGTGAGGGAAAATGGGGATTTTCTCCTCGGTACCACAACAGGAAAGGAGACAACCGGCATCCCTGTCTCAGTCCTCCAGTAAATACACATCTAAACACAGTTCTCCTAGGCTGGGTTGCCCTCAATTGAAGGACATAAACTGGGAGGGAAGAGAAGCTGCATAGAGAGGTGGCCTGGGAGAAGAGAAGTAGACCCCGCGGCAGGCCAAAACGAGCTGTCCATTGGATCAATACTTCATTCCGCCTCAGTATTTTTAGAACGAGCTCCTTCACAGCTTTGCCTCCCATAAATTGTTTGGCTCTCTACCAGCTGCCACTTGGCAGACAGTCAGCTCCTGGAGGATCAAAGGAGAGTGTGGAGAGTGAGGGGGGAGTGGCGCCGCTGAAGTAAGCTCAGCCTCAGAGACACAGCTGGATCTCACCAGGGTTGCACAGGCTAATTCCATCGGCCGCGATAGCAATTGGAGAGGCTGCTGCAGCACCTTTCCAAACACTCCCTGTATCGGTGATGGTGGTTTTAAATCATGAGCTAGTCATGATGTGTAGACTGCACTGGTGTCTGACACCGCCAACATTGGAAGACACTTGAGGATGTCCTAAAATGGACACTTTAATTGTTCTGCCCTTACTCCTTCATAGCGGCCATGAGAAGAATAACCTGTCATCTCACTACAGTACGATTCATATGTTGCCATGCATCTTTCATGGAATTACAACCTGTACTGACATCATCCACGTGGGCCCTTCATTCCAAAACTGACTGTTATCTGATCACACACCACCTGCACGGTCCGTTATCTCAACAGACCTGAGGTTGCAGAAAGTCATTGGGTTCACACTTCAGTCACGGATGTAGCCTAATGAGCTGACAATGCTGAATGGCAACTGAACGCTCCAGCGGGTAGTATGGAAACCCAGGAGCTCCTGCCTATTCACAGGGGGAGGACTGTGGGAGAAACAGTGCTGCTTATTAAACAGTGACACATCATTGATAGAGAATAAGTCGGTGGCTTGATCAAAGTTCCATGAAGGAAAGGAGTTTGTTCAGAATGTTTATACAGGGAGTTAGCTTTGAATATACAGTAGCAGTCAAATGTTTTTACACACCTACTCATTCAAGGGTTTTTCTTTATTTTTTACTATTTTCTACATTGTAGAATAATAGTGAAGACATCAAAACTATAAAATAATACATACGGAATCATGTAGTAACCAAAAAAGTGTTAAACAAATCTAAATATATTTTATATTTGAGATTCTTCAAAGTAGCCACCATTTGCCTTGATGATAGCTTTTGGCATTCTCTCAACCAGCTTCACCTGGAATGCTTTTCCAACAGTCTTGAAGGAGATCCCACATATGCTGAGCACTTGCTGGCTGCGGTCCAACTCATACGAAACCATATCAATTGGGTTGAGGTTGGGTGATTGTGGAGGCCAGGTCATCTGATCCAGCACTCCATCACTCTAATTATTGGTCAAATAGCCCTTACACAGCCTGGAGATGTGTTTTGGATCATTGTCCTGTTGAAAAACAAATGATAGAGCCTCCCGGGTGGTGCAGTGGTTAAGGGCGCTGTACTGCAGCGCCAGCTGTGCCATCAGAGTCCCTGGGTTCGCGCCCAGGCTCTGTCGTAACCGGCCGCGACCGGGAGGTCCGTGGGGCGACGCACAATTGGCCTAGCGTCGTCCGAGTTAGGGAGGGCTTGGTCGGTAGGGATGTCCTTGTCTCATCGAGCACCAGCGACTCCTGTGGCGGGGCGGGCCCAGTGCGCGCTAGCCAAGGTTGCCAGGTACACGGTGTAGCCTCTGACACATTGGTGCGGCTGGCTTCCAGGTTGGATGCGCGCTGTGTTAAGAAGCAGTACGGCTGGTTGGGTTGTGTATCGGAGGACGCATGACATTCAACCTTCGTCTCTCCCGAGCCCGTACGGGAGTTGTAGCGATGAGACAAGATAGTAGCTACTACAACAATCTCCTTCTCCATGCTTCATGGTGAGAACCACACATGCGGATATCAGCTGTTCACCTACTCTGAATCTCACAAAGACATGGTGGTTGGAACCAAACATCTCAAATTTGGATTCATAAGAACGAAGGACAGATTTCCACCGGTTGCTCGTGTTTCTTGGCCCAAGCAAGTCTCTTCTTCTTATTGGTGTCCTTTAGTAGTGGTTTCTTTGCATCAGTTCGACCATGAAGGCCTGATTCACGCAGTCTCCTCTGAACAGTTAATGTTGAGATTTGTCTGTTACTTGAACTCTGTGAAGCATTTGTTTGGGCTGCAATTTCTGAGGCTGCTAAATCTAATGAACTTATCCTCTGCAGCAGAGGTAACTTTGGGTCTTCCTTTCCTGTGGCAGTCCTCATGAGAGCCAGTTTCATCATAGCGCTTGATGGTTTTTGCAACTTCACTTGAAGAAACTTTAAAAGTTATTGAAATGTTCCAGATTGACTGACCTTCATGTCATAATGATGGATTGTTGTTTCTCTTTGCTTATTTGAGTTGTTCTTGCCATAATATTGACTTGGTCTTTTACCAAATAGGGTTATTTTCTGTATACCATCCCTACCTCGGCCCAACACAACTGATTGGCTCAAACGCATTAAGGAAATAAATTCCACAAATGAACTTTTAACAAGGAACACCTGTTATTTGAAATGCATTCCAGCTGACTGCCTCATGAAGCTAGTTGAGAGAATGCCAAGAGCGTGCAAAGCTGTCATCAAGGCAAAGGGTGGCTACTTCAAGAATTTCAAATATAACATATATTTTGATTTGTTTAACAGTTATTTGGTTACTACATGATTCCATATGAGATACTTCATAGTTTTTATGTCATCACTATTATTCTACAACGTAGAAAAGAGTCAAACAAAAAAGAAAACCCCTGGAATGAGGTGTGTCCAAACTTTTGACTGGTACTGTAGGTTTACGCTCATGACATGGCAAGCTTAACCTAGTTTGGATTTCAAGGCTCTGGCAAGTTAGCAATCAGTAGAACACAGAAAGTAGACATTTAAAGTCCACATTTCTTTTACCATATACACCCTCCTTTGTATTTATTCGGACAGTGAAGCTAAAACGTTTCATTTGGATCTATACACCAGCATTTTGGATTTGAGAGCATGTTTCATATTCGGCAACTTTACAAAATGTCACGAATGTCATGAATATCATACTCCCCCCAAAATGCTAACCTCCACTGTTATTGGTAATGCTGAGAGGTTAGCATGTTTTGAGGGGCATGATCTTTGTGCCATTAACATACTCTCTTATCATTATTCACAATTCAGTCATAGTTATCCGTAATCATGGTAGCATCCACATTAATGTAGAACTGTTTAGAAACATATTCTATTCGGATTTACAATAAAAGTGACTCCAAAATGACATAATACATAACTCACCATTCAGTTCCCATTGGGAAAAACATAAACCGAAACACAACCAAAACAAACTGTAAATGCATACACGTTTGCAGAGTCACAAGCTAAATGTAGTCATTGTGTGCTAGGAATATGGGACTAAATACTAAACCTTTGACTACTTTTATACACTGTAAGTGAATTTGTCCCAATACTTATGACACCTTGAAATGAGTGGGACTAGATACATCAAGTGTTTTAATTTAATATTTCTAACTGGTATACAGATATGTATGAAAATACCCTCAAATAAAAGGTGGCATTCTGTATGGTCGCCTCAAAACATTTTTATCTCAAATCCAAAATTAAAAGTTTTAGCTTCACCATTCAAATAAATATGGAGTAGAGTGTGTTCTCTGTGATATGGACTTCTCTCAGGATCCTCTTCAGAGCATTACAATGTCAATAGCCTACATTCTCATGTGTGTTCAATTCAATCCACACCATCATGCTCCTATTTGTTGAATATTCATAGGACAACGTGCTTTAATACAAAGTGTTAGGTGAAACCCTCAGAGGTATAAATGACTTTATCCCATGCGACTAGTTCCAGTGGTGTGGCTAATCAAAAATTAGACATGAACCAGAAACCTACAAATATAGTGAATCACAAATTAAACAATGAAAATAAAATAAACATTTCCGTCACAAATTAAAAAATGTAATAACAATATCGACAACCTTTTAGTGTCTGGACGATTGAACTGATAATCAGCATGGACATTTCAGGGAATCTAGCTTATAGGCTTAATACCAGGGTTTAAAAAAAATCTGTCATTCTCCATATGCTGAAATTAGTGTCTTTTTGAATAATAAAAAAAACAGGTGTGTAAGCATGAATGAGTGAGTCAGCAAGGCTAAATGAGCCAGCAAGCAATATTCTCCTGCATTGGCTAAATGACAAGATTGGGCTGTGAATTGTTGGCTGTATGAATGTAATATATTTAATACATTGGCTGAAAATCTTTGTGGTAGTGTACAAAAAGTCACACTCCATTCGCCAATTACTTGAAAATGTGTTTAGTCATTCGGAAATATTAGATTTAAAAAGCCTGATTCTGATGCCAGAGTAAACAAGGCCTGAAAGACTTCAGGGCTGTGGACATCCAAGCACTGCATTGAGGCAGAAATCTAAACCAGTCCTCTTCCTCCCTTTCTCTCTAGCCCCCCCTTCTTTCTCCATCCCCCTATCTCAATTAAGATGCAGACAGGAGCAAACCTCATCGGTGAGAGAGAGGGAAAGAGACAGAAAATAAACCTTAGGTAACGTGTAATCCCCCAGGCCTTTTGTCCTGCATATTCATGACTTGTTCTGTACCCATCTCATTTTTCTTAGTTTCATACTTTTTTTTCTTCCTCAAACTTTTTTTTCAGGGATGGAAAAAAGGACAGGTAGGGAATGTTTACTGAACTTCTGAAGGACACTCTTGAGGGAGATATGGCACACCTGAGGGTTCCCATTATCAGCGTTGCAGAAATGTGTGAACTATTAGAAAGAAATGGGATGACCGCTGCAGTATTGCTTTCACTCTCGAAGGGAAATATGTCCAGTATTTTGCTCTGCCTGTTGTGTGGGAGGGTTGAAGGGGGATTGTTCTCGGTCTCAAGTGGGAGGTGTTGAACCACCATAGAAGACAGGAGAAGAAGAACGCTCAGTGTTAATGTCATCAGTTTAACTTCATTGCCAGCTTTAACTCAATCACACCTCTCTGGGCTTAGTCTTTTGGGCAGTGCACCACCCTAAATTTCGGCCCAGTTATGCTATGATTCCTTTGCCATAAACACAAACTCAATGAAACATTCACTTGGCTGTACAAACCACAATTAAATTAGCCACACACTCTCGGGAATGTTGCTTTTCAGTCCAACTGTTGCTTAACATCATGGTCTGACCTGTGTTCATCTTTGTCAAAGTGATTTCAGAAGACCAATATTCTGATTTGGTCATAAGTGGTTTCAGAAGAGCTCTACTCTGATATGGCCATAAAATAGAGCTCTATTCTGATTTGGTCATAAGTGGTTTCAGAAGAGCTCTATTCTGATTTGGTCATAAGCAGTTTCAGATAAGATCAATTCTGATTTGGTCATCAGCGGTTTCAGAAGAGCAATATTCTGATTCGGTCATTATTGGCTTCAGAAGAGCGATATTCTGATTTGGTCATAAAGTGAGTTCAGAAGAGGTATATTCTGTATTATCTGTGTGTAGTCATATCAATCTACCATTGATCCACAAGTAGTTACACAAAAAACGACATGCTCAGGAATGGGCAATCTATTTGAAGAGGGGTTAGAAGATATTTTTCTATAGCAAGATGGGAGTGACATGAAACATGAAGTGATACAGAACTAAACCTAAAAAGATAAAAAAACAACCTATTATTTGAAAGGGATCATCCTCTCTCCTTCACCTCTTCTGCCCACATGGCTTGAAACAAAATAATGTAACACAATAGCAAAAAAACAATATCAGAAAACAATCTCTGGAGCTGTTGTGTCATATTCTATCATGTACAGGTTTAGAATTCAGGAGTGTATTAGAACATTTAAGCAAATCTATTTCTCCCGCTCCCCATTTCTACCCCACATCCACAGCCGAGGAGCTTAACTTTTAAAACTTTTTTGTCTTCGCCAAGGTCGACAATGCAAACATTTCTCGTCAAAATATTAGCATTCTCATTTTGAGATGAACGATTACTCTGGAAGATGAGCTTAGCCATGTGTAATAAGAACTGACGCAGGTACAGTGTGCAGAGATGGCTAGACGACACCACGGGTCGCTTACATTAAGTGGTTTAACTGTCGTTGTGCCCTGGGGAAATAGTATTTTTTATTTAACCTTTATTTAACTGGGCAAGTCAGTTAAGAACAAGCTCTTGTTTACAATGACGGCCTACCAAAAGGACTCCTGTGGGGACGGGGGCCTGGGATTAAAAATCTAAAATAAATACAATATAAATATAAGACAAAACACACATCGCAACAACAGAGACACAACGCTACATAAAGACCTAAGACAACAACATAGCAAGGCAGCAACACATGACAACACAGCATGGTAGCAACACAACATAACAACAACATGATAGCAACACAACATGGGAGCAGCACAAAACATGGTACTAACATTACTGGGCACAGACAACAGCACAAAGGACAAGAAGGTCGAGACAACAATACATCACACAAAGCAGCCACGACTGTCAGTAAGAGTGTCCATGATTGAGTCTTTGAATGAAGAGATTGAGATAAAACTGTCTAGTTTGAGTGTTTGTTGCAGCTAGTTCCAGTCGCTAGCTGCAGCGAACTGAAAAGAGGAGCGACCCAGGGATGTGTGTGCTTTGGGGACCTTTAACAGAATGTGACTGGCAGGACGGGTGTTGTATGTGCAGGATGAGGGCTGCAATAGATATCTCAGATAGGGAGGGTGTGAGGCCTAACAGGGGTTTATAAATAAGCATCAACCAGTGGGTCTTGCGACGGGTATACAGAGATGGATGACCAGTTTACAGAGGAGTATAGAGAGCATTATGTGGGTAATCATAAAATTAAAATTAAAAAAATTCTGCAGTTCTTTGATCTTCCACTACTTATATCTGCAATAATGTCTGACAGTATCCAGATTACCATCAAACAGTTTTTACGTGATTAAAATCAGAACATTTAAAAACTTAATGTAGAAATGAAGTCACAACTCTCACCAGAAAACAGCCAAATGGTTTCGAAAATGGTAAGTAAAAAATGTATTAATTAACAATAAAGGAAAATGTAATATATATATATATTTATAATAATACAAATAAAAAAATAGATTCAAATGTATTTGACTAATTACGCACATTAATGGAATATTGTTAATTTTGATAACCTGACCAATTATGTGATGCTATGTCATCCAGTGATAAAATGATGCGCCATAATGTTGAGGAAATTATCCTTGACCGTTCATCACTCCTCATTTAATTCCACTGTTAATGAGATCTCACGGGTACGAGCTTCAGTTTCAACTGTGCAAGTTGAAAAAGTAAATGTTTATACTTTAATATATGAAAGTTTACATAATCTATACTTTATTATAATTTATAGTTTTATAATTTAATCTTTAACCTCTTGAGGATGTTCTCTTAAACAGTGCAATTGATAAAAACATTTTTTGTATTGTTCACCTAACAGAAATAAGGGGAAAATGTCAGCACAAAGCTTCTTTGAAAACCTGTTGGGTGAGGGAGGATGAGTAAGCAGAGATTGCTGTTGTGGTCTTGGCTGTCTCAAAATGTTAGTAATTATCACCTAAAATAGCCCCCGATGTTTCTTAAACTAGAAATTCTAAAATAGCCCCCCATTTTTCTTAAACTAGAAATTCTAAAATAGTCCCCCATTTCTCTCAATCTAAAGAGATTCCACAATCAAGATGCATGACTGAATGGCAGATATTGCATCCACTACAGAATCAAGGCTGCATCTCTGTACATTTAGCCATAAATAAGACATACAGCAGATTAGCCCATCACAGTGGTCACAGCTAACACAAGGAAAACACATTTGACCAAAAAATTAAGACAAAATAACTTAACACATACATAGCTATTAGATTAAGGTGAGTAAAACATACATAAATCACATCTAATATCATATATTGAAAGTTGTGTGACATGCAATCTGCAACTTCATATGCTTATGTTATTATTGGACATGGAGAGTCCTTTATAAGCATATGGATCTCTGTTCAAGTTCTACAAGTTAACCAATCAGATTGTGTCAAATTAACTAACCGCTTTATACATTGGAATTGCATTCAGTATTCACAGGGACATTTTCCTAGGGGATATCTTCATGAAAGAAAACAACTTTAATTTAAGTAAGCAATTTATTAGTTCATTTTGTAATCTAATTTGATTCGCGTGTTAGGGCAAGGGCTCCCAATTGCCAATGATTAGGTTTCACAGGTCTGGCAGAAGTAGGAAGACATTCAATTGTGGATTGGAACACATTTTTAGATTAGAAATCAAATGAGCAATACAGAAATACATACATACATACATACATACATACATACATACATACATACATACATACATACATACATACATACATACATACATACATATATATATATCCACACACACACAACTAAAAGTATGCATATTAATTTAGGGTATGAAATAGTTGAATAAAGTTTAAATAAAAATGTTTAATTAAAATAAACAGCTTACGACCTGAGTATCCTATGGCAGGAAGTGGGAGGGAAGTATGGCTTGCTATCAGCTTGGAACACATCTACAGTATATCATTTACATAACCTATATAATTGATATAAGTGTATGGAGGACTATTAGAAATATAATGCAACTGGGATAGAGCACTACAGAGCCGGTGGTCAATAGAAGAACTTACTACTCTACTGGGATAGAGCACTACAGAGCCGGGGGTCAATAAAATAACTTACTACTCTACTGGGATAGAGCACTACAGAGCCGGGGGTCAATAGAAGAACTTACTACTCTACTGGGATAGAGCACTACAGAGCCGGGGGTCAATAGAAGAACTTACTACTCTACTGGGATAGAGTACTACAGAGCCGGGGGTCAATAGAAGAACTTACTACTCTACTGGGATAGAGCACTACAGAGCCGGGGGTCAATAAAATAACTTACTATTCTACTGGGATAGAGCACCACAGAGCCGGTGGTCAATAAAAGAACTTACTACTCTACTGGGATAGAGCACCACAGAGCCGGGGGTCAATAGAAGAACTTACTACTCTACTGGGATAGAGCACTACAGAGCCGGGGGTCAATAAAATAACTTACTACTCTACTGGGATAGAGCACTACAGAGCCGGGGGTCAATAGAAGAACTTACTACGCTACTGGGATAGAGCACTACAGAGCCGGTGGTCAATAGAAGAACTTACTACTCTACTGGGATAGAGCACTACAGAGCCGGGGGTCAATAAAATAACTTACTATTCTACTGGGATAGAGCACTACAGAGCCGGGGGTCAATAGAAGAACTTACTACTCTACTGGGATAGAGCACTACAGAGCCGGGGGTCAATAGAAGAACTTACTACTCTACTGGGATAGAGCACCACAGAGCCGGGGGTCAATAGAAGAACTTACTACTCTACTGGGATAGAGCACTACAGAGCCGGGGGTCAATAGAAGAACTTACTACTCTACTGGGATAGAGCACTACAGAGCCGGGGGTCAATAAAATAACTTACTACTCTACTGGGATAGAGCACTACAGAGCCGGGGGTCAATAGAAGAACTTACTACTCTACTGGGATAGAGCACTACAGAGCCGGGGGTCAATAAAATAACTTACTACTCTACTGGGATAGAGCACTACAGAGCCGGGGGTCAATAGAAGAACTTACTACTCTACTGGGATAGAGCACCACAGAGCCGGTGGTCAATAGAAGAACTTACTACTCTACTGGGATAGAGTACTACAGAGCCGGGGGTCAATAGAAGAACTTACTACTCTACTGGGATAGAGCACCACAGAGCCGGGGGTCAATAGAAGAACTTACTACTCTACTGGGATAGAGCACTACAGAGCCGGGGGTCAATAAAATAACTTACTATTCTACTGGGATAGAGCACTACAGAGCCGGGGGTCAATAGAAGAACTTACTACTCTACTGGGATAGAGCACTACAGAGCCGGTGGTCAATAGAAGAACTTACTACTCTACTGGGATAGAGCACTACAGAGCCGGGGGTCAATAAAATAACTTACTATTCTACTGGGATAGAGCACTACAGAGCCGGGGGTCAATAGAAGAACTTACTACTCTACTGGGATAGAGCACTACAGAGCCGGGGGTCAATAGAAGAACTTACTACTCTACTGGGATAGAGCACCACAGAGCCGGGGGTCAATAGAAGAACTTACTACTCTACTGGGATAGAGCACTACAGAGCCGGGGGTCAATAGAAGAACTTACTACTCTACTGGGATAGAGCACTACAGAGCCGGGGGTCAATAAAATAACTTACTACTCTACTGGGATAGAGCACTACAGAGCCGGGGGTCAATAGAAGAACTTACTACTCTACTGGGATAGAGCACTACAGAGCCGGGGGTCAATAAAATAACTTACTACTCTACTGGGATAGAGCACTACAGAGCCGGGGGTCAATAGAAGAACTTACTACTCTACTGGGATAGAGCACCACAGAGCCGGTGGTCAATAGAAGAACTTACTACTCTACTGGGATAGAGCACCACAGAGCCGGGGGTCAATAGAAGAACTTACTACTCTACTGGGATAGAGCACTACAGAGCCGGTGGACAATAGAATAACTTACTACTCTACTGGGATAGAGCACTACAGAGCCGGTGGTCAATAGAATAACTTACTACTCTACTGGGATAGAGCACTACAGAGCCGGGGGTCAATAGAAGAACTTACTACTCTACTGGGATAGAGCACTACAGAGCCGGTGGACAATAGAAGAACTTACTACTCTACTGGGATAGAGCACTACAGAGCTGGGGGTCAACAGAAGAACTTACTACTCTACTGGGATAGAGCACTACAGAGCCGGTGGTCAATAGAAGAACTTACTACTCTACTGGGATAGAGCACTACAGAGCCGGTGGTCAATAGAATAACTTACTACTCTACTGGAATAGAGCACTACAGAGCCGGTGGTCAATAGAATAATTTACTACTCTACTGGGATAGAGCACTACAGAGCCGGTGGTCAATAGAAGAACTTACTACTCTAATGGGATAGAGTACTACAGAGCCGGGGGTCAACAGAAGAACTTACTACTCTACTGGGATAGAGTACTACAGAGCCGGGGGTCAACAGAAGAACTTACTAGTCTACAGAAACAAAACAAACAATACCACAACAAAAGGAAGGAATACAAATCCATTTTCAAGAGATTGTGCTTCAAATGAAATGACACATTCAAATGAAATGATTTATAGAATTTACCCCATTACCCATTTTCAGCCCTGCTCAATAAATACCTGAACAGACTTCAGTAGAACCCACCACCTTAAAATATCTTAATCTTACTAAAAAAGTTGTGCTTTAGTCCATACAAGAGACAAAGTTCCATCTGAGAAAAGATATTGCGTACCAAAAGGTGAATTTGAACATTTTTGTATTAATTTAGCAGACACTCTTATCCAGAGCCACTTACAGGAGCAATTAGGGTTAAGTGTCTTGCTGAAGGGTACATCGACAGATTTTTCAGCTAGTCTGCTCAGGGATTCAAACCAGCAACCTTTCGGTTAATGGCCCAATGCTCTTAAACATTAGGCTACCTGCCACCCAAGTGAATGCTGCAGTCCTACAAGTCCAGTGCAGTGGACAGTACATTCCCACCTTCTCCTTCAGAGTGTAGGAGTGGGGCATCCAGAAGTCAACTAGGACAGTATAAGGACCACCATTACCCATGAGTCTTTGCCCTTCTCCTTAACCCCTTCCTGAAAGTTGAGAGCCCTCAGGGGCCGTGGGCTCCCTAGGGCATGCGGCTCTGCTCCATGGTGGTGAAGAAGAGGCAAATTGCAGCGGTGAGCAGTGTGTGCATGGACTCATACAGCAGCTTGGGTGAGAAGACGCTCCAGATGAAGAGATGGTAGCGCAGGGCCGTGACCAACACCACGTAGGCCGCCGCCGGCACGGACCGCAAAAGGGCCAAGCAGTAGCATCCATGGCCGACCGCCACTGAGCTCCTGGAGAGAGGAGGAGAAAAGGGAAAGATGGAGATGAGAGAGGGTGAAGAGAGATGATGGGAGAGAAGAGAGAGAGATTGATTATCTTTCAATCAGAACAATGGAAAAACAGATGTCACCAGCAGTCAAAAGAACAAATGCCTACTGTACCTGACAAAACAAATGGCATGAGACATCGCAGGATTGAAGGTTTGCATCTCATAGGTCACGTTTTAAAGCACAGATTTGAGTACACCACGTGTACATTTAACCTCCACATCTAAAGTATTTGATATAAAACAAATGCTATTGAACCGAGGCCTGGACTCAGACAAATCCTAATGCATCTCTCTTAGCCTTGAGGCACATGCTTTCAATCAGCCTTTCAACCTGAGAACTTGTATCTCGTCTGTCTCAATGCTTACGGTTGCATTAGCCTGACATCGACTCCTTAGTACCCCTGAAAAGAGCCTGACCTCATTGTCTATTTAGATAGGGCTGATAGATGCCAGCACATGTAGAAAGTACAGGATATGACCTTCGACGGCAGCCTTTCAATTCAAATGAAAGGCAGAGATGTAGAACAAGTTGCACACTCTTCAAAGGGTTGCCCACAGTCTCTCATTCGAAACAATCAGAAATACAGAGAACTGTACAAGCTGTTTGCACGTTGTCCTTTTATACTCGCTCTCTTTCACATTTGATCTCTTTCACACACAAGTACACATGTGCACAAACACACATTCAATCACAGCATCTGAAAACTCCTCTGAGTCATTTCAATGCCTTTGTCGGTCTGAACAGAGCCACAGTTCATCCCATATTCAGACGGGGATATTGCAGCCAGGTGAACCCAAAACTCTGGGGATGGAACTGCAGCAGGTAATCTCAAAACTCTGGAGGAGGAACTGCAGCCAGGTAATCTCAAAACTCTGGAGGAGGAACTGCAGCCAGGTAATCTCAAAACTCTGGAGGAGGAACTGCAGCCAGGTAATCTCAAAACTCTGGAGGAGGAACTGCAGCCAGGTAATCTCAAAACTCTGGAGGAGGAACTGCAGCCAGGTAATCTCAAAACTCTGGAGGAGGAACTGCAGCCAGGTAATCTCAAAACTCTGGAGGAGGAACTGCAGCCAGGTAATCTCAAAACTCTGGAGGAGGAACTGCAGCCAGGTAATCTCAAAACTCTGGGGATGGAATTGCAGCCAGGTAATCTCAAAACTCTGGGGATGGAACTGCAGCCACGTAATCTCAAAACTCTGGGGATGGAACTGCAGCCAGGTAATCTCAAAACTCTGGGGATGGAACTGCAGCCAGGTAATCTCAAAACTCTGGAGGAGGAACTGCAGCCAGGTAATCTCAAAACTCTGGAGGAGGAACTGCAGCCAGGTAATCTCAAAACTCTGGGGATGGAACTGCAGCCAGGTAATCTCAAAACTCTGGAGGAGGAACTGCAGCCAGGTAATCTCAAAACTCTGGAGGAGGAACTGCAGCCAGGTAATCTCAAAACTCTGGGGATGGAATTGCAGCCAGGTAATCTCAAAACTCTGGAGGAGGAACTGCAGCCAGGTAATCTCAAAACTCTGGGGATGGAAATCTCAAAACTCTGGGGAGCCAGGTAATCTCAAAACTCTGGGGATGGAACTGCAGCCACGTAATCTCAAAACTCTGGAGATGGAACTGCAGCCAGGTAATCTCAAAACTCTGGGGATGGAAACTGCAGCCAGGTAATCTCAAAACTCTGGGGATGGAACTGCAGCCACGTAAAACTCTGGATCTCAAAACTCTGGGGATGGAACTGCAGCCAGGTAATCTCAAAACTCTGGAGATGGAACTGCAGCCACGTAATCTCAAAACTCTGGAGATGGAACTGCAGCCAGGTAATCTCAAAACTCTGGAGATGGAACTGCAGCCACGTAATCTCAAAACTCTGGGGATGGAACTGCAGCCACGTAATCTCAAAACTCTGGGGATGGAACTGCAGCCACGTAATCTCAAAACTCTGGAGATGGAACTGCAGCCAGGTAATCTCAAAACTCTGGAGATGGAACTGCAGCCACGTAATCTCAAAACTCTGGGGATGGAACTGCAGCCACGTAATCTCAAAACTCTGGGGATGGAACTGCAGCCAGGTAATCTCAAAACTCTGGAGATGGAACTGCAGCCACGTAATCTCAAAACTCTGGAGATGGAACTGCAGCCAGGTAATCTCAAAACTCTGGAGATGGAACTGCAGCCACGTAATCTCAAAACTCTGGAGATGGAACTGCAGCCAGGTAATCTCAAAACTCTGTGGGAGGAATTTCAAGCCTGGGAAATTATCCCTCCCAAACAAATAAAGGCTAGTTGAGAGCTGCACTAAGGCAGTGGGTGGTAGTGTAATTTAGGGTAGGTGTTGAATCAAACACCTGTGGGTTTGTTTGTCTGCGTGTTCGCATAATCAGTGAGCGTACCCACACAAGCCCCCATGTAGGTGCCAACAGAAATTACTGTACTTAGCGACACACACTGAATGTGTCCTTCTATATCACTCTCACAAACAGCTATCAATGCACATAGCACACACATTTTGGGCCAGAAGAAAAGTATTGAAACAAAGGTCCGGACCTGAAATGTATGATGTTTTATCGCAAATCTCTTTAGCTCACATCAACATTTGTAGCATTTACTCTGACAATGACAATGCTATATGAACAGCTAACCAATGGGGTTTAGAAACTAAACATGATCAAGCACTAAATACATTTTAAACTATGTCATCTGCATAGGTGTGGAAGCTGGCACAATATTCAAAGATGATTTTTCTTAGTGGGAGCCATGTATAAGAGGGAAGTGGACAAAAAGTAGATCCCTGTTGGACACTGGTAATACCTGTATATGAATTCTGCTCTGTGTCAGAGAATTCTACAGGAGAATATCAGGCCATCCGCCTATGAGCTGAAGCTCAGCTGGGTCATGCAGCAAGACAATGATACCAAACACACAATCATGACTACATGAAAACGGCAAAAATCCAGACCTAATCCCAATTGAGATGTTGTGGTAGGACTTGAAACTAGCAATTGACTCTTGAAAACCCACAAATGTTGCTAAGTTCAAGTAGTTCCACATGGAAGATTGGGCCAAAATTCCTCCACAGTGACACCTAAAGGTAGAACAACCAGTTAATAAGTGTAAGGGGGCAATTACTTTTTCACACAAGGGCATTGGGTGTAGCATAACTGTTGCATAATAAATATGTAATTGTTGTATTTTGTTCATTCATGTTCCCTTTATCTAATATTAGGTTTTGGTTGAAGATCTGTTAACATTTAGTATAAAACAATATGCAAAAGTAGAGAAAATTTGAAAGGCAAATACTTTCTCACAGCACTGTATGTGTGGGTTACAGAGATGAGGTAGTCATTCAAAAATCATGTTAAACATTATTATTGCACACAGAGCGAGTCCATGCAACTTATTATGTGACTAGTTAAGCACACCTTTACTCCTGAACTTATGGGTTGAATACTTATTGACTCATGACATTTCAGCTTTTCATTTTTTTATTAATTTGTAACCATTTGTAAAAGCAGTCCACTTTGACATTATTGGGTATTATGTATAATAAAAATAATAATATATGCCATTTAGCAGACGCTTTTATCCAAAGCGACTTACAGTCATGTGTGCATACATTCTACGTATGGGTGGTCCCGGGGATCGAACCCACTACCCTGGCGTTACAAGCGCCATGCTCTACCAACTGAGCTACAGAAGGACCCCTATGTGTAGGCCATTGACAAAATCTAAATGTAATCCATTTTAAATTCAGGCACATTCAGGCTGTAACACAACAAAATGTGGAAAAAGTCAAGGGGTGTGAATATTTTCTGAAGGCACTTTTTTCTGTTACTCCTACACCAGAGGCGTATGACGCAAGTTACTGTATTAGGTGTAGTGTACTCTTCAGAGACTATACCCTCAAGGCATGTGTTGCTGTTCTGCACAAGCGGCCTATGTAGCAGGTAGCATTGACTGCACTGGGAGTGTGTGTGCTCAGCTGTGGCTCTGGTCTGCCAAGACACACACAGCTGGTGTAGCAAACCACAACAATGTAATTATTACAATGATGTTGTGATGCAGAACAGGCCACATTACTCACAAATGGGGCCTGATTCAACAGATATGTAATTAATCAAGGGATCCAGATTAATCCAACTCATTATGCATAATATCTACGTTTTAAAGGAATGCACATGAATAAAACTACACATGATTACATAAAAGGCCTACATAACCAGTAGAAAGACATTTGTCTTGTCTTTGTTGTGGAGATCACGTCTCTCAGCTCTATACATCCCCGTTCCTTTACAGCAGGAGAGACCTGTCCGGCATCTGGCGAATTAGGTGTCTGTTCATGTCCTGTCCTAGGCAAAGGTCTCTAGCTCCCTGATGAGGTAGTAATTGAAGGGCATTCCCCTCTTTGGAAATGAGTTCAGGCATTAGTCAAGCACCTTCACGCCTGTCCCACACCCACCCACTCTCCCTTTACTTCCTGTCCTCTTCTTGGGCTGGCTTTAGTATTGATCCAGTGCGCTCCCTCTATTATGACCCAGGGAGCAGGACTAAAAAGGGATGACTGCCTGTAAAGGAGTGTGGGATACAGGATGTGCGTCAAGGGATACCACCTATAAAGCTCTGGAGCATTTGAGAATTGTCCCCTTTTGACACTCAAAAACACAGCCCTGGCAATGCGTTTGCACCACATGTATTTTCCCATTTCTGGGTGCAGTCTGCACAGATTTGACCAGGATATATGTTTGAACTGCAGTAGCAAATGTTGGGAAAGGGGGTTATTGAATTCTCTTTGTTTGCTTTGACTACTTTGGAGCACTTTTATCCCGGTGAAAACATGGCCCTAGACAGATCCTATTCAACAGCAATGAAAACTTTAGTTTTATCTTCCCCTGTGGTTTTAGGGTTTCCCGACAAGGGAGGTATTGATCAAAGCCCATTTCCAGTATTTGGTTCTGTAGTGTGGATGCTGATGGGGCATAGTGCATTATAAATGAGCTGCATTGTGTCAGACTACCTAAGAGGTTCATTTATCACGCAGACGTCTCAAACTGCACTTTGTGAGTGGGGCCATTCTGGTGGAAAACTGCAGAGCTGGATGGTGGACGTGAATAATGAGAATTTACAAATCTCGGTCTGCTCGTATTATGTATGAGATACTCAGAGGGGATGGATTGTGTGAGGCACGTTTCCTCAGATGAATCAATTGGTTTATGACAGTGTTACAAATATGGGACTTTACTTGAACTGGCTTCCTGCAAGAGCATATGTAAGGGATAAAAAATTACAGGCTGACGTAGGGGGTTTGATGAGGTCCCCGAGGCTGAACTTCACAGTTAACAAACCAACAAACTACCTGTCATTAATATTATTGATTAAAATAAAGAAGAGGGCCATCAACTGAGAAGGTGACCAGTCTCAACTTGGCCACAGTTACGATCTGACACAGACAACATCATCGTAGAACAAAAATTGTCAACATATCAGTGGCTCTTGTTAGCGGGGCACAACTGACTGTCCTTGACTTGACACCAGAACCACGGGTGGTCCTAAAAGCCACCCAGATATGCAAATGGTGACATTTCGTGACATAGCGGAACGCAACTCGGTGACATAGAAGCAGACTCCCAAGGGGCGAGACAGGGAGTAATGGGATTTGGAATGTTCTCCTGCATCCGCACTATGATGCTAAGTCAAAGAGGGGATGATGTGACAGACAATTCTACCCATTTCTCTGCTTTAATTAATGTGTGTGAATGCATGTACAGTACCAGTCAAAAGTTTGGACACACCTACTCATTCAAGGGTTTTTCTTTATTTTGAAATTTTTTTTTACATTGTAGAATAGTCATCAAAACTATGAAATAACACATATGGAATCATGTAGTAACCAAAAATGTGTCAAACAAATCTAAATATATTTTAGATTTTAGATTGTTCAAAGAAGTTACCCTTTGTCTTGATGACAGCTTTGCACACTCTTGGCATTCTCTCAACCAGCTTCATGAGGTAATCACCTGGGACGCATTTCAAATAACAGGTGTTCCTTGTTAAAAGTTAATTTGTGGAATTTCTTTACTTGTTAATGTGTTTGAGCTGATCCGTTGTGTTCTGACGAGGTAGGGGTGGTATACAGAACATAGCCCTATTTGGTAAAAGACCAAGTCCATATTATCGCAAGAACAGCTCAAATAAGCAAAGAGAAATGACAATGCATCATTACTTTAAGACATGATGGTTAGTCACGAGCAATGGACATTAGCCTGGTGTAAATCTGTCCTTTGGTCTGATGAGTCAAAATTTGGGATTTTTGGTTCTAACCGCCGTGACTTTGTGACACGCAGAGTAGGCGAACAGATGTTCTCAATGTGTGTGGTTCCCTCTGTGAAGCATGGAGCAGGCGGTGTGATGTTGTTGGGGTGCTTTGCTGGTGACACTGTCAGTGATTTATTTAGAATTCAAGGCACACTTAACCAGCATGGCTACCACAGCATTCTGAAGCAATACTCCATCCCATCTGGTTTGCGATTAGTGGAACTATCCTTTGTTTTTCAACAGGATAATGACCCAAAACACACCTCCAGGCTATTTGACCCAGGAGAGTGATGGATCAGATGATCTGGCCTCCACAATCACCCAACCTCAACCCAATTGAGATAGTTTGTGATGAGTTAGACTGCAAAATGAAGGAAAAGCTACCAACAAGTGTTCAGCATATGTGGGAAGTCCTTCAAGGCTGCTGGAAAAGCATTCCTTGTGAAGCTGGTTGAGAGAATGCCAAGAGTGAGCAAAGCTGTCATCAAGGCAAAGGGTGTCTATTTTAATTATTTGTTTAACACTTTTTTGGTTACAACATGATTCCATATGTTTTATTTTATAGTTTTGATGTCTTCAATATTATTCTACAATGTAGAAAAATAAAGAAAAACCCTTGAATAAGTAGGTGTGTCCAAACTTATGAGTGTAAGTATATGTGTGTTCACAATTCCCTTTTTCCCTCTCCAAGAGCAGGACTTCAAAGTGGTCGTTTTCATCAATTATTGAAACGCTGGCGTGCATTAGGAGAAGGGGTCCCCCATGTTGGACTAGGCTTTACGATCTGCTTCGGCTGCATTTCGGAGCTAGTTATCACTCAACCTAATTGGAATTAGATGCCAGTAACAAAGAAGCTTAGAGGCCCCTTGAAAGAAGAAAAAAAACACCCACCCACAAACAGCTTTTTGATATTAACCACATCCTCCACCCTTTCTTTTTTCCATTCCATAACTGTTAGCTTATAGTGCTGTGATTCATACTGTAATGTACATTCAAGACACGGGGTAGCAACACTTATCTCATGTATTAATAATCACCTTCTTTTATCGTATGCTCTTTGAATTGTGCTCTAGGTGGCTAACTTGTTGCCGGAATCAAATGAATTAATGAGACAATCAATTAGGGGTGCAAGCGTTAAAACGATGTACAAAGTGTTCCCGGATCAAGGCGATCTCTTGCATCTTTGATGATCACTTTTGCATTTCCAAATAACATCCAGGGGTAGCTTGCTGCGCTGCTGTTTTGAATCCAAAATAAATTGGCATGTGGCCAAGGCGTTGTCATTGCATTATGATCCTGTCCCAAAAATTACACACTGCAGTCTCATGCTAGACGGGAAGAATATACTGTCCTCTTTTGTCTTTATGTATTATGGTACGGTAAGTGCTCAAATCAGTTTCCATTCCAGTTCCGTAAATCAGTTGAAATTCCATTCATGAACAATTGAATAACTGGAAAGTTTCACCAGCCTCTTGTTTTAGGCCGAATCAATGTTGTGAGTACATGGACAGGGCCCTCCCTGCACAATTAAAAAAAAAATGTAATTCAACCTTTAACTAGGCAAGTAATTTAAGATCAAATTCTTATTTACAACGAGGGTCTAGGAACAGTGGGTTAACTGCCTTGTTCAGGGGCAGAACAACAGATTTTTACCTTGTCAGCTAGGGGATTCGATTTAGCAACCTTTCGATTACTGGTCCAACGCTCTAACCACTAGGCTACCTGTGAGTACATGGGCATCCTCCCTGCACTAAATCATCATGTTGTGAGTACGTGGACGTCCTCCCTGCACTAAATCATCATGTTGTGAGTACGTGGACGTCCTCAATGCACTAAATCATCATGTTGTGAGTACGTGGACGTCCCCCCTGCACTAAATCATCATGTTGTGAGTACGTGGACGTCCCCCCTGCATTAAATCATCATGTTGTGAGTACGTGGACGTCCCCCCTGCACTAAATCATCATGCTGTGAGTACGTGGACGTCCTCCCTGCACTAAATCATCATGTTGTGAGTACATGGATGTTCTCCCTGCACTAAATCATCATGTTGTAAGTACGTGGACGTCCCCCCTGCATTAAATCATCATGTTGTGAGTACGTGGACGTCCCCCCTGCACTAAATCATCATGTTGTGAGTACATGGATGTTCTCCCTGCACTAAATCATCATGTTGTGAGTACATGGATGTTCTCCCTGCACTAAATCATCATGTTGTAAGTACATGGATGTTCTCCCTGCACTAAATCATCTGTTTCAAGGCTTTCAATCTACCAAATCTTCTACTTCATCATTGGTCTGCTACAGTAAGACAAACAAGCTCAAAAGATAAACCCATGGTTAGCTGGTACCTGGGCTGTGGATGTTCGAATGAATTAACTTATGAATGTATCATCACTAATGACACTTACTGGTGTGAGGGGGCTGAGTGTACAGTAACTGACCTCTTCTCTGAGCTGAGGTAGCAAACCAGGTGGGCAGCCCAGAGCAGGGGCCCGGCATACGTGCTGAGGGCGGTGAGGAAGAAAGCCGGGGCCTCTACGTAGCTCTCCAGTCCCACGAAGCCCACCGAGATGTCAACCGTGGCAATGCTGTTGGAGTTCCCCTACAGACAAACAGCCAGCCAAACAGAAGATCTCCGTTTTATTAAGCTTCATTTTCACACCTAGCCTTAGCTTACTTAGCTAACGTAGTAGTTAAATAATGTAGCTTAGTTAGCTAAAGTAGCTAACATACAGTAGCTAGTGTAGCTAAATACATTAGCTAATGTGACTGTTTAAGTTAACAAAATGTAGCTATGTTGGGTAACGTAGCTAACTAAGTTTGCTAACTTCACTAACTACATCTGACTTAACCTTGGGAAAAATTAATATACGAAGATTACGGAATACACTCAATGTTAACTTTCGAAAGGAGTCAGAAGCTGATACTATTAAAATGTGTCTGTCTCCTGCATGCTCCTCCACTTCGCAGGTAGCTATTCAGAGCTTGTCACCTCACTGGCCTTGTAAGGGCTGCAGTGATGGTGTAAAAACTCCCCTCCACCTTGTCTCTCCTCCCCACTGTTTTTGGCCCAGTCTTTCATTCCCCTTTCCATTTCCTGACGAGGGCTCAGGTGTGATGGAAGAGCTTTCGCGATTGCCGCGGGAGCTGAATTAATTCACCGGCTGATGAGGGCCACTAGCTGCCCTCTCTCTTGCCTGGAGGGGTGGATGGATGGAGTGAGTGCATGCGTGCTCATGCGTGTGAAAGGACCCATTCTGTCAAAGAGCCTGACTAAGCCACCCTCCAATGGACAAACTCAACACCATATTTTAGTGGATCAATTAAACTATTGAATCATGTATGTTCCACAGGGCCGACCATGGAGTGACTACAATAGGAGTTTTAGGACATTGGACTGTTCAGCTTGGCCTACAGTAGGGCTGGTTTACAGCTTTGTTGAACCATTAACCAGGGTCAATAATTTCATGCATGGGCACCTAAAGTGGTAATTGGTCATTCCTGACCCCTTCATAATGATCTGAGAGTGGTAACAAAGTGACAAAATCAAGGGGTTGGAGGAATTCAGGGACGGCAGAAAATGTTTTATCTGGTGAACACTGGGGCTGTGTGTGTTTGTGTGTGTGTGTGTGTGTGTGTGTGTGTGTGTGTGTGTGTGTGTGTGTGTGTGTGTGTGTGTGTGTGTGTGTGTGTGTGTCTCGGGATGTTAGGTATTGTGACAGCAAAATATAATTGTACACTTGATTATGTTCACTGAAACAGAACGACATGAGGAAATCTAGAAGACCTCTTCTATCCTGCATGAAAAAGTGACCTACCTACACACACAGAGTTAAAGTCAGAAGTTTACATACACATACCACTCCACAAATTTCTTGATAACAAACTATAGTTGGCAAGTCAGTTAGGACATCTACTTTGTGCATGACAAGTAACTTTTCCAACAATTGTTTACAGACAGATTATTTCACTTATAATTCAGTGCATTACAATTCCAGTGGGTCAGGCGTAGACCTCAACAAGACTGGTTCATCCTTGGGAGCAATTTCCAAATGCCTGAAGGTACCACGTTCAGCTGTACAAACAATAGTATGCCAGTATAAACACCATGGGACCACGCAGCCATCATACCGCTCAGGAAGGAGACGCGTTCAGTCTCCTAGAGATTAACGTATTTTGATGCGAATATTTTTATTTATTTTTTATTTCACCTTTATTTAACCAGGTAGGCTAGTTGAGAACAAGTTCTCATTTGCAACTGCGACCTGGCCAAGATAAAGCATAGCAGTGTGAACAGACAACACAGAGTTACACATGGAGAAAACAATTAACAAGTCAATAACACAGTAGAAAAAAAGGGGAGTCTATATACATTGTGTGCAAAAGGCATGAGGAGGTAGGCGAATAATTACAATTTTGCAGATTAACACTGGAGTGAGAAATGATCAGATGGTCATGTACAGGTAGAGATATTGGTGTGCAAAAGAGCAGAAAAGTAAATAAATAAAAACAGTGTGGGGATGAGGTAGGTGAAAATTGGTTGGCTATTTACCAATAGACTATGTACAGCTGCAGCGATCGGTTAGCTGCTCAGATAGCTGATGTTTGAAGTTGGTGAGGGAGATAAAAGTCTCCAACTTCAGCGATTTTTGCAATTCGTTCCAGTCACAGGCAGCAGAGTACTGGAACGAAAGGCGGCCAAATGAGGTGTTGGCTTTAGGGATGATCAGTGAGATACACCTGCTGGAGCGCGTGCTACGGATGGGTGTTGCCATCGTGACCAGTGAACTGAGATAAGGCGGAGCTTTACCTAGCATGGACTTGTAGATGACCTGGAGCCAGTGGGTCTGGCGACGAATATGTAGCGAGGGCCAGCCGACTATAGCATACAAGTCGCAGTGGTGGGTGGTATAAGGTGCTTTAGTGACAAAACGGATGGCACTGTGATAAACTGCATCCAGTTTGCTGAGTAGAGTGTTGGAAGCAATTTTGAAGATGACATCGCCGAAGTCGAGGATCGGTAGGATAGTCAGTTTTACTATGGTAAGCTTGGCGGCGTGAGTGAAGGAGGCTTTGTTGCGGAATAGAAAGCCGACTTTTGATTTGATTTTCGATTGGAGATGTTTGATATGAGTCTGGAAGGAGAGTTTGCAGTCTAGCCAGACACCTAGGTACTTATAGATGTCCACATATTCAAGGTCGGAACCATCCAGGGTGGTGATGCTAGTCGGGCATGCGGGTGCAGGCAGCGATCGGTTGAAAAGCATGCATTTGGTTTTACTAGCGTTTAAGAGCAGTTGGAGGCCACGGAAGGAGTGTTGTATGGCATTGAAGCTCGTTTGGAGGTTAGATAGCACAGTGTCCAATGACGGGCCGAAAGTATATAGAATGGTGTCGTCTGCGTAGAGGTGGATCAGGGAATCGCCCGCAGCAAGAGCAACATCATTGATATATACAGAGAAAAGAGTCGGCCCGAGAATTGAACCCTGTGGCACCCCCATAGAGACTGCCAGAGGACCGGACAGCATGCCCGCCGATTTGACACACTGAACTCTGTCTGCAAAGTAATTGGTGAACCAGGCAAAGCAGTCATCCGAAAAACCGAGGCTACTGAGTCTGCCGATAAGAATATGGTGATTGACAGAGTCGAAAGCCTTGGCAAGGTCGATGAAGACGGCTGCACAGTACTGTCTTTTATCGATGGCGATTATGATATCGTTTAGTACCTTGAGTGTGGCTGAGGTGCACCCGTGACCGGCTCGGAAACCAGATTGCACAGCGGAGAAGGTACGGTGGGATTCGAGATGGTCAGTGACCTGTTTGTTGACTTGGCTTTCGAAGACCTTAGATAGGCAGGGCAGGATGGATATAGGTCTGTAACAGTTTGGGTCCAGGGTGTCTCCCCCTTTGAAGAGGGGGATGACTGCGGCAGCTTTCCAATCCTTGGGGATCTCAGACGATATGAAAGAGGTTGAACAGGCTGGTAATAGGGGTTGCGACAATGGCGGCGGATAGTTTCAGAAATAGAGGGTCCAGATTGTCAAGCCCAGCTGATTTATACGGGTCCAGGATTTGCAGCTCTTTCAGAACATCTGCTATCTGGATTTGGGTAAAGGAGAACCTGGAGAGGCTTGGGCGAGGAGCTGCGGGGGGGGCGGAGTTGTTGGCCGAGGTTGGAGTAGCCAGGCGGAAGGCATGGCCAGCCGTTGAGAAATGCTTGTTGAAGTTTTCGATAATCAAGGATTTGTCGGTGGTGACCGTGTTCCCTAGCCTCAGTGCAGTGGGCAGCTGGGAGGAGGTGCTCTTGTTCTCCATGGACTTCACAGTGTCCCAGAACTTTTTGGAGTTGGAGCTACAGGATGCAAACTTCTGCCTGAAGAAGCTGGCCTTCGCTTTCCTGACTGACTGCGTGTATTGGTTCCTGACTTCCCTGAACAGTTGCATAACGCGGGGACTATTCGATGCTATTGCAGTCCGCCACAGGATGTTTTTGTGCTGGTCGAGGGCAGTCAGGTCTGGAGTGAACCAAGGGCTGTATCTGTTCTTAGTTCTGCATTTTTTGAACGGAGCATGCTTATCTGAAATGGTGAGGAAGTTACTTTTAAAGAATGACCAGGCATCCTCAACTGACGGGATGAGGTCAATGTCCTTCCAGGATACCCGGGCCAGGTCAATTAGAAAGGCCTGCTCACAGAAGTGTTTTAGGGAGCGTTTGACAGTGATGAGGGGTGGTCGTTTGACTGCGGCTCCGTAGCGGATACAGGCAATGAGGCAGTGATCGCTGAGATCCTGGTTGAAGACAGCGGAGGTGTATTTGGAAGGCCAGTTGGTCAGGATGACGTCTATGAGGGTGCCCTTGCTTACAGAGTTAGGGTTGTACCTGGTGGGTTCCTTGATGATTTGTGTGAGATTGAGGGCATCTAGTTTAGATTGTAGGACTGCCGGGGTGTTAAGCATATCCCAGTTTAGGTCACCTAACAGAACAAACTCTGAAGCTAGATGGGGGGCGATCAATTCACAAATGGTGTCCAGGGCACAGGGAGCTGAGGGGGGTCGGTAGCAGGCGGCAACAGTGAGAGACTTATTTTTGGAGAGAGTAATTTTCAAAATTAGTAGTTCGAACTGTTTGGGTATGGACATGGAAAGTATGACATTACTTTGCAGGCTATCTCTGCAGTAGACTGCAACTTCTCCCCCTTTGGCAGTTCTATATTGACGGAAGATGTTATAGTTGGGTATGGAAATCTCTGAATTTTTGGTGGCCTTCCTGAGCCAGGATTCAGACACGGCAAGGACATCAGGGTTAGCAGAGTGTGCTAAAGCAGTGAGTAAAACAAACTTAGGGAGGAGGCTTCTGATGTTGACATGCATGAAACCAAGGCTTTTTCGATCACAGAAGTCAACAAATGAGGGTGCCTGGGGACATGCAGGGCCTGGGTTTACCTCCACATCACCCGCGGAACAGAGAAGGAGTAGTATGAGGGTGCGGCTAAAGGCTATCAAAACTGGTCGCCTAGAGCGTTGGGGACAGAGAATAAGAGGAGCAGGTTTCTGGGCATGGTAGAATATATTCAGGGCATAATGCGCAGACAGGGGTATGGTGGGGTGCGGGTACAGCGGAGGTAAGCCCAGGCGGGTAAGCCCAGGTGATGATGAGAGAGGTTGTATATCTGGACATGCTGGTTGTAATGGGTGAGGTCACCGCATGTGTGGGAGGTGGGACAAAGGAGGTATCAGGGGGTATGAAGAGTGGAACGAGGGGCTCCATTGTGAACTAAAACAATGATAACTAACCTGAGCAACAGTATACAAGGCATATTGACATTTGAGAGAGACATACAGCGAGGCATACAGTAATCACAGGTGTTGAATTGGGAAAGCTAGCTAAAACAGTAGGTGAGACAACAACAGCTAATCAGCTAGCACAACAACAGCAGGTAAAATGGCGTTGACTAGGCAACGGGGCCGACAGATAAAACAAACAAGCAGAATGGAGTACCGTGATTAATGGACAGTCCAGCGTGCATCAGCTATGTAGCCAAGTGATCAGTGTCCAGGGGGCAGCGGTGGATGGGGCAGGGAAGCTGGACTGGCGAGTGTTATCCAGGTTAAAAAACTAACAATGACTAAATAGATTGTAGCTAGTTAGCTGGTTAGCTTCTGGAGGTTCTTGAGTGTGTTCTAAAAATTAAAAATAATAGCGATTCCGGATCACATTGGGTGAGGCAGGTTTCCGGAAGGTATAAACAAATTAAAAATCTGAAAGAGATAGAAAGTAAATATGGGTCCAGTGAGTGTTTGGGACGCAGCGATGCAGACGGTTAGCAGGCTTAAACAAGGTAGCAGTTAGCGGACCAGGGATAAACAAGCTAGCAGTTAGCAGGCTGAATTAGCAAGCAAGGAGATAGCAAGGGCTAGAGAGTTAGCCTTTGGGGGACGTCGCGATGGGGTGAGTCTGTTTATTCCTCTTCATGCGGTGACATCGATAGACCGGTCATGGGCCCGGGTATTGTAGCCCAGGAGTATGCTACGGTGGTAAGCACAGGTGCTCTGGCCGGGCTAGCTAGTGCAAATCAATCCCAGAACAACAGCAAAGGACCTTGTGAAGATACTGGAGGAAACAGGTACAAAAGTATCTATATCCACAGTAAAACAAGTCCTATATCGACATAACCTAAAAGGTCTCTCAGCAAGGAAGAAGCCACTGCTATAAAACTGCCATAAAAAAGCCAGACTACGGTTTGCAACTACACATGGGACAAAGATCATACTTTCTGGAGAATTGTCCTCTGGTATGATGAAACAAAAATAGAACTGTTTGGCCATAACGACCATCGTTATGTTTGGAGGAAAAAGAGGCTTGCAAGCCGAAAAACACCATCCCAACCGTGAAGCACGTTTGTGGCAGCATCATGTTGTGGGGGTGCTTTGCAACAGGAGGGACTAGTGCACTTCACAAAATAGATGGCATCATGAGGTAGGGAAATTATGTGGATATATTAAAGCAACATCTCAAGACATCAGTCAGGAAGTTAAAGCTTAGTCGCAAATGGGTCTTCCAAATGGACAATGACCCCAAGCATACTTCCAAAGTTGTGGCAAAATGCCTTAAGGACAACAAAGTCAAGGTATTGGAGTGGCCCTCACAAATCTCTGACCTCAATCCTATAGAACATTTGTGGGCAGAACTGAAAAAGCGTGTGCAAACAAGGAAGCCTACAAACCCGACTCAGTTACACCACCTGTCAGGAGGAACGGGACAACATTCACCCAACTTATTGTGGGAAGCTTGTGGAAGGCTATCCGAAATGTTTGACCCAAGTTAAACAAATTAAAGGCAATGCTAACAAATACTAATTGAGGGGATGTAAACTTCTGACCCACTGGGAATGTGATGAAATAAATAAAAGCTGAAATAAATTACTCTCTCTTCTATTATTCCGACATTTCACTTTAAAATAAACTGGTGATCCTAACTGCCCTAAGACAGTGAATTTTTACTCGGATTAAACGTCAGGAATTGTGAAAAACAGAGTTTAAATGTATTTGGCTAAGGTGTATGTAAACTTCTGACTTCAACTGTACCTCATTCACAACTTCATTTAGAAAAGGACTTCATCTGCTGTGTCTGCTTTGCACTCAAAATAAGATATTTAATAGTTTTTTTCCTCATGCATTTAAATATTTTGGGGGGAGTGCAGATCCCCCTCATCTAACGGTCCCTTACCTGGAAGTAGAAGAAGGCCTGTCCAAACCAGTAGTGCATGATGGTGGTCTGTGCAGCGTCGTAGTGGAGCTTCTTCCAGATGAACTGGGCCATCAAAGTCTGGACCAGCAAACAGCAGCACAGCACCGGCAGGTTGTGGGCTCGGAACAACAGGGCCACCAACAGAACCACACCACTATAAGAAGATTACTTTATTGTCCAATAACTATGCTTAATGAGTAAATAAGACAAATAAGTGGTTCTCAGCTGACTTGCACGGTTCAATAAAGGTTGAATAAAACAATGTACACAGGATTCAAACTTGCCACCTACCGATTGCTAGCCCGCCTCTCTATTCTCTAAGCTATTTGCCATGTAGTCTACCTACCTGTAGATTTCCCATAAGCCCCTGCTCTTCAGCCTGGCATCGGCTGTGATGACCTGGGACCGCAACAGGTCCTTGGAGCCCGTGAAGAGGATGCCCAGGACGAAGACATACACAAAGCGTGCCTCCACGGTCCCCCTGAGGAGAAAAGAGATGAAGTGGTTAGCCTGTTTAAAACATTGTTCAAGGAACTCAAGTGTCCAAGGGCTGGCCACTCCATCTGAATGCCCAATAACCTGTTACTAGCCCCAGGTCCAGTTCAGATTTGAATTAGTTTAACTTTATTGTCTTACTTTGTTGATGTAACATGTTTTGTCAGTTATTTTTCTGCTGTGCTGCAGTTACAAAACTTTTAAAAATACAGAAACACCTTCAACCTGCATTGGCCAGCAGCATACCACTGCTGGCTTGCTTCTGATGCTAAGCAGGGTTGGTCCTGGTCAGTCCCTGGATGGGACACCAGATGCTGCTGGAAGTGGTGTTGGAGGGCCAGTAGGAGGCACTCTTTCCACTGGTCTAAAAAATATACCAATGCCCCAGGGCAGTGATTGGGGACACTGCCCTGTGTAGGGTGCCGTCTTTCGGATGGGATGTTAAACGGGGGTCCTGACTCTCTGAGGTAATTAAAGATCCCATGGCACTTGTGGTGGTGTTAACCGTGGTGTCCTGGCTAAATTACCAATCTGGCCCTCAAACCATCATGGTCACCTAATGAATTCCCAGTTTAAAATGGGCTCATTCATCCCCCTCCTCTCCCCTGTAACTATTCCCCAGGTTGTTGCTGTAAATGAGAACGTGTTCTCAGTCAACTTACCTGGTAAAATAATGGTTTTTAAAAAATCTGCAGTTCCCCTTTCAAAACAGCCCCATCTCAGTAAAGAAGGCAGCCATTTCGTGCCTCACTAGACATCAGTTATCTCCATGGAGAGACGTGAGAAGTTTATTTATTTATGAGTGCTTTACTCTCTCGTGGGCCCACAGGAAAAGAACACGGATAGATAAGGTCAAGTCTCCATTTGACAGCATAAAGGGGAGGTGAGTAGAGCTAAGTATACTCTGCTCAAACCTGGAAAATGAGGCCCAGTAGTGGGAAAAGATATGTTGACTTACTAACCCAAAACAATGTGTTGAGATCTTACAAAGTGAGCTTGCACACTTCAGATAATAAAAATCCAGACTTTTCCCCAAGCTAACGGATACATTTTCAACACCTCAACCTTTCTTGTTTGCAGCAATTCTTGTGAGGAGATGACTGATTCATAGTTCATGTGAGTGCTGATGGTAATTTTTTTATTGTTATAGTTGAGATGTTTTTGGTCTATCTTGCTAGGCATAGCCTATTTTCATACCGTATGTATCTACCTTGTATCCATGAAGTTCAAGAAGTCCAGACCTTCATCAGACTGTAGCTTACAATTCCATACTTTTTAAAGTCTTGACAATGGCTATTTGCCCGTAGCTTTTTCACACTAAGACCTGAGCAAGCTCCCTGTACACAAGATACAATACATCTGGATTCTAGATAGGTTGGGTAGTTGAAGGGCAAGCCAATCCAGAAACTGATATGATGGTGGTAAGTACACAGACAGTCATCACACAGAGCCCCTCTTATTATGATAGGATAAGTAATCCTTCTCACCCCCCCCCTAAAAGATTTAGATGCACTATTGTAAAGTGGCTGTTCCACTGGATGTCATAAGGTGAATGCACCAATTTGTAAGTCGCTCTGGATAAGAGCGTCTGATAAATGACTTAAATGTAAATGTAATGTAAAATGACAGAGAGAACTACACTGTTTCTCACTTCAGAAATTCAGACAAACACCACTAACCTGGTAAAAAAAAAGTAAAGAAAGATCAATACAAAGTCAGCTCCCTGGGCTTTTGAGTCAAGTTAACGTGGATACACATACATATGTGTGTTAGACATAGCAGAAGACACAAGGACATGTGCTTTGACTAAAAACCATATGGGTGAATGATCCTGATTCCTGTGCCTGTTCTTATGGAACGCACAACATTTTCTATGTCTTCACTCATTGGGAAAAGGTACGACAACAGGAGACGACACGTAGCCTCCTGGCACGTAACCATGGAGACAGGGTTGTGTGAACAGAAGTCAGGAGTTTTTAGTGTGAGAAGCCTTAGGAGAGAGAGTGCAGACAGTCAGTCTGCCAAACAGCAAACAGCAAACAGACCGCCCACCCCCCACACCCCCTCACACCTTAGTACAATATCTGCCTCTCTGTGTGTGTGTGTGTGTGTGTGTGTGTGTGTGTGTGTGTGTGTGTGTGTGTGTGTGTGTGTGTGTGTGTGTGTGTGTGTGTGTGTGTGTGTGTGTGTAAGAGAGAGAGATAGAGAGAAGCATGGATAAGAATATGAAAATGAGCACTGACAAACTACCAGCTTGTGAATAAACATGAACCTAAACAAACTAAAAATACCATGGATTTTGGTGCTGCAGCAGTTGTTACTGCTAGCTTCTGTACCTAGGGAAGGAGAGGCAGAGGAGAATGAGGTTACAGCTCATTATCAATAAAACCACGCTTAACTAGCGGGCAAAACATGTTGAAATGACAAGAGCAAAACAGCTTTTATGATGTGATTTAAACCTGTTTTGCCCGCTGGGAAAGCCGTCACCAGGTGAACCTCACTTCCTAAATGAACAAAGTGTCGATAAAAGTTAAACACTCAACCCCCATTAATTTAGACAAATTCAACAAGGAAATAGAAAGAAGAAACCGTCAATCTTACAGACACTAATCAGCCTTACAAACAGGGCCGCCTTCTCGTCAAATATGACTAGACTGACAGCGTGTCCCCCAAAGGGACCAAACATCCTTGAGTTTTAAGGAGCCTGGAGTGATAGGAGTGGAATAAGGGTCTAGTTCACTAGGAGAGGGAGTCAAGCAGGTGTTGCCAATGTATTATTAATTCAGTTTTTTTTTATTGCAACCCTCGTCCCTCAGATGAATGGCAAGCAGTTCCTTCTAACCCTGGAGTTGTGCTAGCTACAGCTCTCGCGTTTATATTATTCACATTTTTTATCCAGACACAATTAGATGTGGAGAGAATCCTTCTTTGCTTTTATGCTAAGCATGACTGGAAATCCTCTTCCTGTTGGATTTATGCTAAGCGTGGCTGGAAATCCCAGTCTTGTCAGATTTATGCTAAACACGACTGGAAATCCCAGTCTTGTCAGATTTATGCTAAACACGACTGGAAATCCCAGTCTTGTCAGATTTATGCTAAGCACGACTGGAAATCCCAGTCTTGTCAGATTTATGCTAAACACGACTGGAAATCCCAGTCTTGTCAGATTTATGCTAAGCATGACTAGAAATCCCAGTCTTGTCAGATTTATGCTAAGCATGACTGGAAATCCCAGTCTTGTCAGATTTATGCTAAGCATGGCTGGAAATCCCAGTCTTGTCAGATTTATGCTAAGCATGGCTGGAAATCCCAGTCTTGTCAGATTTATGCTAAGCACGGCTGGAAATCCCAGTCTTGTCAGATTTATGCTAAGCATGGCTGGAAATCCCAGTCTTGTCAGATTTATGCTAAGCACGGCTGGAAATCCCAGTCTTGTCAGATTTATGCTAAGCACAACTGGAAATCCCAGTCTTGTCAGATTTATGCTAAGCACAACTGGAAATCCCAGTCTTGTCAGATTTATGCTAAGCACAACTGGAAATCCCAGTCTTGTCAGATTTATGCTAAGCACGGCTGGAAAGTCCTGTCTTGTCAGATTTATGCTAAGCATGGCTGGAAATCCCTGTCTTGTCGGATTTATGCTAAGCATGGCTGGAAATCCCTGTCTTGTCGGATTTATGTTAAGCATGGATGGAAATCCCTGTCTTGTCGGATTTATACTAAGCATGGCTGTGGGACTAACTTGTTTAACTGCGAGGATACGGAGGAATCAAAGAGTGGATGGTTTGACAGGTTGCTGGTTCGAATCCACAAGCCCACTAGTTTAAAATAAATCTGTCGATGTGCACTTGAGCAAGGCACTCAACCCTACTTGCTCCTGTAAATCACTATGGATAAGAGTCTGCTAAATGACTCAAATGTAAATCTGTGTTGGGATTTTCCACAGGCGTCTGTGTGAGGGCTTGAGTTAGATGATATTGCTCAGAGCAACACAATCAGCAAATGAAATGAGCTGGAAATATGACAAACAAATGCCATGCTGAGGCCAGTGTGTGTTATTTGGTATGAGTGGCACAGATGGGTAGAGAACGAGAAAATGCCGACATGATGCCAGCCCCCTCGCTCTCTCTCTGCAGTGAGGAGGCACATGCTCTCAGGGGAAACCACACACAGAAATGAAATCCTGGTATTTAGATGCTGGCAGAACAACCATGCTAATAATACACTTGAATAAACTGACCAAGTCCATACCAAAAAACAAGAGGAAGATTCTGAAGGTTTCTGGAGACCATGGACTGCAGTCAGTCTGTCTGCCTGCCAGTATAACTGGTTATTAAACAAGGTGTGTATCCTCACAAGCTTGACTGATGACAATATCCCACGTGATGACAATATCAGTCATCAAAATGCCATAACTGCCATCATGGAGAGTATAGCACAATGGATCAGTCAACTCTGTGTTGTTGTTTGTGTCGAACTGCTTTGCTTTATCTTGGCCAGGTCGCAGTTGTAAATGAGAACTTGTTCTCAACTAGCCTCCCTGGTTAAATAAAGGTGAAATACAAAAATAATTTTAAAAAAGAGAAGACGTGTCTCAAAACCCAGACACCTGCCAAGAGATCAAGCATTAATGTCACTGACAGATTGCAAAGCTTATTGGGTAATGATCATTTTGTGTCACTTTTTGGGAGAACAGTTTAACTAGACACCTGCATTCATTATTTGCTCATGAGTAGCATCCGGTAAGAGGAAAACATGAGAAACTGACATTGACAAGCAGAAGTATCCTGGGTGCTCAAAGGCCTCTAGACTTTGTTTTCAACAGAGGTCATAGCCACACAAAAATGAAAATATGATCTAAACTAATTTAGTGAACAATTGAACAAATACTGGAGAGAATGTAGAAATACATCATTTGAACATGGTCCTAGTTGATTCTGAAGTAATTATATGGTTGTGACAGAGGGAGGCTTAGAACAGGGGATTGTGGAAAGGCTACAGGCTGAATGTGAGTATGAGCCAATGATAGCTTCATTCTTATCCAAGAATGTCTTTAGAGAGAGAGAGACGGAGCCATTGCTTATCATACCCATGACACCTGCAATCACCTCAGGTGTGCATTTGAATGCTTTGTGTGTGCGTGTTCACGCACGTGTGTGTGCATGTGTGTACTCAAGAGGTTCTGATGAGAGCCTGGAATTAATTTGCAACTTCATGAGGGATCTGAATGAATAAATGTTCCCAAATGAAGTGTCAGCACAACAAACATCTAATCAGGATCAAATAAAGGGGCTGCTTTGGGGAGGTGTTGAGCACTGCAGGAACCAATTGAGATGGTACTAGAAAACAGCCACAAACACTAACAGCGCTTTGACAGAACACACTCAACAGAACTTGTAAGATATTTCAGTCATTTTTGACACCTCGATTGAAGTGGTGTGTAGGTTCCATGTGCTCAGCAGTACATGTATTTTGAGTCATTTATGGAAACTAACTCAGGTTTATAAAATGTCCAAACTATCAAGCTACAACCTTGATCTGTCATTGAAACGTTCATCGCTACAGTACTCAGCCCCTCTCTGAACAAGGTGGTTCTCTAGCATAATGAGAAACATGACATTAGCCTGGGTTTGAAGGAGGGTCACCTTTGTTCAAGTATCTCTCAATCTTTACATTTCCTCACAGGAATGGCAACATAAAAGATGGTATATGAAAGAAAAACTCCAGAAGAATGGAACTGAATTAGCGCCGGGAAGTGATGATGTTCTGGAGCAAACGCTATGACATCTCAGAGACTACTAATGTCACTATGCAATAATGCTATTTGGAACAATGAAAGCATCCTCTACATTGGTTACAATGTTTTAACTCTGGTGCTTCACTGTATTTGTGTGTGTTTTCTGGGGGTGTTGGAAATAGACCAGAAAATACACAATTCTATTCAGTATGGTGCTGTAACACAAGTCAAGTGTGTTCAGATAACACAGTAGCCTCCCAGGGTCTCTAGGAGATGTATTTCATCACAGAGACATCGGCGGCCCTTAAGCCACTCCTGTAATTCACATTAACTGCACTGGGCTGAGATATGATTTCACGCTGCCATTTAAGGGGATGACTTAACAGCGGGGCAGATAACTGCTCGTCTCAAAGACTGGATGGTCTTGCCTGTGACTGGAGTACAATCCAAAGACAGTCAGTATGTCACAAATGACATTTACATTGAAAGCCAATCACATTTCACATTCAGATGTGGGCATTCTGGGGCCAGGCAATTTATTGTGTGACACCTGATGAAGCCAGCAAAACATTTAGATGACATTTAGGATTAGCTGAGCTAGTATTAGTCAATGTGGTAACCTGCACTTGTCTTTTCCTACTAGCACTGTCTTTGCTGATAACTTCTTTATAAATATTTGCATGCAACGACTGTGATATGTGGTTGTCTCACCTAGCGATCTTAAGATGAAAGCACTAACTGCATGTCGCTCTAGACAAGAGAGACCGCTAAATTACACAAATGTTAAGTGAGGTACAACAAACACACAACGGTTTTAATACTGGCCTACCAATGCTATAATGATGTGAGGTGAATTGTAACATAAAACAACATGGGAAAACCAAAAATAAATAACAAGCAGAATGAAAAACAGCTAATAAATCGTGAAACTATTACAAAAAAGCTGGACAATTCAAAGTGCCTCTTAAACCATCTAACAGTTTGTACATATTATTTCCCAGAATGGCTTTCCTTGCACCGGAGCTACATGGTGACAATTTTCCTTTTTTGAATGACAATAAAAATGGTCTGATTGATGACCCCATCTGGTGGGGAGGGGGGGGACAAGGCAGCCTCTGCTGGGCCACATAAATCATGGCCGTTCATCAGGCTGAGGACGGGCGGCACGACATCGAAACGTGAAAGAGCGGGAGACCCATCAATTCCAAGGCCCTTTTTTCCCAACATTTTTACAGTCGACTCTACAATTGGAGAATTTGGTGTGAACATTTCCTGATGTGCAGGAGGAGAAGAAAAAGTGAAGAAAGGAAAGAGAAGGAGGAATAGAGGAAGAAATAAATATGGCCATTAACTCGATCCCTACAGATGTCATATCTTAATTTGACCCATTTCGTCACAGGAGGAAAATAATCCTGCAGCAGGAGGATTTGAATATCTGAAGAAATATTTAGAATCGCCGCCAAGGGGCAGGTGGAAGCGGTATTTGTGTACAATGCACACCGTACCTTAGGCTAGGTGCAGGCTACAGCGTGTCTTCTGGGAATTCTTATGTGGATTATAAGAAATTGTAGGGGGCTGATATATTTGTAGGGGGCAGATATATTTGTAGGGGGTAGATATATTTGTAGGGGCTAGATATATTTGTAGGGGGTAGATATATTTGTAGGGGGCAGATATATTTGTAGGGGGCAGATATATTTGTAGGGGTAGATATATTTGTAGGGGATAGATAGATATATTTGTAGGGGGCTGATATATTTGTAGGGGATTTTTTTGTAGATATATTCATTTGTAGGGGCTGATATATTTGTAGGGGGCAGATTTATTTGTAGGGGGCAGATTTATTTGTAGGGGTAGATATATTTTGTAGGGGGCTGATATATTTGTAGGGGCAGATTAATGATATATTTGTAGGGGGCTGATATATTTGTAGGGGGCATGAGGGGTAGATATATTTGTAGGGGCTGATATATTTGTAGGGGTAGATATATTTGTAGGGGGCAGATATATTTGTAGGGGCTGATATATTTAGGGGTAGATATATTTGTAGGGGTGATATATTTGTAGGGGTAGATATATTTGTAGGGGTAGATATATTTGTAGGGGCTGATATATTTGTAGGGGGCTGATATATTTGTAGGGGGCAGATATATTTGTAGGGGGTAGATATATTTGTAGGGGGCTGATATATTTGAGGGGCTGATATATTTGTAGGGGCAGATATATTTGTAGGGGCTGATATATTTGTAGGGGCAGATATATTTGTAGGGGCTGATATATTTGTAGGGGCAGATATATTTGTAGGGGGTAGATATATTTGTAGGGGGCAGATATATTTGTAGGGGGCAGATATATTTGTAGGGGGTAGATATATTTGTAGGGGGCTAGATATATTTGTAGGGGCTGATATATTTGTAGGGGGCAGATATATTTGTAGGGGTAGATATATTTGTAGGGGGCAGATATATTTGTAGGGGGTAGATATATTTGTAGGGGGCTGATATATTTGTAGGGGCAGATATATTTGTAGGGGTAGATATATTTGTAGGGGGTAGATATATTTGTAGGGGGTAGATATATTTGTAGGGGGTAGATATATTTGTAGGGGGCAGATATATTTGTAGGGGGTAGATATATTTGTAGGGGGTAGATATATTTGTAGGGGGTAGATATATTTGTAGGGGGCAGATATATTTGTAGGGGTAGATATATTTGTAGGGGTAGATATATTTGTAGGGGTAGATATATTTGTAGGGGTAGATATATTTGTAGGGGTAGATATATTTGTAGGGGTAGATATATTTGTAGGGGTAGATATATTTGTACGGGGTAGATATATTTGTAGGGGTAGATATATTTGTAGGGGCAGATATATTTGTAGGGGGTAGATATATTTGTAGGGGGTAGATATATTTGTACGGGGTAGATATATTTGTACGGGGTAGATATATTTGTAGGGGGCAGATATATTTGTAGGGGGTAGATATATTTGTAGGGGGTAGATATATTTGTACGGGGTAGATATATTTGTACGGGGTAGATATAATCTGATTTTTGTTTTTAGATCAGATGTATTATATGTTCAAGGCAAGCAATAGGAAGAATAAATTATTGGTTTCCTCAGTGTCTGTATGGTCAAGCGGTCACAGCCACTGACCACAGCAGATATGCCAGAGCCGACATGTGTTCGAATCCAGCCCAATGCCCTTTGACTCATGGATGAACGTCTACATTTGACGCATTAATTCCTCCTGGTTAAAGGGTTAATTCCACTTGGTTAAAGGGTTAATTCCACGTGGTTACACGGTTAAAACAGAAACAACGCAATGGGTAAAAGTGTAGGCATTAATTCAGAGTGTTTAAAGTTTGGAGAAGGCTTCAGATAAAATTATTAAAAAATTATGCATACACTATATGAGCAAAAGTATGTGGACACTGGGGCCATTTTACTACCAATGTTTGTCTTTGGAGATTGCATGGCTGTGTGCTTGATTTTATACAGCTGTTAGCAAAGCGTGTGCTTGAAATAGACGAATCCACTAATTTGAAGGAGTGTCCACATACATGTGGTGTATCATCAGTATTCGTAGTATTCTTAGTTCTTCCTAGGGCCTAGTGAACTGTCGTAGCGCATTAGGTCTAAGCAGCGTGCTCCGGCTCCAAGCCTCATGAGGTTGCCGCCAGTTCTGGGCAATCTAGTCACCAGCCTGAGCCTATATTATACCCACAAGTTAACAGAATTTATTTCAATGTTTTCAAGACGTAAAATAAATAGTATGATCATTTAAACGGCGCAGGTCCTAATCCAGGCACTTGTCATCTCCCGTCTGGATTACTGCAACTCGCTGTTGGCTGGGCTCCCTGCCTGTGCCATTAAACCCCTACAACTCATCCAGAACGCCGCAGCCCGTCTGGTGTTCAACCTTCCCAAGTTCTCTCACGTCACCCCGCTCCTCCGCTCTCTCCACTGGCTTCCAGTTGAAGCTCGCATCCGCTACAAGACCATGGTGCTTGCCTACGGAGCTGTGAGGGGAACGGCACCTCAGTACCTCCAGGCTCTGATCAGGCCCTACACCCAAACAAGGGCACTGCGTTCATCCACCTCTGGCCTGCTCGCCTCCCTACCACTGAGGAAGTACAGTTCCCGCTCAGCCCAGTCAAAACTGTTCGCTGCTCTGGCCCCCAATGGTGGAACAAACTCCCTCACGACGCCAGGACAGCGGAGTCAATCACCACCTTCCGGAGACACCTGAAACCCCACCTCTTTAAGGAATACCTAGGATAGGATAAAGTAATCCTTCTCACCCCCCTAAAGATTTAGATGCACTATTGTAAAGTGGCTGTTCCACTGGATGTCATAAGGTGAATGCACCAATTTGTAAGCCGCTCTGGATTAGAGCGTCTGCTAAATGACTTAAATGTAAATGTAAACATGAAAGAAAAGTGTCTCAGTTCAACTAAATGGTCTTTGGATAGGCTTCATAAACATCTTGACACCTTTATGAAATTAAATATTAAAGCCACACAATACAGGCTTTCAATCCACACCAAAGACCAGAACAATATTGTCAAATTATACTCATTAGAAAACGTGGAAAAGCATCAATACTGGAGGAAAGTTTATCGTTCTACAGTAGGCCTACATCTGTCAATCAACTGATGGCACAAACCAGCTCATCAACTTAGCCAGGGAAACAGACAGGGAAACACACACACAGAGAGGCTAATGGGTATTGGAATATAATCAAATAACAATGGGCCTATTGCATCCATCGATGGCACTAGATTATCACCAGCTGATGTCTCATTGAACCATTGACACGGGCTAAATTCCCCCGCATAGCTGATCTCAATTGCAACCACTATTGGTCAACCCATTATGGCTCCCTAAAATATGTTGGTATTACTTGTGTCCTGCTTGCAACCAAAGTCTTTCAAGATACAGTTGAAGTCGGAAGTTTACATACACTTATGTTGGAGTCATTAAAACTCGTTTTTCAACACTACGTTGAAATACACTACGTTTACATACACTACGTTGAATGTGCCTTTAAACAGCTTGGAAAATTCCAGAAAATTATGTCATGGCTTTAGAAGCTTCTGATAGCTTAATTGACATAATTTGAGTCAATTGGAGGTGTACCTGCGGATGTATTTCAAGGCCTACCTTCAAACTCAGTGCCTCGTTGCTTGACATCATGGGAATCTAAAGAAGCCAAGACCCCAGATTTTTTTTTTTAACCATAAGTCTGGTTCATCCTTGGGAGCAATTTCCAAACGCCTGAATGTAACACGTTCATATGTACAAACAATAGTACGCAAGTATAAACACCATGGGACCATGCAGCCGTTACCACTCAGGAAGGAGACACGTTCTGTCTCCTAGAGATGAACGTACTTTGGTGCGAAAAGTGCAAATCAATCCCAGAACAACAGCAAAGGACCTTGTGAAGATGCTGGAGGAAACAGATACAAAATTATCTATATCCACAGTAAAACAAGTCCTATATCGACATAATCTGAAAGGCCACTCAGCAAGGAAGAAGCCACTGCTCCAAAACAGCCATAAAAAAGCCAAACTACGGTTTGCAACTGCACATGGGGACAAAGATCGTACTTTTTGAAGAAATGTCCTCTGTTGTGATGAAACAAAAATATAACTATTTGGCCATAATGACCATCGTTATGTTTGGAGGAAAAAGGGGGCCAAAATTCACCCAACTTATTGTGGGAAGCATGTGGAAGGCTATCCGAAACATTTGACCCAAGTTAAACAATTTAAAGGCAATGCTACCAAATACTAATTGAGTGTTTGTAAACTTCTGACCCACTGGGAATGTGATGAAAGAAATAAAAGCTGAAATAAATAATTCTCTCTACTATTAGGTTCATGCTCTACAACATCCGCAGAGTACGACCCTGCCTCACACAGGAAGCGGCACAGGTCCTAATCCAGGCACTTGTCATCTCCCGTCTGGATTACTGCAACTCGCTGTTGGCTGGGCTCCCTGCCTGTGCCATTAAACCCCTACAACTCATCCAGAACGCCGCAGCCCGTCTGGTGTTCAACCTTCCCAAGTTCTCTCACGTCACCCCGCTCCTCCGCTCTCTCCACTGGCTTCCAGTTGAAGCTCGCATCCGCTACAAGACCATGGTGCTTGCCTACGGAGCTGTGAGGGGAACGGCACCTCAGTACCTCCAGGCTCTGATCAGGCCCTACACCCAAACAAGGGCACTGCGTTCATCCACCTCTGGCCTGCTCGCCTCCCTACCACTGAGGAAGTACAGTTCCCGCTCAGCCCAGTCAAAACTGTTCGCTGCTCTGGCCCCCAATGGTGGAACAAACTCCCTCACGACGCCAGGACAGCGGAGTCAATCACCACCTTCCGGAGACACCTGAAACCCCACCTCTTTAAGGAATACCTAGGATAGGATAAAGTAATCCTTCTCACCCCCCTAAAGATTTAGATGCACTATTGTAAAGTGGCTGTTCCACTGGATGTCATAAGGTGAATGCACCAATTTGTAAGCCGCTCTGGATAAGAGCGTCTGCTAAATGACTTAAATGTAAATGTAAACATGAAAGAAAAGTGTCTCAGTTCAACTAAATGGTCTTTGGATAGGCTTCATAAACATCTTGACACCTTTATGAAATTAAATATTAAAGCCACACAATACAGGCTTTCAATCCACACCAAAGACCAGAACAATATTGTCAAATTATACTCATTAGAAAACGTGGAAAAGCATCAATACTGGAGGAAAGTTTATCGTTCTACAGTAGGCCTACATCTGTCAATCAACTGATGGCACAAACCAGCTCATCAACTTAGCCAGGGAAACAGACAGGGAAACACACACACAGAGAGGCTAATGGGTATTGGAATATAATCAAATAACAATGGGCCTATTGCATCCATCGATGGCACTAGATTATCACCAGCTGATGTCTCATTGAACCATTGACACGGGCTAAATTCCCCGCATAGCTGATCTCAATTGCAACCACTATTGGTCAACCCATTATGGCTCCCTAAAATATGTTGGTATTACTTGTGTCCTGCTTGCAACCAAAGTCTTTCAAGATACAGTTGAAGTCGGAAGTTTACATACACTTATGTTGGAGTCATTAAAACTCGTTTTTCAACACTACGTTGAAATACACTACGTTTACATACACTACGTTGAATGTGCCTTTAAACAGCTTGGAAAATTCCAGAAAATTATGTCATGGCTTTAGAAGCTTCTGATAGCTTAATTGACATAATTTGAGTCAATTGGAGGTGTACCTGCGGATGTATTTCAAGGCCTACCTTCAAACTCAGTGCCTCGTTGCTTGACATCATGGGAATCTAAAGAAGCCAAGACCCCAGATTTTTTTTTTTAACCATAAGTCTGGTTCATCCTTGGGAGCAATTTCCAAACGCCTGAATGTAACACGTTCATATGTACAAACAATAGTACGCAAGTATAAACACCATGGGACCATGCAGCCGTTACCACTCAGGAAGGAGACACGTTCTGTCTCCTAGAGATGAACGTACTTTGGTGCGAAAAGTGCAAATCAATCCCAGAACAACAGCAAAGGACCTTGTGAAGATGCTGGAGGAAACAGATACAAAATTATCTATATCCACAGTAAAACAAGTCCTATATCGACATAATCTGAAAGGCCACTCAGCAAGGAAGAAGCCACTGCTCCAAAACAGCCATAAAAAAGCCAAACTACGGTTTGCAACTGCACATGGGGACAAAGATCGTACTTTTTGAAGAAATGTCCTCTGTTGTGATGAAACAAAAATATAACTATTTGGCCATAATGACCATCGTTATGTTTGGAGGAAAAAGGGGGCCAAAATTCACCCAACTTATTGTGGGAAACATGTGGAAGGCTATCCGAAACATTTGACCCAAGTTAAACAATTTAAAGGCAATGCTACCAAATACTAATTGAGTGTTTGTAAACTTCTGACCCACTGGGAATGTGATGAAAGAAATAAAAGCTGAAATAAATAATTCTCTCTACTATTAGGTTCATGCTCTACAACATCCGCAGAGTACGACCCTGCCTCACACAGGAAGCGGCACAGGTCCTAATCCAGGCACTTGTCATCTCCCGTCTGGATTACTGCAACTCGCTGTTGGCTGGGCTCCCTGCCTGTGCCATTAAACCCCTACAACTCATCCAGAACGCCGCAGCCCGTCTGGTGTTCAACCTTCCCAAGTTCTCTCACGTCACCCCGCTCCTCCGCTCTCTCCACTGGCTTCCAGTTGAAGCTCGCATCCGCTACAAGACCATGGTGCTTGCCTACGGAGCTGTGAGGGGAACGGCACCTCAGTACCTCCAGGCTCTGATCAGGCCCTACACCCAAACAAGGGCACTGCGTTCATCCACCTCTGGCCTGCTCGCCTCCCTACCACTGAGGAAGTACAGTTCCCGCTCAGCCCAGTCAAAACTGTTCGCTGCTCTGGCCCCCCAATGGTGGAACAAACTCCCTCACGACGCCAGGACAGCGGAGTCAATCACCACCTTCCGGAGACACCTGAAACCCCACCTCTTTAAGGAATACCTAGGATAGGATAAAGTAATCCTTCTCACCCCCCCTAAAGATTTAGATGCACTATTGTAAAGTGGCTGTTCCACTGGATGTCATAAGGTGAATGCACCAATTTGTAAGCCGCTCTGGATAAGAGCGTCTGCTAAATGACTTAAATGTAAATGTAAACATGAAAGAAAAGTGTCTCAGTTCAACTAAATGGTCTTTGGATAGGCTTCATAAACATCTTGACACCTTTATGAAATTAAATATTAAAGCCACACAATACAGGCTTTCAATCCACACCAAAGACCAGAACAATATTGTCAAATTATACTCATTAGAAAACGTGGAAAAGCATCAATACTGGAGGAAAAGTTTATCGCTCTACAGTAGGCCTACATCTGTCAATCAACTGATGGCACAAACCAGCTCATCAACTTAGCCAGGGAAACAGACAGGGAAACACACACACAGAGAGGCTAATGGGTATTGGAATATAATCAAATAACAATGGGCCTATTGCATCCATCGATGGCACTAGATTATCACCAGCTGATGTCTCATTGAACCATTGACACGGGCTAAATTCCCCCGCATAGCTGATCTCAATTGCAACCACTATTGGTCAACCCATTATGGCTCCCTAAAATATGTTGGTATTACTTGTGTCCTGCTTGCAACCAAAGTCTTTCAAGATACAGTTGAAGTCGGAAGTTTACATACACTTATGTTGGAGTCATTAAAACTCGTTTTTCAACACTACGTTGAAATACACTACGTTTACATACACTACGTTGAATGTGCCTTTAAACAGCTTGGAAAATTCCAGAAAATTATGTCATGGCTTTAGAAGCTTCTGATAGCTTAATTGACATAATTTGAGTCAATTGGAGGTGTACCTGCGGATGTATTTCAAGGCCTACCTTCAAACTCAGTGCCTCGTTGCTTGACATCATGGGAATCTAAAGAAGCCAAGACCCCAGATTTTTTTTTTTAACCATAAGTCTGGTTCATCCTTGGGAGCAATTTCCAAACGCCTGAATGTAACACGTTCATATGTACAAACAATAGTACGCAAGTATAAACACCATGGGACCATGCAGCCGTTACCACTCAGGAAGGAGACACGTTCTGTCTCCTAGAGATGAACGTACTTTGGTGCGAAAAGTGCAAATCAATCCCAGAACAACAGCAAAGGACCTTGTGAAGATGCTGGAGGAAACAGATACAAAATTATCTATATCCACAGTAAAACAAGTCCTATATCGACATAATCTGAAAGGCCACTCAGCAAGGAAGAAGCCACTGCTCCAAAACAGCCATAAAAAGCCAAACTACGGTTTGCAACTGCACATGGGGACAAAGATCGTACTTTTTGAAGAAATGTCCTCTGTTGTGATGAAACAAAATATAACTATTTGGCCATAATGACCATCGTTATGTTTGGAGGAAAAAGGGGGCCAAAATTCACCCAACTTATTGTGGGAAGCATGTGGAAGGCTATCCGAAACATTTGACCCAAGTTAAACAATTTAAAGGCAATGCTACCAAATACTAATTGAGTGTTTGTAAACTTCTGACCCACTGGGAATGTGATGAAAGAAATAAAAGCTGAAATAAATAATTCTCTACTATTAGGTTCATGCTCTACAACATCCGCAGAGTACGACCCTGCCTCACACAGGAAGCGGCACAGGTCCTAATCCAGGCACTTGTCATCTCCCGTCTGGATTACTGCAACTCGCTGTTGGCTGGGCTCCCTGCCTGTGCCATTAAACCCCTACAACTCATCCAGAACGCCGCAGCCCGTCTGGTGTTCAACCTTCCCAAGTTCTCTCACGTCACCCCGCTCCTCCGCTCTCTCCACTGGCTTCCAGTTGAAGCTCGCATCCGCTACAAGACCATGGTGCTTGCCTACGGAGCTGTGAGGGGAACGGCACCTCAGTACCTCCAGGCTCTGATCAGGCCCTACACCCAAACAAGGGCACTGCGTTCATCCACCTCTGGCCTGCTCGCCTCCCTACCACTGAGGAAGTACAGTTCCCGCTCAGCCCAGTCAAAACTGTTCGCTGCTCTGGCCCCCCAATGGTGGAACAAACTCCCTCACGACGCCAGGACAGCGGAGTCAATCACCACCTTCCGGAGACACCTGAAACCCCACCTCTTTAAGGAATACCTAGGATAGGATAAAGTAATCCTTCTCACCCCCCCCCCCTTAAAAGATTTAGATGCACTATTGTAAAGTGGCTGTTCCACTGGATGTCATAAGGTGTATGCACCAATTTGTAAGTCGCTCTGGATAAGAGCGTCTGCTAAATGACTTAAATGTAAATGTAAATGTATTATTCTGACATTTCACATTCTTAAAATAAAGTGGTGATCCTAACTAACCTTACTATGATTAAATGTCAGGAATTGTCAAAAACTAAGTTTAAATGTATTTGGCTTAGGTGTTTGTAAACTTCCAACTTCAACTGTAAGTTCACCCTCTGGTTGGTATTGTAATCAGAACAACTTAGTCCTTTTTCAACTTAGTCCTTTTTTTTAACACACTTTTTCGAACTGGCAATTTATCAATTTGACAAGCATTCCGTACAATAGAAATACAATTATTTTTCATTGTTTACCACGATAAATCTAATATGACAATTTACCCGGTAATTTGTATGAATGGAAACTAATGTTGGTGTAGCCTACCCTGCTGACTTATTATTTTATTAGTTTACTACTTATGTTATCCAAAGTGTCTGGTATGGTAATTTCTTATTAAAATCAGAGGTAAAATATCTCTGGATTGTCCATATTTGAAAATAGTAAATATATCAAGTCAATCGAGGGGATTGAGTTCTTTGTGCCAGAAGGGTGTAGGCCAGAATCGAACCAACGGCAACAAGGCAGGCCTATATGTGCACACTGAAGGCAGCAGCCCAAACAATTTAACTAAATTTTGACCTTAGCCTACACTTGACACTCGCACGTCGTAGCCTAGTGGAGACTGATATCTATATTATGTTATTAAGCTATATAAAACAACAGTTGTTGATGTGGATGGCCTCATTTCAGATACATTTCTGTACATCTGAATATTGAAGTAATAGGGCCTCAGACTAGAATTGGAGCGAGAGAACATTTGCCCTGATCTCAATGACTCGACTGCTCCTGCAATGAGAGAAAGAAAACTGCTGTTTTTCAGGGACTGACAAGGCTCATTTGAATTTGCTGATGCAGCAGGAAAATTATCTGTGACAAGAGTGATCAAGTTAAGATCCGACATCTGTAGCAACCAACTGCTTACAGTGAAGACCATAAAATGTCACAGGTGATTCTCCATGATTTTAAAGTTAAGGAAATGACAAGGATGATTATGTCGTCATTGGGAGAGAAAAACAATACTGCCTAGAGAGCTATACCAAGAACCATACCCCCCAAAAATCTAAATGTTTTTTTTTTGTTGCTGTCAGTCAAGCCCAATTGTCCTTTAGACTTTGACCTAAGAAACACCAAAAACAATTCAGCCTGAACTATCATAACAAGACAGTGTGGGAGACCCTCGTTCTGCTATTTAGGTCAGTGTGATAAGCCACAAAGGGATGATGGGGTCGCATGCTACCAGATCAGCCTGGCTGCGAGTGACTGAGCCGGGGCCACCACTGTTGTAGACACAACTTAATGGAAATGCCAGGAGGTTGCCGCAGCGCCAGCATAAACACCTTCCCGCGGTGATTAATGACTCGGCGACTTGACACGGCGGCGTTGTCAATTATATGGAGTGTTGGTGTGCGCCTGGTACTGTGCAACGAGGGGTAAGGGTGGGTAGGGGTGAGAGGTTAGGTGGGAGTAGAGACAATGTCAAGTAGTGCGTGGAGGGGGGAGGGAACATGTCTAGTAAGAGACGAGGAAGGGGGGTAGGATAACTGGGCAGCAGCACCTGAACACTCATTATTATGCTCTCACAGTCAACGGGGCTGTGGACAAGATGCAGCTGGCTGGGTACTAAGGGTTGATTAGCTTGCTGGTGATAGGGAGGGATTGAGCCAAGTGGCAGAGCAAAGGAGCTCCACATTTGGTCATTAGAAATCAAAAGCACGGGGGTAAACAAAGCGATCAGCCTCTCTGATTGGACCATTAATCACCTTGATACAGAAAGGGCCAGGCTAAGGACATGAGCACAATGATCTCTAATCAGACAGCAATAAGGGGTTTCAAAGCAGTTTTCCCCTTGGGTTACTTGGTTACAAATGATTGAAAGGTTGTTTTTTCCCCTCGTCTTTCTTCCTCTGTGGCCTTGCTGTGTACTTTATGCTGATGTAGGCCTTAAGGTATAGCCTTCATTAACGAGCCATGATGTGATCACATATCAAATGGCTCGAAAAACAGGCAAACACAGCATTTTAATTTTTTATTTTAGATGTCTGGTACCTACTTCCATTCTACTTTTAAAGGCACTTAAATCTTTTGTTTTGCCCATTCACCCTCAATGTCACACATACATGTCTCAAGGATTAAAAATCCTTCTTTAACCCATCTCGTCCCCTTCATCTACACTGATTGAAGTAGATTTAACAAGTGACATCAATAAGGGATCATAGCTTTCACCTGGAAAGAACAGGTGTTCATAATGTTTTGTACACCCAGTCGGTGAAAACTTACTTGGACATGTTTCCACCACCATGTTGCCACGGAAACACAACGTTGCCCACCGCCGCCCGGTAGCTGTATACACCCAGAAGGCCAAGGGCCAGGGCAATCTTGGACACCCAGGAACATCTCCGCTGGACCAGGAAGTAGATCAGAGCCAATGACAAGGCGGCGAACAAGGATAGCACCATCTTGTGTTCGAAGCTATAGAGACAGAACAGATATACATTTAAACCACTTCAAACTGCACTAATTACACACTAGAGTTAGTGAGTAATTGCACTAATTTCACAATTAATTTGTTACACATCTGTTTAAAAAAATGTATTTGACTTTGTTCCGATGAACATTCAAAAATGAAAACAATCACATCAAACTTTATTTATCACATGCGCCAAATACGTGTAGGGCTTACCATTAAATGCTTACTTACAAGCCCTTAACCAGCAGTGCAGTTCCAGAAGAGTTAAGAAAATATTTACCATATAAACTAAAGTAAAAAATAATAAAAAGTAACACAATAACATAACGAGGCTATATACAAGGGGGTACCAGTACCGAGTCAGAGTGCGAGGGTACAGATTAGAGGTAATTTGTACATATAGGTAGGGGTGAAGTGACTATGCATAGATAATAAAACAGTGAGTAGCAGCAGTGTACAAAACAAATGGGGGGGTCAATGTAATAGTCCGGTGGCCATTTGATTAATTGTTCAGCAGTCTTATGGCTCGGGGGTAGAAGCTATATTGTATGCATTAAGATATTTCTTGTGGAGTTTAGTGCCATTCCAGGTTATTTCCTTGGACTCACACCACAGTCATACATTGTAAAATTGGAGGTGGTATTTAGAATGGCACATTTACTAGGGACGTGCAAATTTTCCTTTTCAAGATGATTCTATACGTATCTAGATATATGGGCTCTAATACAATACAGGAATGGTACATTTTAGTTTGAAACTATTCGGTGCGATTCGGTTTGATTAGAGGAATGAATCGATGTGATTTGGTTCGATGCACTAACATTTGTTGCATAAACACATTCATTTTCCATTCTAAATTCAAATCTGCTGCTGACGGAGCGCATGAGCAGGATTTGTCTGGGTGGAGGTGTGTGAACATTTTTAACTATACTTGTGGGGACCAGAAGTTCCCATAAGAATAGTAAACATACAAAAAATGGACCAACTGGAGACATTTTGTTAGTCCCCCCACAAGGCCAAATGCTATATCTAGAGGGTTTAGGTTTAGAATTAGTGTTAAGGTTAGTATTAGGTTTATGGTGAGGAGGTAGGGTTAGTTTTAGGGTTAGGAGCTAGGATTAGGTTAGGCTTTGGGGTGTTTGATTTTTGTCCTTATTCACAGGGACCAAAGAGAACATCTCAGGGACAAAAGAGAACATCTCATGGACCAAAGAGAACATCTCATAGACCAAAGAGAACATCTCATGGACCAAAGAGAACATCTCATGGACCAAAGAGAACATCTCAGGAACCAAAGAGAACATCTCAGGAACCAAAGAGAACATCTCAGGAACCAAAGAGAACATCTCAGGAACCAAAGAGAACATCTCAAGGACCAAAGATAACATCTCAGGGACCAAAGAGAACATCTCAGGGAGGAAGAGAACATCTCAGGGACCAAAGAGAACATCTCAGGGACCAAAGAGAACATCTCAGGGCCCAAAGAGAACATCTCAGGGACCAAAGAGAACATCTCAGGGACCAAAGAGAACATCTCAGGAAGGAAGAGAACATCTCAGGAAGGAAGAGAACATCACAGGGACCAAAGAGAACATCTCAGGGCCCAAAGAGAACATCTCAGGGACCAAAGAGAACATCACAAGGACCAAAGAGAACATCTCAGGAAGGAAGAGAACATCTCAGGAAGGAAGAGAACATCACAGGGACCAAAGAGAACATCTCAGGGACCAAAGAGAACATCTCAGGGACCAAAGAGAACATCTCAGGGACCAAAGAGAACATCTCAGGGACCAAAGAGAACATCAAGGACCAAAGAGAACATCTCAGGAAGCAAAGAGAACATCTCAGGAAGCAAAGAGAACATCTCAAGGACCAAAGAGAACATCTCAAGGACAAAAGAGAACATCTCAGGGAGGAAGAGAACATCTCAAGGACCAAAGAGAACATCTCAAGGACCAAAGAGAACATCTCAAGGACCAAAGAGAACATCTCAAGGACCAAAGAGAACATCTCAAGGACCAAAGAGAACATCTCAGGGAGGAAGAGAACATCTCAGGGACCAAAGAGAACATCTCAGGGACCTAAGAGAACATCTCAGGGAGGAAGAGAACATCTCAGGGAAGCAATAGAGTAAGAGAGTACAATAACTTGAAGGAACTTGCTTTGTCTCCTTTCCTCCACATTATCTACCCTGATGAGAAATAACTGGACTGGTGATAACAAAATCATCTACTTTTGTGCTTTCATCTACCCTTTGCATTCATATCAATGCATTTGAAAGAGAGGAGAAAAGGAAGAGGAAGCCACAATCAACTATTGAGATGCAGCCTAGATATGCCAGAAGGACAGTATAGCCCTGGTATCAGGGCAGGGGGTTGGGTTGGGTAAGGGGAACAGACAGGCACCTTGAAGGAGGAACGATGCCGGAGCTCATTACCCACACAGCATAGAGCAGGGGGAATATAGGAAAAGGAGGCAACGGCAGACAGGAAAAAGGTCAGCTAATTCTAAATCCACAATACTCTGAACCCAGTGCCCCCAGCACAAGGCATTCATCTTGTTACTTGTGGAGCCGTGAGAATGCTAATGGACAGAAAAACCTTAGGTTCAAAATGAGAACAACGGGTTCGCTGAAGGTTCCGTAAACTTTCTGCCACACAAGGTTTTTTTCTACATCGTTGAGTGAATCCGAATGTACGGCGGTCCACTGATAATCTGATTTGGGCTCGGATTCAGAGGCCATCTAGGCTTGTTATCTTGGCCCTAAAATTTGCCTTGAGCTTTCTTCACTTTAGAATTACAGGGCAGCCGAAGAGAGGCTTTCAACATACAATAGAAAGGAACAGCCTAATGCTACCTGCAGAGACAGCCAAGGATATGACTCATTTCTTTTAGCTCCTATGGGAGTTACTCCACTTTTATTTATAACCTTGATGTGAGGAAACTAGCTACCATTATGGTGCCGCAGAGATAATAAGGTAAGGTAGCAGGCTCTAATGGATAACACTCTATGCAGTTTCTCTTGGTCTAAACAGGGAATGTTCTTTCATTCACTAGCCTAGATCCTTTGCCAAGGTACTGGGGGGCTCACCGAGTTCTCTGTATGTTCAGAAGCTCACCCACTTTTTTAGAGCCACACTTTTGAATGTCACAATTTTATTGAAACATTCCTAACACCTTACTCAGAGACCATGAGTATAAGGCATTATGATGATGCCATACTGCATTATATGACTTGTCATATCCATGTACAGTATGATCACCTTATGTCTTAAGAGCCATAAGGACTGCTTTACCAGGGCAACACTACAAAGAAGCTTGGTAATGATCTCCTAAGTTTTCTGGCAAGCTAAAACTTCACTATGTTGTAGCTGTTTAAAGGCACAGTGCAGTCAAAAATTTGATTTTCCTATGTCTTGTATACATTTCCACACTATGAGGTTGGAATACAATGAATTTTCAAAATTACAATAATGCCTTTTAGTGCAAGAGCTGTTTGAAAAGACCACCTGAAGTTTCAGCCTGTTTTGGTGGGATTGAGTTTTGGCCTGCCTGACAAAACAATGCACTGACTATTATGTGACTAAAGGGCCATCCACACCAAGGAATTCAATATGACTATTATGTGACGAAAGGTCCATCCACACCAAGGAATTCAATATGACTATTATGTGACTAAAAGAGCTGTCCACACCAAGGACAATAAACTAGACAAAAATAGCAGCAAAAATTAACACTGTTGTTAATTAAGAAGCTATTTTTGTTTATTGTTGACAATTTTAATTGAAAACAATCACAGTTGTTAAGAAGCTACTGACTATTATGTCTGACTGGCTACTGACTATTACTGTGATTGTTTTCAATTAAAATGGTCAAAAATAAACAAAAGTAGCTTCTTAACAACAGCGTTCATTTTTGCTGCTATTTGTTCTAGTTTAGTCACATAAATAGTCCGTGCTGATTAAATAATAGTGCTGATTTAATATTGAGATAAAAACACTTCCTGGGTGTTTACCACTAAGTTTTTATTTATTTATTTTACCTTTATTTAACTAGGCAAGTCAGTTAAGAACAAATTCTTATTTACAATGACGGCCTAGGAACAGTGGCTTGTTCAGGGGCAGAAAGACAGATTTTTACCTTGTCATCTCGGGGATTCGATCTCGCAACCTTTTTGGTTACTGGCCCAATGCTCTAACCACAAGGCTACCTGCGCCCCAGTCCGGGCAACAACTTAAACGATTTTACTGAGTCACAGTTCATATAAGGAAATCAGCCCATTGAAATAAATAAATTAGGCCCTAATCTATGGATATCACATGACAGAGCAGGGGTGGAGCCGTGGGTGGGCCTTGGATGGCATAGGCCCACCCACAGGGGAGCCAGGCCCGGCCAATCAGAATACCTTTTTCCCAACAAAGGGGCTTTATTACAGACAGCAATACTCCTCAGTTTCATAAGCTGTCCGGGTTTTTGGTATCAGACGATCCCGCAGGTGAAGAAGCCTGATGTGGAGGTCCTGGGCTGGCATGGTTACACGTGGTCTGCGGTTGTGAAGCCGGTTAGACATACTGCCAAAAATGATCATGCATATCAGCTTCTTGATATGCCACACCTGTCAGGTGGATGGATTAGCTTGGCAAAGGGGAAATGCTCAGTAACAGGGATGTAAACAAATGTGTCCACAAAATTAGAGATAAATTAGCTTTTTGTGTGTATGGAACATTTCTTGGCCCTTGAATTTCAGCTCACGAAACATGGGACCAAAACTTTTAATATTTTAATATTAAAAGTTTTTAATATAATTTAATATAATTTTAATATTTTGATTCAGTATACAACAGTCAACCAACTCTGGGGCGACAACCTTAGTACTGCCTGTGAGTCAGCCCTCTAGAACAGGTACTCCGACTTGGGTCCTTCACAAGCTAATGAGGCTCTCTAGTGCTGTGTACAACACTCAGTAGTAAAGTTGACATTCAGTAACAATGCAGCGTGAAAACCAATGAATGCTGGAAAAGAGGCCCGGGGTAATCACTGCCGATGGCCTTACAAAGCAGTGGGGTGCAAAATGTTTGGCGTGTGTACCCAGAATTTTTATTAATTGGGCAAAAGATATGAACAGGCAAAAAGCTAACTAAAAAGGGTTGCTGCAAATGAAGAAAATGTAATATATTCAACTTGCACTACAGTAAATAGTAGTTTATGGAGCTCTGCTTATGGCAACATTCATCCTGAGTGAAGTAACACACAACACAACAATACACAGTAATTATCAAACTTCAGCACACCCACCTGTTGAGCCAGTGTCCCAGGTCAGGCAGGTGAGCCCACTGCACCCCGGTCTGGTTGAGCGAGCGCAGCAGACGACAACACGCCAGGGTGAGCGGTGGGGTAGCCAGGGCCAGCCACTTCTCCGAACCTGCATCCGTCACCCCCAAATCAGCTAACGGTGAGGCAACCGCGTCCCCCTCATTGGAGGGGAGGAGGTAGTCTTCGTCCTCCAAGCTCCCAAAGTTGGCACGGCGCTCCTGGAAGTACTTGCGACAGACGTCTTGGAAGACTACCAGGCAGAGGGTGTTAAGCAGGAAGTACCAGACCTGGTGCTCCTCCTCCACGAAGCTGCTGGCCGACAGGCTGAGGGTGTGGCCAGCCGTGCCCGCCAGGAGAAGAATGTCCAGCTCCGACAGAGACCACCCACCACTGACACCACCATGGGATGGAGACTAGGGAAGAAAAGAAAAGGAGAGAGGAAGGGAGATTGAGCATAATGTGATTCTCTCTCTCAGGCCAATACTGGAATATAAACAACTAATTAAACAAACACATTGGTCAAATTAAGAAAGAAAACAGAATAGAGATGGCTTCACAACAAAGTGAAACAATTAATACAGAGTCACCTGAACTTGCCAAAATGATCAAGTTAAAGGATGTAATTAAAATCAGGTCCATATAGAGGAACACAAGTGAATGGAGAAAGATAGTATAGACAAGGTCCCTCTAACACATCAAGAACACTGTGACTGTGAGTGTGAGACCCTGAGTGTGTGTGTGTTTTCACCCCACACTGAGTTGTAAAGTACTCCCCCTGGTCCTGTGAACTGCATCTTGTTGTTGAGTCAGTACTCAGAGGGGGCCTAACAGAGTAAGTAAGTGCACTACTCTGATCCCGCTAAGTTAACACTGTCACTGGAGGCAGCAGGTAAAACACACAGGGACAGAGTGTTTACTGTGCTTCATGGCAAACATCTTAATAACGTCAAAAGGAAAGCTCATTACAGTAAATCTAATGACTGATTGTTGAAATCTATTTACTGTTTGCATTATAATATTCATTTTTCGCCTCTCAATCTCCTTCCAACAGGTATGTTGCAGTGATCCCTTTCCATGTACACACTTGTGTGCAGGACAGAGGGGTGAGTGACAGCTCTCTGTGGCGTGTCACGGTAACACGCTGCTCCACAGCGAGCGGCTCGTCCTCGCCAAGCGCAGCTCATCCATCAACGGGGAGGAACGCACCTCGCGGCGAGCTCAGTGGAGGGGAAAACGTAATATGTAAACAGAGTGCTGTTTGTGTAAACAAAGTTTTTTTGGGGAAAAAACTCACAATGTCTAGCTCTCTTTTCTTAGTCATCCCTCTATCCTGCCTTGGTTTAAAGTCCCTGAGCTGAGGGACTGAGGGCACTTGAATCCCAACAAGATTAGTCTGGATTGGCTGGGATTTAATGTACTAATTATGGTATCCTAAATGGCAGGGAAAGAAGTGGCAAAAGTCTACACCTCCTTTGGATTTCTTAAAAAAATGTGTTACAATATGGGATTAAAATTGATTTGTCTTTTTTTTCAATAATCTACACTAAATACTTTGTCAAAGTGGAAGAATAGTTGTTATTTTTAAGATAAATAACAAATTTGATAACTAAAACATAGTTGTTGCATAAGTATTCAGCCCCTTTGTTTAAGCAAGCCTAAATTAGTTCAGGAGTAAAATTTGTCTTAACAAGTCACATAAATTACATGGAAATAATTGACATGATTTTGAACGACGAAACATGCACCTGTTAGAACTTAAGGCTCCATGGATTGATGAGGAATTTAAAAACTGTATGGTTGAAAGAGATGGGACAAAAGGAGTGGCTAAGTCTGGCTGCACATCTGACTGCCTAACTTACTGCAAAATTGAGAAATGGTTTGACTAAACTCAACAAAAATAAGCCAAAACTGTATTATGAAGCCAATATCAATGATATAAAGAATGATGGGAAAAATATTGAGTACTTTAAATGAAATTATGGTCAGAAAGACAAATTGAACTCCAACTTTCATCGAATCAGATGGCTTCTTCATCACAAAACATTTGATGTTGCCAATTATTTAAATTATTACTTCATTGGCAAAGTGGGCAAACTTAGGCAGGGAATGCCAACAACGAACAGTGTGCCATCGTATTCAAGCATAAAATAACAAATAATCAAAGAAAAGCATTGCAAGTTTGAATTTTGTAAAGTTGGTTCGGGAGATGTGGAAAAATGATTGTTATTTATAAATATTGACAAACCTCCTGGCATTGACAACTTAGATGGAAAGATACTGAGGATGGTAGCTGACTCTACAGCCACTCCTATCTGTCATATCTTTTATCTGAGCCTAGAGGAAAGTCTTTGTCCTCTGGCCTGGAGGGAAGCCAAAGTAATTCCGCTACCCAAAGAATGGTAAAGCGGCCTTTATTGGTTCTAACAGCAGACCTATACGCTTGCTGCCAGCTCTTAGCAAACTGTTGGAAAAAAGTGTGTTTTGACCAAATATAATGCTATTTCTCTGTAAACAAAGCAACAACAGACTTTCAGCATGCTTATAGAGAAGGGCACTCGACATGTACTGCACTGACACAAATGACTGATTGAAATAAATTGATAAGAAGATTGTGGATTCATAGCTATCTAATATAACTCAGAGGGTTTTCTTTAATGGAAGCTTCTCTAATGTCAAACATGTAAAGTGTGGTGTACTGCAGGGCAGCTCTCTAGGCCCTCTACTAATTTATATTTTTACCAATGACCTGCCATTGGAATTAAACAAACCGTGTGTGTCCATGTATGCTGATGATTCAACTATACGCATCAGCAACCACAGCTAATGAAGTCACTGAAACCAATCTGGTAATGAATGGTGTGGCTGTTGAACAAATTAAGGAGACTAAATTACTTGGCGTTACCTTAGATTGTAAACTGTCATGGTCAAAACATATAGATTCAATGGATGTAAAGACGGGGAGAAGTCTGTCCGTAATAAAGAGATGCTCTGCTTTTTTGAAACTACACAAAGCAAGCCCTGCAGGCTCTATTTAAAAAAAATGCATCTTGATTATTGTCCTGTCATATGTTCAAGTGCTGCAAAGCAAGACCTAGTTAAGATGCAGTTGGCCCAGAACAGAGCGGCACATCTTGCTTTTCATTGTAATCAGAGGGCTGATATAAAAACTGTGCATTCCAGTCTCTCTTGGCTAAGAGTTGAGGGGAGACTGACTGCATCATTTCTTTTTATAAGAAACAATAGGTTGAAAATCACAAATTGTTTGCATAGTCAACTTACACACATCTCTGACACACACACACACTTACCCCACCAGACATGCCACCTGGGGTCTTTTCACAGTCCTCAAATCCAGAACAAATTCAAGAATGTGTACAGTATTATATAGAGCCATTATTGCATGGAATGTTTTTTTTAACAGATTAAGCTAAACCTCACGGCACAATGCCTCTCCCATATTTGACCTAGATAGTTTGTGTGTATGCATTGATATGTTGGCTATGTGTGCCTTTTGAAAAAAATGTACAGTGGGGCAAAAAAATATTTAGTCAGCCACCAATTGTGCAAGTTGTCCCACTTCAAAAAGATGAGAGAGGCCTGTAATTTTCATCATAGTTACACTTCAACTATGACAGACGAAATGAGAAAAAAATCCAGTTAAATCACATTGTAGGATTTTTTATGAATTTATTTGCAAATTATGGTGGAAAATAAGTATTTGGTCAATAACAAAAGTTTATCTCAATACTTTGTTATATACCCTTTGTTGGCAATGACAGAGTTCAAACGTTTTCTGTAAGTCTTCACAAGGTTTTCACACAATTTTGCTAGTATTTTGGCCCATTCCTCCAAGCAGATCTCCTCTAGAGCAGTGATGTTTTGGGGCTGTTGCTGGGCAACACAGACTTACAACTCCCTCCAAAGATTTTCTATGGGGTTGAGATCTGGAGACTGGCTAGGCCACTCCAGGACCTTGAAATGCTTCTTACGAAGCCACTCCTTCGTTGCCCGGGCGGTGTGTTTGGGATCATTGTCATGTTGAAAGACCCAGCCACGTTTCATCTTCAATGCCCTTGCTGATGGAAGGTTTTCACTCAAAATCTCACGATACATGGCCCCATTAATTTTTTCCTTTACACGGATCAGTCGTCCTGGTCCCTTTGCAGGAAAACAGCCCCAAAGCATGATGTTTCCACCCCCATGCTTCACAGTAGATATGGTGTTCTTTGGATGCAACTAAGCATTCTTTGTTCTCCAAACACGACAAGTTTAGTATTTACCAAAAAGTAATATTTTGGTCTCATCTGACCATATGACATTCTCCCAATCTTCTTCTGGATCATCCAAATGCTGTCTAGCAAACTTCAGACGGGTCTGGACATGTACTGGCTTAAGCAGGGGGACACGTCTGGCACTGCAGGATTTGAGTGCCTGGCGGCGTAGTGTGTTACTGATGGTAGACTTTGTTACTTTGGTCCCAGCTCTTTGCAGGTAATTCACTAGGTCCCCCCGTGTGGTTCTGGGATTTTTGCTCACCGTTCTTGTGATCATTTTGACCCCACGGGGTGAGATCTTGCGTGGAGCCCCAGATCGAGGGAGATTATCAGTGGTCTTGTATGTCTTCCATTTCCTAATAATTGCTCCCACAGTTTATTTATTCAAACCAAGCTGCTTACCTATTGCAGATTCAGTCTTCCCAGCCTGGTGCAGGTCTACAATTTTGTTTCTGGTGTCCTTAGACAGCTCTTTGGTCTTGGCCATAGTGGAGTTTGGAGTGTGACTGCTTGAGGTTGTGGACAGGTATCTTTTATACAGATAACAAGTTCAAACAGGTGCCATTAATACAGGTAACGAGTGGAGGACAGAGGAGCCTCTTAAAGAAGAAGTTACAGGTCTGTGAGAGCCAGAAATCTTGCTTGTTTGTAGGTGACCAAATACATATTTTCCACCATAATTTGCAAATAAATTAATTAAAAATCCTACAATGTGATTTTCTGGATATTTTTGTCTGACATAGTTGAAGTGTACCTATGATGAAAATTACAGGCCTCTCTCATCGTTTTAAGTGGGAGAACTTGCACAAATACTTTTTTGCCCCACTGTATGTAGTTCTGTCCTTGAGCTGTTCTTGTCTATTAATGTTCTGTATTATTTCATCTTTTGTGTGGATCCCAGGAAGAGCAGATGCTGCTTTTGCAACAACTAATGGGGTTTCTAATAAAATACTAAAAATGACCCTTCCTCTGTCCCGCATACATACAACATCTGTAAGGTCCCTCAGTCAAATATTGAATTTCAAGAACAGATTCAACTACAAAGACTAGGAAGCTTTTCAAAAGCCTCACAATGAATGGCAGATGTGTAACAATAACTAAATCAGACATTGAATCTCTCTTTAAGCATGGTCAAGTTAATAATTATGGTGTGTTCGGCGAGTGGCACAACGGTCTAAGGCACTGCATCTCAGTGCTAGAGTGGTCACTACAGACCCTGGTTTGATTCTAGGCTGTATCACAACCGGCCATGATTGGGAGTCCCATAGGGCGGCGCACAATTAGCCCAGCGTCATCCGGGTTAGTGTTTGGCCGGGGTAGGCCGTCATTGTAAATAAGAATTTGTTCTCAACTGATTTGCCTGGTTAAATAAAAGGTTAAATAATTAAAAAAATGAATACAAAAATGAAACCAACCAACCTCCTCTGTTATTGGGAATGGTGAGAGGTTAGCATGTCTTGGGGGTATGATCTGTGTGCCTTTGTACCTTACTCACGATTCATTCAGGACTATCCGGAATCATGGTAGCATCCACATGAATGTACAGTCGTGGCCAAATGTTTTGAGAATGACACAAATATTAATTTCCACAATGTCTGCTGCCTCAGTGTCTTTAGATATTTTTGTCAGATATTACTATGGAATACTGAAGTATAATTACAAGCATTTCATAAGTGTCAAAGGCTTTTATTTACAATTACATGAAGGTGATGCAAAGAGTCAATATTTGCAGTGTTGACCCTTCTTTTTCAAGACCTCTGCAATCTGCCCTGGCATGCTGTCAATTAACTTCTGGGCCATGCTGTCAATTAACTCCTGATGGCAGCCCATTCTTGCATAATCAATGCTTGGAGTTTGTCAGAATTTGTGGGGTTTTGTTTGTCCACCAGCCTCTTGAGGATTGACCACAAGTTCTCAATGGGATTAAGGTCTGGGGAGTTTCCTGACCATGGACCCAAAATATCCATGTTTTGTTCCCCGAGCCACTTAGTTGGATGGTTGGGAGAAGTTGCTCTCGGAGGATGTGTTGGTACCATTCTTTATTCATGGCTGTGTTCTTTGGCAAAATTGTGAGTGAGCCCACTCCCTTGGCTGAGAAGCAACCCCACACATGAATGGTCTTAGGATGCTTTACTGTTGCATGACACAGGACTGATGGTAGCGCTCACCTTATCTTCTCCGGACAAGCTTTTTTCCGGATGCCCCAAACAATCGGAAAGGGGATTCATCAGAGAAAATGACTTTATCCCAGTCCTCAGCAGTCCAATCCCTGTACCCTTTGCAGCATATCAGTTTGTCCCTGATGTTTTTCCTGGAGAGAAGTGGCTTCGTTGCTTCCCTTCTTGACACCAGGCCATCCTCCAAAAGTCTTTGCCTCAATGTGCGTGCAGATGCACTCACACCTACCTGCTGCCATTCGTGAGCAAGCTCTGTACTGGTGCTGCCCCAATCCCGCAACTGAATCAACTTTAGGAGACGGTCCTGGCGCTTGCTGGACTTTCTTGGGCGCCCTCAAGCCTTCTTCACAACAATTGAACCGCTCTCTTTGAAGTTCTTGATGATCCAATAAATTGTTGATTTAGGTGCAAATCTTACTGGCAGCAATATCCTTGCCTGTGAAGCCCTTTTGTGCAAAGCAGTGATGGCGTCACGTGTTTCCTTGCAGGTAACCATGGATGACAGAGGACGAACAATGATTCCAAGCACCACCCTCCTTTTGAAGCTTTCAGTCTGTTATTCAAACTCAATCAGCATGACAGAGTGATCTCCAGCCTTGTCCTCGTCAACACTCACACCTGTGTTAACGAGATAATCACTGACATTATGTCAGCTGGTCCTTTTGTGGCAGGGCTGATATGCAGTGGAAATGTTTTTGGGGATTCAGTTCATTTGCATGGCAAAGAGGGACTTTGCAATTAATTGAAATTCATCTGATCACTCTTCATAACATTCTGGAGTATATGCAAATTGCCATCATACAAACTGAGGCAGCAGACTGTGAAAATTAATATTTGTGTAATTCTCAAAACTTTTGGCCACGACTGTAGAAGTGTTCAGAAACTGATAATATTCTTATTTACAATAAATGTGACTCCAAAATGACAATACATTATTTACCATTCATTTCAATTGGGCACAAAATAATCTGAAATACAACCAAAACAAACTGCAAATGCATCCAACAAATGTGTAGAGTCACAAGCTTGAAGTAGTCATTGTCTGCTAGAATCTTTAGGGGTGTCAATGTTACAGCCTTATTCTAAAATTGATCAAATTTACACACAATACCGCATAATGACAAAGCAAATACTGTATTTTGAAATATTTGCTAATTTATATGAATAAAAAAATGGAAATATCAGATTTACGTAAGTATTCATACCCTTTAGTCAGTACTTTGTTGAAGCACATTTGGCAGCTATTACAGCCTCGAGTCTTCTTGGGCATAACACTACAAGCTTGGCACTCCTGTATTTAGGGAGTTTCTCCCATTCTTCTCTGCAAATCCTCTCAAGGAGGAATGGGGAGCGTCGCTACAAAGCTATTTTTAGGTCTCTCCCGAGATGTTAGATCGGGTTCAAGTCCAGGCTGTGGCTGGGCCGCTCAAGGACATTCAGAGACTTGTCGCGAAGCCACTCCGCTTGTTGTCCTGCTGGAAGGTGAACCTTTGCCCTAGTCTGAGGTCCTGAGCGGTCTGGAGCAGGTTTCAAGTCTCATAGCAAAGGGTCTGAATACTTAAATAAGGTATTTCTGTTTTTTATTTGTATTAAATTTGCAAACATTTCAAAAAATGTGTTTCCACTGTGTCATAATGGGGTAATGCGTGTAGATTGATGAGGAAAATGTTTTATTTATAATTCATTTTAGAACTAGGCTAAAATGTGGAACAAAATGTGGAAAAAGTATAGGGCTCTTAATACTTTCCGAATGCACTGTATGTATAAATCTATATTCCAATACCAAACTGGCACACTGCCGGAGATCCCGTTTGATCATAATGCGTGTTTATCATCCGGAGTGCTGTTTGTGTTCACGCACTGTCACATAAGTCTTTGCCTGAGTCCTTAATGACACCCTATCCCCTATATCAGGCCTGGGAAATTATTTTCCATGGAGGGCCACATTAGAATATATTTTTGCCATCTCATGCCAGAATAATATTACAGGATTATACATCATGTGTATGACTGTGTTGACAGGTATATCTACTGTAAATCACTTCCAGATATGCTACTTATTTTCTTTTTGAACATGCACAGAAATAAACCATATCCATGTTCTCCTTTTGGTAGGTATTTTAATTATTAAACATGCAATGAACTACACGGAAGGAAAAGTATACTGTGCATTCAGCACCACAGACATGTTAATGGGTATGAACAAAAAGACAAAGAGAGAGCTGAACATTACATTTAAACTACTCAATCAGGGTGAGGAGTGAAGTCTCTGATGGGCATTGACTAGAGCAGTGAAGTCCGGTATAGTTTCTGACATTGCTATGCGCAGGATTGCTGAGAGGTAAGAGTCAATAAGAGATGATCTGTGCCTTGAAAATAGCAGGGAGAAACGTGGATAAACGTCTTATTCCACAGTGAGTTTGTTGATAAGGGCGGTTTATTAGTCTATACAGTACTAGCGGTTGGGAGGTTTTACAAAATCTCACACCAACATGTAAAGAAGCAGTTAGTTTGGTAACAGAGAGACATTTACACTTTAAAGTGAAAACTCAAACCCAAAATGTGTTGTCAAGAACACGTGCAGGGGCATGCAAATAATCCAAAACCACACATTATAAACAAATATATGAAAAATATAACAGCAGGTAGCCTAGAGTTGGGCCAGTAACCGAAAGGTTGCAGAATCAAATCCCCGAGCTGACAAGGTAAAAATCTGTCGTTCTGCCTCTGAACAAGGCAGTTAACCCACTGTTCCCCGGTAGGCCGTCATTGTAAACAAGAATTTGTTCTTAACTGACTTGCCTAGTTAAATAAAGGTTATATTGAAAAAATATATATATGTAATCACTGAAAATGTCTGTTCACATACATAGGTTGACCCAAACAGCACAAACATCTTCTGAGAAGGACTCCTAATCTTTGGAATGTTTTGTTCATCGAGAGATGCATGGAACCTTGTCAGTGACATTGTTTTGAAAAGCTCTCCAATCACTGCCTCAGACTGAAGATCAATGAGCTCAAGTTGCAGGTCAGTGGAAGCGTTATACACATTGAAGGTGAAAGTAGAGGAAACCAACATGTCATTTTCCAACACTTTGAAATCCTCAAAACGACAAGAAAACTCACCGTTCAAAGCACGCAGCAGCGATGTATACTCCCGCTGGTCATCCGAGAGGGAACAGACTAGTAGTGTCTCAAGGTGGGTGAGATTGTTGGCTTCTACTTGGCGGGTCAGGAGAAGTAATTTTCCCTTGAAGGCTTTTACAAGGCTGTACATTCGATGTGCTAAAAGGCCCTTCCCTTGTAGTTTGGAATTCAGTTCATTCATGTCGGCCATGATGTCCACGGTGAAGGTAAAATCAGCCAAACATTCTTTATCTTGCAGTTGAGGGAAATCCACATATTTCCCTTTAATTTCCAAAAACTCAGCAATCTCTGACTTCAGGTCCCACACCCTTTTAAGCACCTTCCCCAAACTCAGCCATCTCACGTTTGTGTGGTAGGGGAGATTTGCATGACTCGACTCTGTCTCTTCCAACAGTGAGACAAACTGCCTGTGGTTTTAAGATTTTGCTCTTATGAATTTTACCACTTTAGTAACTATAATCACAACATGGCTAATTTTCTGAACACATTTACAGGGCACCTCCTGACGAATAATGCAATGCAGAAAAAACAATTCTGATCTGGGTTCAGCACAGCTACTTGATCTTCTATCCTTTTCAAAAGGCCAACGTTTTTTCCTGTCAAGTTTGGGCACCCATCAGTGGTCACACTGGGTAACTTTTCAAAACTCAGTCCCAGTTTTGCCACACACTTATTATCCTCCTCCAATAAATATTTACCTGTGGTTGTGCTCTTCATTGACTGCACTGAAGCAAGCTCCTCTGTAATTACTAAGTCTGGGGTTATGCCTCAAGAGAATATAAACAACTGCGCCGGGTCATGTGCATCACTGCTCTCATCCAGGGACAAGGAGAAATACTTTACCTTGTCTTTCATTGTTGTTCCATATTCTCTGCGATGTCCTCACTGCACCGTGTCACTGTGTCTGGACAGGGAAACATTTCAAACAACTCTTTTTTGTTGGGGCAAAGTATTGCTGGTGTGATGAAACAAAAATAGATCTGTTTGGCCATAATGACCATCGTTATGTTTGGAGGAAAAAGGTGGAGGCTTGCAAGCTGAAGTACACCATCCCAACCGTGAAGCCGTGGCAGCATCATGTTGTGGGGGTGTTTTGCTACAAGAGGGACTGGTGCACTTCACAAAATAGATGGCTTCATGGGGAAGGAAAATGATGTGGATATATTGAAGCAACATCTCAAGACATCAGGAAGTTAAAGCTTGGTCGCAAATGGGTCTTCCAAATGGGCAATGACCCCAAGCATACTTCCAAAGTTCCAAGGCAAAATGGCTTAAGGACAAAAAAGTCAAGGTATTGGAGTGGCCATCACAAAGCCCTGACCTCAATCCTATAGAAAATGTGTGGGCAGAACTGAAAAAGCGTGTGCGAGCAAGGAGACCTGACTCAGTTACAACACCATAGGAAGAGTAGCTGCTGCTTTGGGGATCCATAATAAATAGAAATCTCTAGCTTTTTGCTAGACCGGGTTTTTAATCAGCAAAGGAATCCCGCAAGGCTCCCTTCTCTCCCCCCTTCGGTTTTATCAAGGCGTACTGAGTGAATAATTGGAAGCAATGCCTTGTTCCCGCCAACTTTTTAATTGTATTTTTTAAGTTCACCATCAGTTGTGTGTGAAGACTAAACAAGCTAATGTAAAACATTTCCTGCGAATGCTTTTTTCAGGACTCCAATATGAAAGAAGCATGTTCTAATTATTGACTGGGCTTACACATCAAGTAAGAGAGCATTGAATGAACCTAATAATCAAAACATTCACTATATATACAAAAGTATGTGAACACCCCTTCAAATGAATGGATTCAGCTACTTCAGCCACACCCGTTACTGACATGTATATCAAATCGAGCACACAGCAATGAAATCTCCATAGACAAACATTTCAGTAGAATGGCATTACTGAAGGGCTCAGTGACTTTCAACGTGGCACCGTCATAGGATGCCACCTTTCCAACAAGTCAGTTCGTAAAATGTATGCCCTGCTATAGCTGCCCCGATCAACTGTCAGTGCTGTTATTGTGAAATGGAAAAGTCTAGGCGCAAAGTGGAAAATCGTCTGTCCTTGGTTGCAACACTCACTACCGAGTTCCAAACTGCTCTGGAAGCAAGGTCAGCACAATAACTGTTTGTCGGGAGCTTCATTAAATAGGTTTCCATGACCGAGCAGCAGCACACAAGCCTAAGATGACCATGCGCAATGCCAAGCGTCGGCTGGAGCGGTGTAACGCTCACTGCCATTGGACTCTGGAGCAGTGGAAATGCGTTCACTGAAGTGATGAATAACGCTTCACCATCTGGCTTTGGCAGATGTGGATGCTAGGAGAACACTACCTGCGTGAATGCATATTGCGAACGGTAAAGTTTGGTGAAGCACAAATAATGGTCTGGGGCAGTTTTTCATGGTTCAGAATTGGCCCCTTAGCTCCAGTGAAGGGAAATTATAACACTACAACATTCTAGATGATTCTGTGCTTCCAACTTTGTGGCCACAGTTTGGGGAAGGCCCTTTCCTGTTTTAGCATGCCTTCGTGCACAAAGTGAGGTCCATACAGAAATGGTTTGTCGAGATCGGTGTAGAATAATTAGACTGTATTGCACAGAGCCCTGACCTCAACCCCATCGAACACCTATGGGATGAATTGGAACGCCGACTTTGAGCCAGTGCCCGACCTAATAAATGCTTGTGGCTGAACGAAAGCAAGTCCCTGCAGCAATGTTCCAACATCTAGTGGAAAGCCTTCCCATAGGAGTAGAGGCTGTTAGAGCAGCAAAGAGGGGACCAACTCCATATTAATACCCATGATTTTTGAATGAGATGTTCGACGAGCAGGTGTCCACATACTCTTGGTCATGTAGTGTATGATTGTATGATTGAAAGACCGGAGAGTGAACACGGTCATTAATCAGGATGTACAAAACAAATGTATTAGGCCTCATCAGATATTAATTCCAAAGTGAGGTATTGAGAAAAAAGGTATACAGAAGAATTTGAGTCAATTATGAATATTCTGACCCCTCGTGTTTAATCATACTTCCTATAATATACAGCAGTGTTTCCCAACTCCGGGTCCTTGAGTACCCCCAACAGCACATCTTTTTGTTTTGGCCCCGGACAAGCACATGTCAAATAATTTCTAAGCCTTTGACAATTTGAATCGGTTGATTTTGTCCACGGCTACAACAAAATTGTGGGCTGTTGGGGGTACTGGAGGACTGGAGCTGGGCTGGTGGGGGTACTGGTGATGGGCTGTTGGGGGTACTGGCGATGGGCTATTGGGGGTACTGGCGATGGGCTATTGGGGGTACTGGAGGACCGGAGGTGGACAACACTGATATACAGTATGACCTAAAGCTAACTGCCAAATAAAGAAACACTTGAGTAAATGAGGGATACAAAGTATATTGAATGTTCCGAAGTTAAAAAAGCAATTAACATCCCATCATGCTTAGGGTCATGTATAAAAACGCCCAGTTTCTCATTTCTCAGTGACGTTGAAAGAGGTGTCTCAAAGGAGCATAATGGGTTTCATGTACGCGTCTGTGTCTCTAAGGCACCAACTCTGAACCCAATTGAACACTTATGGGAGATTCTGGAGCAGGGCGTGAGAGCACTTTCCACCACCATCAAAACACCAAATTATGGAATATCTCATGGAAGAATAGGTCACTCCAACAGAGTACCAGACACTTGTAGAATTTATGCCAAGGTGCATTGAAGCAGTTCTGGCGGCATGTGGTGGCCCAACGCCCTATTAAGACACTTTATCTTGCTGTTTCCTTTATTTTGGCAGTTACCTTTACATGATCAGTTGAAGAAATACTAACATACTGTAAACTACATACCTAATGAGTATATACGACATACTATATACACTATTAGTTCATTTTAGTATACTGTAAACAAACCGTATGCTTTCAGTTGAGCGTACTAGCTCTTCGCCTGTCTACCGGAAGTTGATGCTGTTGCTATGCAACCTTTTCATAGCTACAGTGGCTTGCGAAAGTATTGACCCCCCTTGGCATTTTGTCTATTTTGTTGCCTTACAACCTGGCATTAAAATAGATTTTGGGGGTTTGTATAATTTGATTTACACAACATGCCTACCACTTCGAAGATGCAAAATATTTTTTCTTGCGAAACAAGCAAGAAATAAGACAACAAAAACAGAAAACTTGAGCGTGCATAACTATTCACCCCCCCAAAGTCAATACTTTGTAGAGCCACCTTTTGCAGCAATTACAGCTGCAAGTCTCTTGGGTTATTTCTCTATAAGCTTGGCACATCGAGCCACTGGGATTATTGCCCGTTCTTCAAGGCAAAACTTTTCCAGCTCCTTCAAGTTGGATGGGTTCCGCTGGTGCAATCTTTAAGTCATACCACAGATTCTCAAATTTCTGGAAGACAAACAGGTTTCCCTCAAGAATGTCCCTGTATTTAGAGCCATCCATCATTCCTTCAATTCTGACTAGTTTCCCAGTCCCTGCCGATGAAAAACAGCCCCACAGCATGATGCTGCCACCACCATGATGGTGTTCTCGGGGTGATGAGAGGTGTTGTGTTTGAGCCAGAAATAGCGTTTTCCTTGATGGCCAAAAAGCCATCTGACCAGAGTACCTTCTTCTACAGTGCCTTGCGAAAGTATTTGGCCCCCTTGAACTTTGCGACCTTTTGACACATTTCAGGTTTCAAACATAAAGATGTAAAACTGTATTTTTTGTGAAGAATCAACAACAAGTGGGACACAATCATGAAGTGGAACGACATTTATTGGATATTTCAAACTTTTTTAACAAATCAAAAACTGAAAAATTGGGTGTGCAAAATGATTCAGCCCCTTTACTTTCAGTGCAGCAAACTCTCTCCAGAAGTTCAGTGAGGATCTCTGAATGATCCAATGTTGACCTAAATGACTAATGATGATAAATACAATCCACCTGTGTGTAATCAAGTCTCCGTATAAATGCACCTGCACTGTGATAGTCTCAGAGGTCCGTTAAAAGCACAGAAAGCATCATGAAGAACAAGGAACACACCAGGCAGGTCCGAGATACTGTTGTGAAGACGTTTAAAGCCGGATTTGGATACAAAACGATTTCCCAAGCTTTAAACATCCCAAGGAGCACTGTGCAAGCGATAATATTGAAATGGAAGGAGTATCAGACCACTGCAAATCTACCAAGACCTGGCCGTCCCTCTAAACTTTCAGCTCATACAAGGAAGAAGACTGATCAGAGATGCAGCCAAGAGGCCCATGATCACTCTGGATGAACTGCAGAGATCTACAGCTGAGGTGGGAGACTCTGTCCATAGGACAACAATCAGTCGTATATTGCACAAATCTGGCCTTTATGGAAGTGGCAAGAAGAAAGCAATTTCTTAAAGATATCCATAAAAAGTGTTGTTTAAAGTTTGCCACAAGCCACCTGGGAGACACACCAAACATGTGGAAGAAGGTGCTCTGGTCAAATGAAACCAAAATTGAACTTTTTGGCAACAATGCAAAACGTTATGTTTGGCGTAAAAGCAACACAGCTCATCACCCTGAACACACCATCCCCACTGTCAAACATGGTGGTGGCAGCATCATGGTTTGGGCCTGCTTTTCTTCAGCAGGGACAGGGAAGATGGTTAAAATTGATGGGAAGATGGATGGAGCCAAATACAGGACCATTCTGGAAGAAAACCTGATGGAGTCTGCAAAAGACCTGAGACTGGGACGGAGATTCGTCTTCCAACGAGACAATGATCCAAAACATAAAGCAAAATCTACAATGGAATGGTTCAAAAATAAACATATCCAGGTGTTAGAATGGCCAAGTCAAAGTCCAGACCTGAATCCAATCGAGAATCTGTGGAAAGAACTGAAAACTGCTGTTCACAAATGCTCTCCATCCAACCTCACTGAGCTCGAGCTGTTTTGCAAGGAGGAATGGGAAAAAATTCAGTCTCTCGATGTGCAAAACTGATAGAGACATACCCCAAGCGACTTACAGCTGTAATCGCAGCAAAAGGTGGCGCTACAAAGTATTAACTTAAGGGGGCTGAATAATTTTGCACGCCCAATTTTTCAGTTTTTGATTTGTTAAAAAAGTTTGAAATATCCAATAAATGTCGTTCCACTTCATGATTGTGTCCCACTTGTTGTTGATTCTTCACACAAAAATACAGTTTTATATATTTATGTTTGAAGCCTGAAATGTGGCAAAAGGTCGCAAAGTTCAAGGGGGCCGAATACTTTTGCAAGGCACTGTATATGTTTAGGGAGTCTCCCACATGCCTTTTGGCGAACACCAAAAATGTTTGCTTATTTTTTTCTTGAAACGATGGCTTTTTTTTCTGGCCACTCTTCCATAAAGCCCAGCTCTGTGGAGGAGTGTACAGCTTCAAGTGGTCCTATGGACAGATACTCCAATATCCGCTGTGGAGCTTTGCAGCTCCTACAGGGTTCTCTTTGTTGCCTCTCTGATTAATGCCCTCCTTGCCTGGTCCGTGAGTTTTGGTGGGCAGCCCTCTCTTGACAGGTTTGTTCTGGTGGCATATTCTTTACATTTTTTAATAATGGATTTAATGGTGTACCGTTGGATGTTCAACGTTTCTGATATATTTTTTTTATAACCCAAAGCTGATCTGTATTTCTCCACAACTTTGTCCTTGACCTATATGGACAGCTCCTTGGTCTTCATGGTGCCGCTTGCTTGGTGGTGCCCCTTGCTTAGTGGTGTTGCAGACTCTGGCGCCTTTCAGAACAGGTGTATATATATATATACACTGAGATCATGTGACAGATCATGTGACACTTAAATAAAGTCCACCTGCTGCAATCTAACTAATTACGTGACTTCTGAAGGTAATTGGTTGCACCAGATCTTATTTAGGGGCTTCATAGCAAAGTGGGTGAATACATATGCACGCACCACTTTTCCGTTTTTGATTTTTTTTGAAATACGTTTTTTTTCCTCATTTCTCTTCACCAATTTTGACTATTTTGTGTCCATTACATGAAATCCAAATAAAAATCCATTTAAATTATAGGTTGAATTGCAACAAAATAGGAAAAATGCAAGGGGGATGAATACTTTTGCAAGGCACTGTAGTTAGCCTAACAACTTACTAGTTAGACATTTTACGACTTCGGGTGTGTTCTTAAATTCAATATGGAGTGCTAGAGTGCGCTCGCAAATTCAGAGCGTTGTCAGATTGTCCGTTTATAAATTCACAGCCTTTCACTCTCCAAGCGCACACTGGACGCTCAGGCCGAGGAGTAGGGTTGATTTGAGCGTTCTGACCTTACAACGGCAGTCAAGCACCAAGCTAACATTGGCTAGCAACTTCCAGACACAAATGAGGCCACTCTGACCATTTTACTCGCCCTAGCAGAGCATGACTGCAACTGTGCTGCTGGCAACCATTTAATTACGTTTTTTTTTGCCTACTGACACCTGCAATATTCAACCGGTGTTGAGCAATCGTAAATTCATTATTCTACGCTCTGGTACACTCAGACGAGAGTGCTCTGAAATCGGAGTAGGTAGCCAGAGCAAAGGACAGAATAGCTAACAAATTGTCAGCCAACATAACGTGTAAGGTAACATATTTGAAAAGTAATTACTTTATTACATTGATACATTTTCTGAACATTGTCATAATTAGTTAAAACAATGCATTTGTATCCGCTCTCGTACTTCGGCTGGATATTTTCCGACATTTTCTGAAAAAGATGTGAAGCCACGCCCATTTCCTGAATAATTGCATTATGGGCCCTAAAGCACGTAAAACTTCATATCGTGGCAAATTTAGTACAACATCCGGGAACTTTTGGCATACTATGCCCATACTATGACCTATAAGCATTCTATATACTAATTCACAAATAGTATGGTTATTTTTTTTTATTCGTTATTTTACCAGGTAAATTGAACACGTTCTCATTTACAGCAACAACCTGGGGAATAGTTACAGGGGACAGGAGGGGGGTGAATGAGCCAATCGTAAACTGGGGATTATTAGGTGACCATGATGGTTTGAGGGCCAGATTGGGAATTTAGCCAGGACACCGGGGTTAACACCCCTACTCTTACGATAAGTGCCATATGATTTTTAATGGCCCCAGAGAGTCAGGAGATCCATTTAACGCCCCATCCGAAAGACGGCACCCTACACAGGGCTGGGGAATTGGGATATCATTTGTGATGTCTACTGGCCTTCCAGCAGCATCTGGTCTACCATCCAGGGACTGACCAGGATCAACCCTGCTTAGCTTCAGAAGCAAGCCAGCAGTGGTATGCAGGGTGGTATGCTGCTGGCATTAGTGCGGTTAGTATGAGTATTCGAACACTGCTATTGTCATGTTAGTACATAGCTCCAGAATGTGATTGTCTCTTGGACAGAGTGAGCATCATTGGACACATCATCCAGCTAAAGGAGAGCCGACCATACAAGATGTCCACTTAGCAAAAGATTTCAAACGTTAAAAAAGTGTTTCTGACATCTGGTTAGGCAACCCTAACCCCAAATAACATAAACAAGACTCACACTCTATGGAGAGAAGACCATAACTGCAGTGATCAATGCATGTCAGACTGTATGGAGAAACTAACTGAAGTGATCAATGGCTTGTCAGACTCCCTATGTTTCACTGCACAACATGACCTCAACAAACAAGACGATATCTTCCTTCCAGCTCTTTATTTAGGTGCATGGGAAGGGCAATATTTTTTTCTCTGGAACAGACTCACTTATTAGCCTTTTCTCTCTCGATGTTCTTTTCACCTATCAGCACTTTCTGTTAGTTCCCAGAAGGGGTAGAAGTGGCCACTTCTTCAGACATACTGTAATTGAGAAAGCTTGGTGACACGGGTGTTTCTAATCTCATTAGATGTAGAAAAATACTGGTTTGTCTTTAAAAACTTGTCTGCCTTTATCTAGCAAGGGTAAATGAACGTTCATTATTGATAGAGGAATTTCTAAATTCCTTATTGTTTTACAGCCAAAACCAAATTCGCACTTGTTTCTAATTCATTAATGAGGTGTAAGTTCATTAATTATGTATGAAGTAGATCGAGACCAGTCTTAAAAGTCAGGTAAGAGCGTTTAATTCCAGAGAGTACTAAATGCATACACACATTTCCACAGGTTATAAACTGAAAATGACATCAGCGTTTTCCAAACGTTCTATTTCACAAGCAGAGGGGCCCCCTAGCTCTTGAGCCTTCGCGTTATCAGCACGAAGTCAAGGCCAGTCAGTATAAATCAACATTCTCGACAATCTGGAGATGGCCCATTCCCACCACCTGGAGATTTGTACAACTGAATGAACTAAGGAACAGACCTTCATTGTTACTAAACTCCTGACTACATTATATACAATTGGGAAAGGGAGCAAGAGAGAAAATTCACATGTACAGTACATTATAGCATTTGGACTAGTCAGTTCTGATTGGAATGTATACATAATTAGTCACTTCAACCATAATTTCCTTTATCAATTATTCACTTCTCTTTTTGTTGCATGCTTGAGGTCCAATTTTGAAATTTTGTATTTTCTTTATTTATTTCACCTTTATTTAACCAGGTAGGCTTGTTGAAAATAAGTTCTCATTTACAACTGCGACCTGGCCAAGATAAAGCATAGCAGTGTGAACAGACAGCAACACAGAGTTACACATGGAGTAAACAATAAAAAAAATATATACTGTGTTATTGACTTGTTTAAGTTAAAAAAGGAGTCTATATACATTGTGTGCAAAAGGCATGAGGAGGTAGGCGAATAAGTACAATTTAGCAGATTAACACGGGAGTGATACATGATCAGATGGTCATGTGCAGGTAGAGATACTGGTGTGCAAAAGTAAGGAAAGTAAATAAATAAAAACAGTATGGGGATGAGGTAGGTAAATTGGGTGGGCTATTTACCGAAGGACTATGTACAGCTGCAGCGATCGGTTAGCTGCTCAGATAGCAGATGTTTAAAGTTAGTGAGGGAAATATAAGTCTCCAGCTTCAGCAATTTGTTCCAGTCATTGGCAGCAGAGAACTGGAAGGAAAGGCGGCCGATTGAGGTGTTGGCTTTAGGGATGATCAGTGAGATACACCTGCTAGAGCGCGTGCTACGGGTGGGTGTTGCCATCGTGACCAGTGCACTGAGATAAGGCAGAGCTTTTCCTAGCACGGACTTGTAGATGACCTGGAGCCAGTGGGTCTGGCGACGAATATGTAGCGAGGGCCAGCCGACAAGAGCATATAGGTCGCAGTGGTGGGTGGTATAAGGTGCTTTAGTAACAAAGCGGATGGCACTTTGATAAACTGCATCCAGTTTGCTGAGTAGAGTATTGGAAGCCTTTTTGTAGATGACATCGCCGAAGTCGAGGATCGGTAGGATAGTCCGTTTTACTAGGGTAAGTTTGGTGGCGTGAATGAAGGAGGCTTTGTTGCGAAATAGTAAGCTGATTCTAGATTTGATTTTGGATTCTAGCCAGACACCTAGGTACTTATAGATGTCCACATATTCTAGGTCGGAACCATCCAGGGTGGTGATGCTAGTCGGGCGTGCTGGTGCAGGCAGCGAACGTTTGAAAAGCATGAATTTGGTTTTACTAGCGTTTAAGAGCAGTTGGAGGTCACGGGAAGGAGTGTTGTGTGGCAGTGAAGCTCGCTTGGAGGTTAGATAGCACAGTGTCCAAGGAAGGGCCAGAAGTATACAGAATGGTGTTGTCTGCGTAGATGTGGATCAGGGAATCGCCCGCAGCAAGAGCAACATCATTGATATATACAGAGAAAAGAGTCGGCCCGAGAATTGAACCCTGTGGCACCCCCATAGAGACTGCCAGAGGACCGGACAGCATGCCCTCTGATTTGACACACACTGAACTCAGTCTGCAAAGTAGTTGGAGAACCAGAAAAGGCAGTCATTAGAAAAACCGAGGCTACTGAGTCTGCCTATAAGAATATGGTGATTGACAGAGTCGAAAGTCTTGGCCAGGTTGATGAAGACGGCTGCACAGTACTGTCTTTTATCGATGGCGGATATGATATCGTTTAGTACCTTTAGCGTGGCTGAGGTGCACCCGTGACTGGCTCGGAAACCAGATTGCACAGCGGAGAAGGTACGGTGGGATTCGAGATGGTCAGTGATCTGTTTGTTGACTTGGCTTTGGAAGACCTTAGATAGGCAGGGCAGGATGGATATAGGTCTGAAACAGTTTGGGTCCAGGGTGTCTCCCCCTTTGAAGAGGGGGATGACCGCGGCAGCTTTCCAGTCCTTGGGGATCTCAGACGATATGAAAGAGAGGTTGAACAGGCTGGTAATAGGGGTTGCGACAATGGCGGCGGATAGTTTCAGAAATAGAGGGTCCAGATTGTCAAACCCAGCTGATTTGTACGGGTCCAGGTTTTGCAGCTCTTTCAGAACATCTGCCAGGAGGAAGGCTTGGAAGGCCTTTTTTTTATCAACATGCTCGTTTTGCACTATGACGCTAATGCAATTATTTAATCTGTCTCCGCAAAGATGCCGATGGCAGGGAATAGGCTACTGTGGTTGGGGATGGTCAGAAAAGACCATGCACCTTTTCAGACCTCAAAAGTGGTCTAATTTAAATGTAAGAGAAATGTCAGTGAAAGACACTGTTACGATATGCTGTTATGAAATGGTTAAGAGGTGCTTGTTTTAATTACTTCAAAAGAACCCAAAACGTAACTACTACCATTAATTGCTAGGTTGTTTTCAATACACACAAGGAAAACAGCAGAGCGTAAAGTATGACCAGTCTTTAGAAGACAAATAGCTACTAATGTCTCAGTGTTGATGTACTCACCTTCCCAGGGGGCTTTGCTACCCTCCTGGCTGCCATGGATACCAGGATGCAGAGCAGGGCTGAGGAGAGGGCCACTGCCCCGAACACCAGTCCCCAGGAGAGGCTGCAGAAGTAACAGGAGCTCTCGGCCGAGGTGCACACCAGCACGTGCACGGAGGAGAGGAGCAAGCACAGCAGGTAGAAGGGCAGCGAGAGCAGAGCAGAGGACACAGGGAGATCCACCTCTGAGGCACTGCTCAGTGCCTCAGGCATGGCCAGCAGCAGGAGGAGAAGGAGCTGGAAAGAGAAAGGGGAATGCACACACTCAGAAAATCCTGGAATTAAATAAAAACAGACTCAATGGTGTATTTACATATTCATGCAGATACAGCACTAACACCAGACAGACCAAGCTCATCTCTGTTGTTGCAACTGTTGTATGAGTCAAACAGTAAAGGAAACAGCAGATGGAAAGAGACGGATGGATAGATGGGCAAGCTATAAGGTAACACTTGAGTCAAGGGTCCGCAAGTAGAGTGTGAGGGTACAGAGAACAGACATTTGTCAATCCGTGGTTGATGTGGCTTGGATTGAGTCAAAGCTAAAGCATCATTTGTGTGCTTCTCGATATTTGCATTTTGGCTTGACTGAAGTCTTTCAACTGGAACCTTTGAATGTCCCATCTTGGAAGCAAATATGCAAGCTCTTTCTTTTCAAATTAAACACCAGAGACACGTGTTCCATGTCCTTTGCTATGCAGTTCCCTTTTTCGTCCCATCTCTACGGACTAAATCTATCAGGGACGGTGCACTAGAAAGAGGACTAGTTGCTTTGTCCTTGAGTACTGACTGTAACAAAATGCTGACAAGTCCAACTTTTTCTTTTGAAAACAGACTCTTTTCTCTCTCTTTGCATCTTTCACTTATTTCTTCCAGATGGGAGGCAGTCACCTCTGAGGGACACTTCTTAGTTTCAATTCAGAGTTAGGGATATTTTTTATCAACTTTCCACACTGCTCCCAATAATGCTCACTGGGGAGTCTATACAGAGCGTTCTATGTCATGCTAGAATTAGCATTTTTATCTCTGATAAGAAATAAGTAACTTGAAGGAAAACAGTCTAAAAGCGTGAACATGACAGCAAAGCCAGTGAATTCAAATGGAAAACCGTACAAACTGGAATTATGACTTGTGAGTACAGTATTTACCATTTCTAAGCTAATTCTAAAAGTGGATGCAAACATATTTCTTTTTTAATCAACAGTTAAATATCCCAATATTATTTTGGATGATATTTTATTGATACTTTGACGCAACCTATTGTTTTTTAAAAGCCAGCGCTACGCGACTGTACCTACGCCAAAACTATTTTTCAACCTATAGCTTGTTCTCCATCTTCTTTTTAAATAGTGGGCCAACATGTTTTCAGGAATTTTATCTCCCTGACTGATCAAAACTCGCTTTCTCATGGCTCTCTTGTCTCTCTGCAGCAGATATATGGTGAGCAATATGTTTGGATCATCAAATCGCAATGCATTTAGAATCGTGAGAATTGCAATACATTATCATATTGACAGTATGGTGATAATATCATGAGGTCCCTGGCAGTTCCTAGCCCTATTCTAAACCCATGAGGTTATAACATACAGTATATTTTATAAAAACAGCTCTACCAATGATCCAAAACAGTCCTACGTTAAGTCAAACCCTTACACAAGGAATGCAAGGGAGCAGTTGCCAACACGTTCTGTGATTGTTACAATTATTGGTTTCAGCTTCTACTGCAAAATTTGCTTTTTGCATATTAAAGCCTCTTCTCCAAGATTAAATGATCAAAACATATTGAAATGCACATTAGTTGTGACTGCAACAGTCAGTGCGGCAGATTTAGCTTTGTTAATTTGTTTTGAAGGGAACGTGTGGGAATTGTCCCATTCAATATCGTTCACGTGGCAGAATCGTTGTACAAGCCAAGGAATGTTGTAAAGTTGTACAGTTACCGCGAGCCCCTTCGGCCCCAGAAAAAGTTTACTTGGAGAAATGCTTGCTCAACAAAGAGCACTAGCTCAAGGTCATTTAAATAATTGAAGGCTATATCAACACTATGTAAACCATGGGCTTTAATAAAGTGAAGCGTAATATCAACATTACATTTGTTTCATTAATACTGATTGTGTTCTATGAATATGCCTAGTCTAGATTTTGAGTCTCTTCAGGAGCAGAATTGGCATCTTAAAATGCTAATATATTTGGATGTGGGATCTTTATGGATGTAGGTACCTCATCCCAACAGTTTAGAATGCTAAGTGCTTATTTAGGCCACTGCCATACAACATAGAAACCATCAACCAAATAACACCATGGTCACACACCATACCATGCACTGGCATGCATGTATACTGTACTTAACAGTTTGGGTATGTAGAAAAGTGTCCCTAATCATGATGCGTTTCTCAGGAATGCTGAAATGTCTGTATTGCTCTCAACAACCCCCATTCTGTCACACCTCTGGGAAGCTGTTGTGATGACATCCTTTAGGTCTGATATCTGATTGGAAGCTCCCAGACATTTCTTGATAGTATTTTCCTGTAACTCAACAGTCCTGCCTGCACATTGCTAAATTGTCCATATACACATATGGAGTCAGATAATATATGAATAGACTTTGTTAATATAGAAATTGCATAGTGTTATTACGGGTCACATGTGAGGTATATATACACAAGATATTATTCACTACAGCCTCACCACCACCACCCTCATCAGGAATGTTCCTGCCCCCTGTTTCTTGGCCCACTCCCAGCTCCGGGGTGCTGTTTCCCCTGGGTACAGATCTAGGATCAGTTTCCCTTCAAGCGTAACCTTAGCAATTCGTGAGGAAAATTACAAACTAACAAGCATCTAGGGGCGACACCCCAATACCCACCTGGAAGACAAGGACCATGCCCACCACCATGGAATATATGTCATATTTGCCCAGCTGTTTGCTGAGGGCTTCGCTCATGGCCCTGAGGGCCTCCAGGTACTGCTTGAACACCTTCTTCCCCATGTTGGTCAGCACCTCTGATGTGTTGCCCTCCACCACCAGCTTCACCCAGTTACCATGGGACTTCTCAGCCACACGGAACTGCTCATAGCCCTCCTCTGTGGGAGAGATATGAGAGGAGGGAGAGAGAGATGAGAGGAGGGCGAGGAATGGAAGGTGTAATGACAAAATGTGGGTTTGTGATATAATATGCATATGAATAAATCAATCAATTACACATCATGAACAATAAACTACTGCAAGTCGCACACGTAGACAAAACATAACTAAATGTATCACCTTTAAAGACTATTGTATATATTTAAAATTACACAATGACATGCTAATAGTTAATCCTGTGGTAGAAAAAAAACACAGGTAATCATTTACACATTTACGCTCAAATAATTTGCGTTGGAGACTTGGAGTAACGCATAATCAATCAACTGCACTTAAATGAAGTGGGCCAACAGTACATTCACTCCATATCATTTGTATGCAGGTGTATAGCTCCATTAGCATTGAGGTTGCCAACTCGGATCCAATTTATAATGGTCAGGATTAGGGTTGCACATTATGGGGAATATTCAGGAGGTTGAAACTTTCCGTGGGCGTGAATGGGCTTCAGGCAGAAGTCTTCACGCTTTTTGATGCATTTCAGAACTACAGTTTCCTCTGCTTGGAGCAACAGCGAAGTGGGCAGGGCAGTACGGATTTCTTCTCTTACATCTGCAAGCAGAGTCTGAACATCAGACAGGATGGCATTGTCTCCCTCAATCCGTGCAATGGCTCCTGCTATATGTTTCAGGAGTTTCAAGCTGCTTACCAATCTCTCCAAAATACATCATCCAGGAGCATCCTCTTGATGGGGCTGTCCATATCGGCAGACTGTGATATGACCACTTCCTGGAGAGACTGTTTCCCCTCCAGGAGACTGTCAAACATGATGACAACTCCACCCCAATGGGTGTTGCTGGGCAGATTCAATGTGGTGCTCTTATTCTTCTCACTTTGCTTGGTGAGGTAGATTGCTGATATAACTTGATGACCCTTCACATACCTAACCATCTCCTTGGCTCTCTTGTAGAGTGTATCCATTGTTCTCAGTGCCATGATGTCCTTGAGGAGCAGATTCAATGCATGAGCAGCACAGCCAATGGGTGTGATGTGAGGGTAGGACACCTCCAATTTAAACCAAGCAGCCTTCATGTTCGCAGCATTGCAAATACCTTCTATGGTCCAAGATAATAATAAATAATAATATATGCCATTTAGCAGACGCTTTTATCCAAAGCGACTTACAGTCATGTGTGCATACATTCTACGTATGGGTGGTCCCGGGAATCGAACCCACTACCCTGGCGTTACAAGCGCCATGCTCTACCAACTGTGCTACAGAAGGACCATTGATGTTTGCCTTCAGCTCATCTGCAATGTAGAGACCAGTGTGTCTGTTGTCCCTTGTGTCTGTGCTCTTGTAGAATACTGGTTGAGGGGTGGAGACGATGTAGTTAATTATTCCTTGCCCACGAACAGTCGACCACCTATCAGAGATGATTGCAATGCAGTCTGCTTTCTATATGATTTGCTTGACCTTCACTTGAACTCAGCTGAACTCTGAATCCAGCAAATTAGTAGATAAAGCATGTCTGGTTGGAGGGGTGTATGCTGGGTGAAGAACATTCAGAAATCTCTTCCAATACACATTGCCTGTGAGCTCCAGAGGTGAACCAGGTGCACACAATAGCTCAAGCAAGACATTCATCAGTATTTCTCTGACTATGTTCCTCCATTCAGTCAAAAACACTTCTGATTCCAGGAGGACCATGAGCTGTTCCTATCGATAAGGTATCGGATTCATCATTTTCACCTCTAAAAGAAGTAGAGGGACTTTTGTCAGAGGTTGATTGTTGTGAGTGCTGAGGGAACTTCATGCACTTGGCCAGATGATTCTGCATCTTTGTTGCATTCTTCACATATGATTTGCGACAGTATTTGCAAATGTACACAGCCTTTCCTTCTACATTAGCTGCAGTGAAATGTCTCCACACATCAGATAGTGCCCGTGGCATTTTCCTGTAAATATTAGATAAAATGAGTTTAAAAAAAACAACAAATACAATTTCATGTACAGATAAATAGTTAAGCAGTTAGATTAAACAACTCCTTTGCAAGATACATGTTTTAAAATTAAACATGTATGGAATTAGCAGGCTCAAGCAAGCTAAAACCCACATGGTAGCAAAAACTCACTTGCAGAAATTGTTAAGTTAAAAATGATTTAAACACACTTTGCCATAGGCTACTATTCACTAGTTAACAGAAAATAATGTATGTCATATAAAATATATTTACCCCACCTAGTATTGTAATAAAAAATTACCAGAAAGCATGTAGTCCTTGGCTCAGACAGCATAGTAGTGTGGGCTCAATAGCATCTCATTAGTGTGCAAGATCTTGAGAATCAGCTGTACATGTGATGGAAGAATGCACTGTGCATGCAGAGTGCAGGGTGGACAAACAAAAACCCACAAATTCTGACAAACTCCAAGCATTGATTATGCAAGAATGGGCTACCATCAGTCAGGATGTGGCTCAGAAGTTAATTGACAGCATGCCAGGGCGGATTTCAGAGGTCTTGAAAAAGAAGGGTGAACACTGCAAATAGACTCTTTGCATCACCTTCATGTAATTGTAAATAAAAGCCTTTGACACTTATGAAATGCTTGTAATTATACTTCAATATTCCATAGTAACATCTGACAAAAATATCTAAAGACACTGAAGCAGCAAACTTTGTGGACATTAATATTTGTGTCATTAAGCACAGGGGTGGCAGCATCATGTTGTGGGGGTGCTTTGCTACAAGAGGGGCTGGTGCACTTCACAAAATAGATGGTATCATGAGGTAGGGAAAACTATGTGGATATATTGAAGCAACATCTCAAGACATCAGGAAGTTAAAGCTTGGTCGCAAATGGGTCTTCCAAATGGACAACGACCCCAGGCATATTTCCAATGTTGTGGCAAAATGGCTTAAGGACAACAAAGTCAAGGTATTGGAGTGGCCATCACAAAGCCCAGACCTCAATCCTATAGAACATTTGTGGGCAGAACTGAAAAAGCGTTTGTGAGCAAGGAGGCCTACAAACCTGACTCAGTTACACCAGCTCTGTCAGGAGGAATGGGCCAAAATTCACCCAACTTATTGTGCGAAGCTTGTGGAAGGCTACCCAAAATGCTTGACCAAAGTTAAACAATTTAATGGCAATGCTACCAAATACTAATTGAGTGTATGTAAAATTCTGACCCACTAGGAATGTGATGAAAGAAATAAAAGTTGAAAGAAATCTCTCTCTACTATTATTCTGACATTTCACATTCGTAAAATAAAGTAGTGATCCTAACTAACATAAGACAGGATATTTTTACGAGGATTAAATGTCAGCATTTGTGTAAAACTGAGTTTTTAAATGTATTTGGCCTACGGTGTATGTAATCTTCCGACTCCAACTGTACATACATAATGCGGTGAGACTCGAGTCGCCCCATCAGCTGGAAGATGGTGTCCCTTTTTAATCAGTGTCAGAATGGGAGAGCGGAGGGATGTTGAGAGGCGAACCCTCAGACTGCTGCTCTCTCCCTCCTGTGAGACTGACCATCAGATGCAGGCACCATCAGCCCATGATCTATTACCGGTGTGACCATGTAACCTACCTCAAATTTGGAAATATAATATAAAACAATGGCCCGAACAACAATGGATTGGAAGGGTAATTCAAGCAAAGCCAATATGCGGTCATAATGTATTGGGCCTATAACTTACTGCACAAACCTCATTGCTACAGTACTGTTTGTATTTGGTTAATGTTGCATAGGCTTATTTTTAAATGATGCATTTTGACTCAGGAAGTGATCTTGACACAGAACAGGTTGGTGGCCACTGTTCTAGAGTTTTTCCTGTTAACACTATCAACGTTTCCCTTTACTGTGGCAATTGTGATCGAATCATTGTAATATTAGCCACCTTGAATGCAACATACCAAAACTAAATGAATTATTGAAGAGATTTTGCTGTAGGCAGAAAGCATCAGAGTAGGATTCTATTACATAAACAAGCACAACTCAGCCAATACTCTACACAGACCAGTGCGGCATAAACAAATCTGAGCTGCAGGAGGCCTATATGCAAATAGACCTTTGCCATATATGGATCTGTGCCATTTACATTGAACTGGACTGTGTTCACAGCATTAGCTGTCATGAGTAGATGCACTTGTTTTGAGATCAAAGTGAAAGCTGCATGTACCACGTGTGCACATTTTGTTCATATCCTTTGCTCGTGAGTGAGTTATTAGCCCAGTTATAGATCATTTGTAGTCAGCAATAGGGGAGTGATTGCTTCCTACAAGAACACAAAAAGTGTACATTTCTACGCATCTTTGAAAAGCGAGTCAGGTAAATAACATTTTTTTTCGTCTTAACGGGGCAGTGTTGTATTTTGAGACAGGATTGAATAAGCTAAGTAGCCAATATGTAGACAGTATCATATGTTGTCTGGTTCACTGTAATAATGGTATGGGAATAATAATGCATTTTCATTTTGTAAAGTGGCTTCTTGCATAAAACAACACAATGACATATTCAGTCACCTCCTTGGTCTGAAGGACAAATGGATGAACAGGTTAATGTCAAGCCCTGCATGTTTCTTTCTGAAGTCTCATGGAATGTAGGTCTAGATTGAACACCACACATTGGCTTCTACTGTAGGCTGAATGATAGTACAGCTATTTCCAGGTTAAAATGTTATGGGATGCATTTCCTCTATTGTTTTTTTATGTTAGGCCACTCTAGTAGGTCTAAATTATCATCAAATAGCCACAGAAGCCTACATCGCCACTGTTAAAACTAATGTAACTGGATACAGCCTCAGTGTTCACAGTAAACGCACGCTGAGTTTGCACAACATTTTCACAACATTCAAGCTTGCTCTTAACAGACCTGAAATTTGCTCGGTGATGAAGAAATGACAGGGAACATTGACAGTGACCATGGTCATTTGGCTGACAAATAACAGTTATCCAAAATTGCATGACCATCACAGCCCTAACTTTGGGATCAATGACATTCAAAAGTAGAGTATAATATAGAACAGCCTTTCTTCGTTTAGGCTTTATTCTAATGCTCTAGAATTCACACTACTTGACTTTTTCCTGATCTGAATAATATGAGCATAACTATGATAAATGGTGATTGTGATTATGTCAGACACGGGAATGGAGGTGGAAATATTAGAGCCTTCAGCAATGGGCATGAATAAAACAATACAGATTGCCCTCTGTCAGAAAGAAAAGGAAGAGGGATGGGTCAGAAGATAGCTGAAGGCCACAAGATGCCAGAGGTTATTAGCAAACCAAAGATAAATTAAAAAGACAGAGTGAGAGACATAGGCTGTATACTCTAATGTGAACTTTCATTACCCTATAGTAGTGCTGAGCGATTAACTGACATTTCGGTGGTTTTTAAACAACTAATGACGATGTCAGTTTAATTATTTGAATTCCATTTTGTTTTTGTTCAACTAAAGATAAATCAGATCCAACCTGAACTGTTCAATGATGGTATTCAGCAGTCATAAAAGTATTCCCTTATTTACTTTGAAGAACTTCTAAAATAGTGATTTTGTCAGACAGCATAGGCAGCAGCTTTATAGAGATGAGATGACTTAGAATGAAATAATAGTCTTCAAATAAAACAAATGTGATATACACATCAACTGATATATTTTAAAGTAATGTAACCAGTTGTACTGCTAAACACCAATTACACAAAACAATAACAAAATCATTAACTCATTCAGTTACTGTACACTACACAGGGCCCACTTTCCATCCTGCTCTGGATTTCCCCAAAAGAGAAGCGACGATGACACATCATCCATTTGGCGCCCTTCAACTTTCATTTAATTCATTGATCATGTGCTAGGAGAGATGAATGCCCTAGCCTGTCATGGCCCAGGTTTTTTATTCCCTCTCCACTGTCTCCTAATGGGACTATTATGGCCCTTACTTTCCTCATCGGGCAGCCAGCTAATTGCTGCAGCCAGGCTCCACTCAGAATGGAGAGGGCAGAGAGAAGGCAGGAAGGAGAAGGACAGAGAGAGAATGAATATCTACAGCCTAGAGAGAGAGAAATAGAGAGATGACTGGAAACGCAGACAGCTCTCTCTAGGCTGTAGATATTAATTCTCTCAATGTCGTCCTCCCTCCCTTCTCTTGTAAGTAAGCATTTCACGGTAAGGTGTACCCATTGTATTCGGCGCATGTGACAAATACAATTAGATTTGACTTGAGAAAGAAAAAGAGAGAGAGCAAGGGAGAAGGAAAGCAAGAAACAGGGAATAGGACAGAACGGCAGAGAGGCGATCAGGGAGAGAGGGAACGATTAAATCTTGAGAAGTCAGTATAGGTACAGGCGATACAACCCATGGCATACCATTAGTCTTCTCCTGAGCAGTATTTAAAATGGACAACATCTATTTTGTATACTGCACAGCCAAACATATTTCATGTACTAGCCTTTCGTTAGTCTCGAAATAACAACCATTTGTACATTGATAATGCCTACTATTAATAATTAAATTCTTCAGTTATCCTAATTTTGGGAAATGTACAGTTCATTACAGCATATTTTAACGAAACAATGGTTTAGCTTTCGCTGAATCCACAAAAGATGAGACAAGTCAAACATTCTTTGAAAAACATATCAAAAGAAGTGGGACTTGTCAATGAGGCCGAGGGCAGCCCTTCACCTGTAGTAGGTTACATCATTCCAACCAGTGGCGGGTTTCTTCAATAATCAATCCAGTCATATTGCTGAGTCATGAAACCATCAGTGTTATTTTTGCCCTCCCACTGAGGTGGTTGGCAATGTTTTTAGAGAGGGGATGCCACAGCACTTAGGACAGAAATGAGCCCCGTCAGCAAGAAACCAAACCTCGGGTGCCCTCCTCTTCCCCTCATCCACAGCTCCATACCTCCACTCCAGAGAAACAAATAAATAAGCTCAATCAATCAACCACCAGCGAGACAGATTCCTGCAGACAAAGGAAAGAGGGGGAAGTGCTGTATTGCAGTAAGAAGTACAGGTTCAATGAACTGATGGCTGGGCTAGGTAAAAAAAAAAAAAAAACATTCAACTAACTTTAAAATAACATTATTTCCGCACAGGGAGAAAGCATGTTTGAACTCAGCCTAATGTGTAGGAGAGATTTTCTTTGAATCGCACTGTATTTTAGATTAACTCTCTTCAAAGTAATGACTCGGGGACGTCGGGTTTGACATGAAAGCTTCTTTTAGTAATAATACTTGTTCACATTACATTTAACAACTTTAGATTCTACAGAGCAATGCAGGTAAGATGCTAGCGGAAAGGTCAGCTTAATCACTTTGCACCTGCACATAACTGGCGCGTTCTCTCTCTCATTCCTGTCGCAAAAAGCGTAATTCAATACTAACCAATACAATTACATATGTAAATAACTGTAAAGAAATGTCTTTAGATACAGCTCAATTAATTAATTTAAACATTAACTCTGTAATACATTAAAGTTACAACACTGTAAGCATTGGTTTTGTTGAGCATGTGAAGAATTCAAACGTTAATGTCCCACAAAGTAAGAATACATTTCAGTTCCTTAAATAGGACCCTGGATTGTGGTGGTTGTTTCATCTCCTAATCTAAAAATGTAGATTACAACACCTCTGTTCTATCCAGCATGAGTATTGTCATGATGTTGGCCTGGGGGTTGGTTTATGACAGTCATAAATACCTCTTCCCCCCTTTTTCCTCTCTCTACCCTACTAAGGTTACATTTGCAAAATGCCTTGGTTAACATAGAGATTCTGGGAACATCAGAATGTGGGGGGAAATGAACTATATTCTGGTAATCCGAACAATTGAACATATGCAGTGGTACTTAATGAATATGATGTCAGTTCGGTTGTCATCTGAAACATTCTCATCAAAGATAAGATGACATAAACTCCACAGTGGAAAGTCTATACATCAGAGTTATCAGATTCACATGGAATTGTTGTTCAATTTAAATGTTTGAATATGACATTTTTCGTGATGGGATGAAATGTGATTTTAGCTTCTAAAATGTGAGATTTGGATTTTCATAAGATAGGGCTGCTCACTCAGTGGCCCGCCCTGTGAAGGGACAAAGGCTATACATCTTTTCAAACACACCCTCCTCTTCCTTCCTATATAAGCTCTTGACTACAACATAACTATCTGTTCCACAAATATGAGATGACGATCCCATGTCAGAATGGTTCAGAAAAAACTACAGAACGAAGCCAACATCATCAGCATGAGCTTTGGTTGCGAATTGAACTCTTATTCACGACAGAAGTGATACCTCCTAGCCGTTGAGTTAGCGACCGCAGCTGCAAACGCAGGTTAGGAAGGAACAGACAGAGTATCCCATCTACCACACAACGACGTTACTACAACTTATCCAAGTGGCCACCAGAGACATTCTCCAAAGGACAGAGGACTCGGTTTGGCAACACGGCCTTCCACCTACCACCAACCTACTGAAGTGCAACTCAGAGTAAATATTTATTGCATTTTCCTTTTCCAAATGGGCGGTAATTTAGAATGCATAAGATACTGTATTTACGATAGCACAGCTTCTTCCCTTTGTTCCCCAGTCTCCCGCTCTTTCACTCAAACCCGCCCCTTTTCCTTTGTGTAACAAGCTGTCATATCTGTTCCGCCCGCTAGGGACGTTTCCTATGACGTAAAGAATTATCCAGGTATAATTAATTCTTTGCATATGTTATTCTGTTTGATTAGTTAGGTATTTAGTAAATAAATAATTAAAACCCAATTTTGTATTGCTGATTCAACTTGTTAGCCAGGATTCTTGCAGATAACCAATTTACAACTTTTTGGCAGCTTTTACACATTTGGAAGTGCCATGGACTGGACACTACTTTCCCTTACATATACTATGTGGTGACTGGGGATATACTATTTTAAGTAAAAGAGGTCATCTACAGCTGCTATATCCATTTTTGGATAGGTCTAGGCACGTCCGTCGTGAGATGGCTGTTTGCGTAGAGGTCTTTGCACGTCCGGCGTGAGATGGCTGTTTGCGTAGATATCTAGGCACGTCCGGCGTGAGATGGCTGTTTGCGTAGATATCTAGGCAAGTCCGGCGTGAGATGGCTGTTTGCGTAGATATCTAGGCACGTCCGGCGTGAGATGGCTGTTTGCGTAGATATCTAGGCACGTCCGGCGTGAGATGGCTGTTTGCGTAGATGTCTAGGCATGTCTATTGTGAGATGGTGTTTGTGTAGATGTCTAGGCATGTCCATGGTGTACACAGGAAGAACAAGGATGCTTTGAGGTTACTATCTCAGAGTTGTAATAGCCTCAGGAACTAGACTTAGGTCCGCTGCTTGTAAAGGAGAATCACTATGGAAACTGGCAAATGAATAATTTGCTGAATAGGCAGCAGTGTGGACAAGGGCCTTCGTGGCAGCCATTTTAGGTTGAAATCAGAACAGTAATTTAAGACCTGTGTGAATTATCATCTCTCTTGGCAGCAGCTAATGGGGATCCTAATAAATACTAAATACTCTTGAGCTACTCTACTGCAATCTAAATTTGCTTTAAATTACAGTTGCACTAAGCAGCCACTGATTGATTAGCATGCATTTTTCTACTGTAATGAGCATTCATCACTCAGAGGCCCATGGGGTGACCTAAGAACAGCTGAGTCCTGAAATAAGAAGAAGGAGATGAAGGGGAGAGGGTGGCGGTGAATCGATAATCAGATTGACTTGATTCAAATTTTAACAGCTGTGAACATAGATGATAATCAACGCTGACTTAGGGAGTTGAAGATACACACTTGGTAATTAATAAGCTAAAACTCATATGATTAATTTACGGTACAGTGCTCAAAATTCTCCAGTTCATCTAGGATGATTATACTCTTCTTACAAGCTAAATCAGTGGAAATCTTCCACAATGCTGTCATAATATCACTGAATAGGGAATATGAGCTGAATAACATCACATCTGTTTAGGGCAGTGTTCAACGTACCTGCAATATATTGAGAAATACTGCTTTACAATTAAGTCTGCCAGGTAACACAGACAAAGTGATTAGACTCTCATGAAGTTGTGGTGTATGTGGTGTTGTAGTCAAAATCAATAATGAATAACTTTACTCACGGTTCAATGCATGTCATTTATCGAAATACTCAGGTAATGCAAACGTCTTGAACTGTGGCATGTAGAACTGTGTCTGCGTGCATGCGTATGTGTGTGAGTGTATGTCTATGTTTGCCTGTGTGCATCTATGCGTGTGGTATTTAGATGGCGTAGCGCACGGCGAGCACATAGAGGGCATGTTCTGACCTGACCTCATAGTTTCACTTTGGAATTTGACGTAATTGGATGAAAGTCAATATTTTACCAATTCATATCACGTGGTTCCAGGGTTAATTCCGTGTGGTTACAAGGTTAAACATAAACTGAAAGGGTTAAGTTTAGGTATTTGTTTTGAGTGCTTAAGGTTAGGGCTAAGGCTTGGTGAAGGCTTAAAACAAAATAATTAAAAACAATGCGCTGTTTACATGAAGTATCATCAAGTACCCTCCCTGCTTGCTAGAGAATGGTGAACTGCCGTGGCAGAGTGGTCTAGGCTGCGCTCTGATTCTGAGTGGCAAAGCGGTCTAAGCAGCGCTCTGGCTCCGAGCGGTGCGACGGTCTAGGCAGCTCTCTGGCTCCGAGCGGTGTGACGATCTAAGCAGCTCTCTGGCTCCGAGCGGTGCGACGGTCTAGGCAGCTCTCTGGCTCCGAGCGGTGTGACGGTCTAGGCAGCTCTCTGGCTCCGAGCGGTGCGGCGGTCTAAGCAGCGCTCTGGCTCCGAGTGGTGCGGCGGTCTAGGCAGCTCTCTGGCTCCGAGCGGTGTGACGGTCTAGGCAGCTCTCTGGCTCCGAGCGGTGTGACGGTCTAGGCAGCTCTCTGGCTCAGAGCGGTGCGGCGGTCTAGGCAGCTCTCTGGCTCAGAGCGGTGCGGCGGTCTAGGCAGCTCTCTGGCTCAGAGCGGTGCGGCGGTCTAAGCAGCGCTCTGGCTCCGAGCGGTGCGGCGGTCTAGGCAGCTCTCTGGCTCCGAGCGGTGTGACGGTCTAGGCAGCTCTCTGGCTCCGAGCGGTGCGACGGTCTAGGCAGCTCTCTGGCTCAGAACGGTGCGACGGTCTAGGCAGCTCTCTGGCTCAGAGCGGTGCGACGGTCTAGGCAGCTCTCTGGCTCCGAGCGGTGTGACGGTCTAGGCATCTCTCTGGCTCCGAGCGGTGCGACGGTCTAGGCAGCTCTCTGGCTCAGAGCGGTGCGACGGTCTAGGCAGCTCTCTGGCTCAGAGCGGTGCGACGGTCTAAGCAGCGCTCTGGCTCTCTGGCGGTGCAGTGGTTTAGGCAGGTCTCTGGCTCTGACTGGTGCAATAGTTGAGGCAGCCTCTGGCTCCAAGTACTACAGTGGTCAAGGCAGCTCTCTGGCTTTGAGCCTCGTGAGTTCCAGCCCAGTGCTATGCCATAATTTTACATTTTTGGGGGGTGAGCGCCGTCGATGGCATATATCGACGTACTCAAATGTCTGAATTTGACATCTCTTTGTGTCCAGCCTGTGTTTTGACACACATTCACCAATACGAATCTTCATTGTGAGACTTGACGTTGATCAGGTTCAAGTACTCTGAGGAGAGACACACTCATGCACACTCACGCGCCCACACACAAACACTCACTAACTCACGGCCACACACTCACACACACAAACACTCACTAACGCCCGCACACGCCCACACATCATTCCTAAAGCCAGCTAGATCAACACATCATTCTGAAGCCAGCTAGAACATCATCATTCTGAAGCCAGCTAGATCAACACATCATTCTGAAGCCAGCTAGATCAACACATCATTCTGAAGCCAGCTAGAACAACACATTCTACAGCAGGAACAAACCCTACCTCAAAATGAATATGGAATATGTTCCTGTACATTTCTATATAGTTGGAACACCAGCAGAAAATCATCAAGGGATTCTGACATACCACAGTGCTAAACTTTACATAATCAACATGGGAAACCTGGGGAAATCAAACCCACAAACCTGGAATTGTAGGCTCCATGTTCCAACCTAGTGAGACCTCAGAACCACTATTACCTCAGTGTAAATTTACAGTAGTAAACGTTGTACAGAATGTACAAAACATTAGGAACACATTCCTAATATTGAGTTGCACCCACTTTTGCCCTCAGAATATACTCATTTAGCCGGACTATGGACTCTAAAATATGTCAGAAGCGTTCCACAGAGATGCTGGCCATTGTTATCTCCAATGATTCCCACAGTTGTGTCAAGTTGGCTAGTAGTGGATTTCTACTACGAAAAGCTTGTTCCATCTCATCCCACAGATACTGAAATTGTATTGAGATCTGGCAAATGGGCAGGCCACTGCGGTAAGCTGAATTCACTACCATGTTTGTAGAACCACTCCTGGACAATCCTAGCCTTGTAGCACGGGGCATCATCCTGCTGAAAAATCTAGTCGCACATGAACAAATGTACCTTATTGGCAAATATGCTGTGGCATTTAAACGTTGCTCCAATTTTATCACTGAGCTCAACGTGTGTCATGAAAACACACCCCACACCACCACCACGATGGATGCATGTACTCGTGTTTTTCTCCATACACGAGTCACCCACCAGCGTGAAACAGCAGGAACCGGGATTCATCAGTCCAGGCAATGTTTTTCCAATTCTCCAGTGTTTTCATTCCTTAGACCAATGCAGCCGCAGTTTATTTTTGCTGAAATAAGTGGAACTCTAAGGTCGTCGGCTGCCATACCCCATTCGTGTCAAGGTATGACGAGCTATGCATATTTTTGGCGCTAATGTTGTACTGGACTGTCAGTTGACTAACTGTAGCCCATTTGTTGCTCTGCACAATGCGTCAGCCTCCTTTGTCCTCTTTCATCAATGACCCGTTTTCGAGTACTGGCCTGCCGTTGCCTGGATGTCCTTTGGGTGGTGGACCGTTCTTGATATACACTAGAAACTGATATACACTGGAGTGTCAAAAACCCAAGCAGCATTGCAGTTCATGACACACTCAAACCGGTGCGCCTAGCTCCTACTACCATACCCCGTTTAAAGGCACTTACATCTTTTATCATGCCCATTCACCCTCTGAATGGCACACATAAATGTCTCAATTGCCTCAAGGCTAAAAAATAATTTAACCTGTCTCCTCTGTTTCATCTACACTGATTGAAGCGGATTTAACAAGTGACATCAATAAGGGATCATACACTATACCGTACCAGTCAAAAGTTTGGACACACCTACTCATTCAAGGGTTTTTCTTTATTTTATACTATTTTCTACATTGTAGAATGATAGTGAGGACATCAAAACTATGAAATAACACATATGGAATCATGTAGTAAACAAACAAAAAAAGTTATATTTTTTAGATTCTTCAAAGTAGCCACCGTTTGCCTTGAGAGTTTTGCACACTACTGGTATTCTCTCAACCAGCTTCACCTGGAATGCTTTTCCAACAGTCTTGAAAGAGTTCCCACATATGCTGAGTACTTGTTGGCTGCTTTTCCTTCCCTCTGCGGTCCAACTCAATCCAATCCATCTCAATTGGGTTGAGGTCGGGTGATTGTGGAGGGCAGGTCATCTGATGCATCATTCCATCACTCTCCTTCTTGGTCAAATAGCCCTTACACAGCCTGGAGGTGTGTTGCGCCATGCTGGTTAAGTGTGCCTTGAATTATTAGTAAATCACACAGTGTCACCAGCAAAACCCCCCACACCATCACACCTCCTCCATGCTTCACAGTGGGAACCACTCATGCGGAGATCATCCGTTCACCTACTCTGCTTCTCACAAAGACACGGCGGTTGGAACCAAAAATCTCAAATCAGACCAAAGGACAGATTTCCACCGGTCTAATTTCCATTGCTCGTGTTTCTTGGCACAAGCAAGTCTCTTATTATTATTGCCGTCCTTTAGCAGTGGTTTCTTTGCAGTAATTCAACCACGAAGGCCTGATTCACGTAGTCTCCTCTGAACAGTTAATGTTGAAATGTGTCTGTTACTTGAACTCCGTGAAGCATTTATTTGGGCTGCAATTTCTGAGGCTGGTAATTCTAATGAACTTATCCTCGGCAGCAGAGGTTACTCTGCTTTTTCCTTTCCTGTGGCAGTCTCCATGAGAGCCAGCTTCATCGTAGCAATTTGTGGGTTTTCCGACTGCACAAATTTTCTGCATTGACTGACCTTCATGTCCTATAGCAATGACGGACTGTCGTTTCTCTTTGTTTATTTTAGCTGTTCTTGCCATAATATTTGGTCTTTTACCAAATAGTGCTATCTGTATCTGTATACCAACTAGAGGTTGACAGATTATGATTTTTCAACGCCGTTGCCGATTATTGGAGGACCAAAAACAGTCGATACCGATTAATCGGCTGATTTTTATATATATTTATATGTGTAATAATGACAATTACAACAATACTGAATGAACAATGAAAACTTTTATTTGAACTTAAAATAATACATCAATAAAATCAATTTAGTCTCAAATAAATAATGAAACATGTTCAATTTGGTTTAAATAATACAAAAACAAAGTGTTGGAGAAGAATGTAAAAGTGCAATATGTGCTATGTAAGAAAGCTAACGTTTCAGTTCCTTGCTCAGAACATGAGAACATATGAAAGCTGGTGGTTCCTTTTAACATGAGTCTTCAATATTCCCAGGTAAGAAGTTTAGGTTGTAGTTATTATAGGAATTATAGGACTATTTCTCTCTATACCATTTGTATTTCATTAACCTTTGACTATTGGATGTTCTTATAGGCACTTTAGTATTGCCAGTGTAACAGTATAGCTTCTGTCCCTCTAGTTAGCGTGCGCTAACTAGCTAGCCATTTCACTTCGGTTACACCAGCCCCATCTCGGGAGTTGATAGGCTTGAAGTCATAAACAGTGCAATGCTTAACGCACAACGAAGAGCTGCTGGCAAAACGCACGAAAGTGCTGTTTGAATGAATGTTTACGCACCTGCTTCTGCCTACCACCGCTCAGTCAGATACTTGTATGCTTGTATGCTCAGTCAGATTATATGCAACGCAGGACACGCTAGATAATATCTAGTAATATCATTAACCATGTTTAGTTAACTAGTGATTATGAATGATTGGTTTTTATAAGATACGTTTAATACCAGCTAGCAACTTACCTTGGCTTACTGCATTCGCGTAACAGGCAGTCTCCTTGTGGAGTGCAACGAGAGAGAGGAAGGTCGTTATTGCGTTGGACTAGTTAACTGTAAGGTTGCAAGAGTGGATCCCCCGAGGTGACAAGGTGAAAATCTGTCGTTCTGCCCCTGGACAAGGCAGTTAACCCACCGTTCCTATGCCATCATTGAAAATAAGAATGTGTTCTTAACTGACTTGCCTAGTTAAATAAAAGGTATGAAATAGATATATATACATTTTAAAAATCTAATGTAATTTATTTTTTTTTAATCGGCAAATCGCCGCCCAAAAATACCTATTTCCGATTGTTATGAAAACTTGAAATCGTCCCTAATTAAATCGGCCATTCCGATTAAATCGGTCGACCTCTACTATAGACATAAATGCATGCAACACCCTGATACATTGAGCGCTCAAATCTCCAACATCTGAATCGTGAGGTAAACAAATTTCTGTTTTAGGAAAGTAAAAACCAATAAAACAATAAGCTATAATGTTTTGATTATGCGACACATCGAAATATAATTTTCTTCTGGCTTGTTTTATGTAATTTAGCAGTTTTTAAGGATTGATAATTTGGCCAATATCACTCGTTTATTGATGGCAGAGGTTTCTTTCCCTCTCTCGTTCTACTCTTGGATCCGAATGGGTCTCTCAGATCAAACCAGCATGGGTCCGTTTGCGCCTGTTTTTCCACATGCCATTTCGTTATGGTTCTGACCGTCCTTGGGTCCATTCGGAACCGGTCTCCTTTAAAAAAAAAAATGTTTTATGCATGTCTGGTTGGATGGGAAAGCCACGGATTCATTTTGGACCCGTAAAGGACCTATAGTACACATTGACTTTGGGAGGCTGGAAGCTGATTTAGCCTTGCTCTGATCTGGCACTACCCCTGCACTGACCCACACTATTCCCTCTTACCTTTCTCATAGGCTGGCATGCTGTCCTTCAGCAGGTAGCTCAGCTGGTGGCCGTTGAGGTGCAGAAAGCGCAGCTGGTCCCTGAGCGAGGCCTCGTCAACCACGGGCTGAATGAGTCGGCCCACGCTGTTCTGGGAGATGGGCAGGCCCAGACCAAGAGCCAGGGTCGGGGTCAGGTCCACCTGCTCTACTGTTGATGGTTTCTCCATCCCTACTGTTTATAAGGAGTAGAAAGAGTATCTCAGGATATAGAAACAAGAGGAAGCAAGGAGGCACACATGCACAAGACAGACAGAAATGCGTACGTACATTCACATACGTATACAGTTGAGAAATTAGGTGAAAAGTCACAGGAGCAGAACATATGTACCGCATCTCTAATCAAACCCTACTAAACCCTATATATATATATATATATATATATATATATATATATATATATATAAATAATTCATGCTGTGTCCTGCTTTTAGGTTTGATAAAAGCTCAAGCTTAAATCCTGCCAGTTGAGTTGACAGGACAATCCAGAACACAAGCTCTGTGTCCATCATGTGTCGGAGGTCCTACAGTACAAGTTACTGTACCAACTTGTCCATCATGTGTCTGAGGTTCTAAAGTACAAGTTATTGTACCAACCTGTCCATCATGTGTCGGAGGTCCTACAGTACAAGTTACTGTACCAGCCTGTCCATCATGTGTCCGAGGTCCTACAGTACAAGTTACTGTACCAGCCTGTCCATCATGTGTCTGAGGTCCTACAGTACAAGTTACTGTACCAGCCTGTCCATCATGTGTCCGAGGTCCTACAGTACAAGTTACTGTACCAGCCTGTCCATCATGTGTCTGAGGTCCTACAGTACAAGTTACTGTACCAGCCTGTCCATCATGTGTCGGAGGTCCTACAGTACAAGTTACTGTACCAACCTGTCCATCATGTGTCTGAGGTCCTACAGTACAAGTTACTGTACCAGCCTGTCCATCATGTGTCGGAGGTCCTACAGTACAAGTTACTGTACCAACCTGTCCATCATGTGTCTGAGGTCCTACAGTACAAGTTACTGAACCAGCCTGTCCATCATGTGTCCGAGGTCCTACAGTACAAGTTATTGGACCAGCTTGTCCATCATGTGTCTGAGGTCCTACAGTACAAGTTACTGTACCAGCCTGTATCTGCCAATGCTTAATTTCTCAGCCGGTCTCTCAGTAAAATCTGATCCACCTGAAATAAACCTATGTAGATGAGAAGTGATCTAGAAATAGACGTAGCAAATAAAGAAACAATTATCACATTCACACCAACGGCCTCGAACACGTTTGTCACAGAGCGGCGAGACGTTAATGAGCTCCTCTTCACACAGTGCCAAGACGTCACTGTTTCTCAGTGTGAGAGCTCAGCTGAGAGACAGCCGTGTGTGTATGTTTGTGTGTGCATTTCTTGTAGCCTTTATTTAACAGGCATGTACGTGTGTGGCACAGGCGCTCTGGAGTAGGCCCTTACATATCAAAAGTCATGTTAATCCTCACTTAACCACATTTTTCCTAGGTGAAAACAAATGTAAATAGACATATTAGTGGTGGGCCGTAACTACAATATTTTCACTATACTATTATGGATAAGTGTTGTGATAAGCATTTGAACACCGGTGTGCATGTGCCTACTTCAGCAATGACACCAAGACAGACTGACAAACAGACCCTCGGGATAACAGGAGAGCCAATGCTTACCTTTCTTCTTGAAGGCGGGGCTGATGAGCACCAGGGGTGTATTGACCTCATGCTCAGACGAGCCCCCGTGGCTGCCCGTCTCGGACATCCCGTGGTCCCCACACAGCACCAGCAGGTAGGGCAGCGCCCCCTCTGCCTCCTAAGGGGAAAAGGGAGATTTAAAGTAGCATCTCATTTTAACAGCTCATAATCCAGGGACTACGGAGTGGCTCAGCGGTCTAATGCATTACGGTGCTTCCGGCATCACTACAGACCTGGGATCAATCATCTCATCGCGCTCCAGCACCTCCTTGTGGCGTGCCGGGCACCTGCAAGCTGACCTCGGTCATCAGTTGAACAGTGTTTCCACCGACACATTGGTGCAGCTGGCTTCTGGGTTAAGTGGGCTGGTGTTAAGAAGCATGGTTTGGCGGGTAATGTTTTGGAGGACGCATGACTCGAAGTTGCAGCGATGAGATAAGATTGAAATTGGGGAGAAAAGGGGGGTAAAATATATATTTTTTTGAAACAATCTGTTAACTCTTACTCAAATAATGTTATTGACTTGTCCTATACTTGTATTTGTTACCAAGGCATACATTTCAGAGAAAAAAAAAACCCAGACCCCCACCTCAAACAGACCGTTTAAAAAATGCTTGCCATTTCCTCAGAGGATGACGTCATGTTTTAGGCTGAGACGTCCAGAAGAGGGGATTTATCAGGAAGAAAGTGTGGTATTCAAAAGGCAATAGAATTGCACAGACAGGGCAGGAATAGGGGTTGTGGAAATATGTGTTTGAAATAGAGTCCTGCTGCTGGAAGAAGTAGCCTCGCCTCATATCCTCCCTTCACTGGAGCGAAACAGTGGAGTTTCCAAACAGCTCCTGAGGGGCTAGGCTCACTCTCTAGCTCTCTCCTCTGGGAATGAAAGGTGGTTAGCTCCGTTTCACTTCAAAGACTCCCTCAGCCACTCTCTTCCACGCAAGCCTGCATCCTTTAGCAGCCAGCGCAAGCTAACAAAAGCCTGAATCTCTGCCAGTTTAGCTGGTTGCCCTAACAGAGCCAGCTAACTTCTTCAACTCATTGGCATTTCATGTTACAGATGTAGGATCTCATTGGCATTTCATGAAGAGGAAAGAACTTATCCCAGCCATGAAAGCTGCCAGAGTGCATAGGGACATTGCTTACATCCGCTATGACAGGCTCTTTGTCCACCCTCCCTCCCAAAGGCATAGAAGAGATGAGAGAGCCAAGACTATGTGTTACTAGCTTCAACCCTACAGCACCCCCCTCCCCCAACTGATTCATGGACTGCTGAATGGGTTATTTTCTCTTGCTTTGTTTATTCTTTTCCATATTATGTCGATCTCTGATAAGCTACCCAAGAAAGGGCTAAAAATAGTCCATATTAATATATGTAGCCTGATATCCATAACATTAAAATATTAGCCATTTCTGAGACTCACTTAGATAATTAATTTGATGATACAGCAGTAGCAATACAAGGATAACACCTACAGAAGAGACAGGAATGCTTATGAGGTGTTGAGATATAAACGTCCTCTCACTGTCAACTGCGTTTATTTTCAGCAAACTAAACATGCGTGAATATACACACATATTACATACACATTAATATCTATACACATACATCATCTCAGCAAAAATAAATTTCCCTTTTTCAGGACGCTGTCTTTCAAAGATAATTCGTAAAAATCCAAATAACTTCACAGGTCTTCATTGTAAAGGGTTTAAACACTGTTTCATATACAGTTAATACAGTGTGATTCAGTTAATTCAATGTGAAATAATCTGTCTAACAATTGTTGGAAAAATGACTTGTGTCATGCACAAAGCAGATATCCTAACCGACTTGCCAAAACTATAGTTTGTTAACAAGAAATTTGTGGAGTGGTTGAAAAACGAGTTTTAATAACGCCAACCTAAGTGTATGTAAACTTCCGACCTCAACTGTACATACTGGTACAAAAAATCTATTTAGTCTCAAATAAATAATGAAACATGTTCAATTTAGTTTAAATAATGCAAAAACAAAGTGTTGGAGAAGTGAAAGTGCAATATGTGCCATGTAAAAAAGCTAACGTTAAAGTTCCTTGCTCAGAACATATGAAAGCTGGTGGTTCCTTTTTACATGAGTCTTCAATATTCCCAGGTGAGAAGTTTTAGGTTGTAGTTATTATAGGACTATTTCCATTTGTATTTCATAGACCTTTGACTATTGGATGTTCTTATAGGCACAATAGTATTGCCAGCCTAATCTCGGGAGTTGATAGGCTTGAAGTCAAACAGTGCTGTGCTTGAAGCATTGCGAAAAGCGGAGGAAAGTGAGGTTTGAATGAATGCTTACGAGCCTGCTGCTGCCTACCACCGCTCAGTCAGACTGCTCTATTAAATATCAAATCATAGACTTAATTATAATAAACACAGAAATACAAGCCTTCGGTCATTAATATTGTCAAATCCAGAAACTATAATTTCGAAAACAAAAGTTTATTCTTTCAGTGAAATACGGAACCGTTACGTATGTTATCGAACGGGTGGCAATCCTAAGTCTAAATATTGCTGTTACATTGCACAACCTTCAATGTTATGTAAAATTTTGGCAAATTAATTACGGTCTTTGTTAGGAAGAAATTATTTTCACACAGTTCGCAATGAGCCAGGTGACCCAAACTGCTGCATATACCCTGACTCTGCTTACACTGAAGGCAAGAGAAGTGCCACAATTTCAGGCACCGCATTAATTATATGCAACGCAGGACAAGCTAGTTAAACTAGTAATATCATCAAACATATGTAGTTAACTAGTGATTATGTTAAGATTGATTGTTTTTTATAAGATAAGTTAAATGCTAGCTAGCAACTTACCATGGCTCCTTGCTGCCTACACTCGGGTAACAGGTGGTCAAGCCTGCCACGCAGTCTCCTCGTGGATTGCAATATAATCGTCCATAATTGGCATCTAAAAATGCCGATTACCGATTGTTTTGAAAACGGCCCTAATTATTAGGTCGACCTCTAATATATACACACACACACAACTGTTCAAAAGTTTGGGGTCACTTAGAAATGTCCTTTTTTTTGTCCATCAAATTGATCAGAAATACAGTGTAGACAATGTTATTGTTGTAAATGACTACTGTATTATAGGGTGTTGCTATAGACTACTAAGTGCTAACAGTCATTATCTACATAATGTGTGTGAAATGCTTGATAGTGAAATGCTTGATAGTGTATGTGATGTAAACAGCGAGGTCTACGTTCTTGGGGATCTGACTGGTTTTCATCTAGCTCAAGTGGAATCTGCTCACTGTAACCAGTGCCTGTAATCTGGTTCAGGTCATTAATCAACCTACCAGGGTGTTTACAATTACTACAGGAACTGGATCATACATATGAATTGATCACATTTTTACTAACACTATAGAACTTTGTTCTAAAGCTGTATTTGGACCCATTGGATCCAGTGATCGCAATATAGTGGATATATCCAGGAAAGCTGAAGCTCTAAAAGCTGGGCCTAAAATAGTGAAATATTCTGTTGTGACTTATGTGGATGACGTTAAACATAATTTGTTGCTCTGATGTGATTAATAAGGAGCATCCAGACGCTGTACTTAATACATTTTTGATTATTGATAAACATGCACCTCTTAAGAAACTGACTGTTAGAACTGTTAGGGCTCCATGGATTGATAAGGAATTGAAAAGTTGTATGGTTGGGGCAAAAGGAGTAGCAAATAAGTCTGGCTCTACATCTGACTGGCTGACTTAGTGCAAATTGAGAAATTATGTGACTAATCTCAACAAAAAGAATAAACTATATTATGAAGCCAAGATCAATGATATGAAGAATGATGGGAATAACTTTGGAGTAGTTTCAATGAAATTATGGGCAGAAAGACAAATTCAAATCCATCTTTCATCGAATCAGATGCCTTATTCATCACAAAACCATTTGATGTTGCGGATTATTTAAATGATTACATTTCCCAGAGAGATGTTTATTTCCGTCGGCGCAACGCATCTAGAAACCTCGTGGCTTATCCGACAAATACAATGCTCATATCCCAAAAGAGCCATGTTTCCGTGAAACAAAGAATGTTACAATCTCTGATGTCTCTCTGAAAGGCAACCCTTGCCCTAATTTCATCTACCTTGTTGTCTAGAGACTGGACATTGGCGAGTATTATACTCGGAAACGGTGGGTGGTGTGCACGCCTTCGATAGTCTGACCAGGAGGCGACTTTGTTTTGGGTTGGCGTATGGGATTATATCCAATGTCCTGGGTGGTGGTCTGGACAAAGGATCCGTTTCGGGAAAGTCGTATTCCTGGTCGTAATGTTGGTAAGTTGTGCTTATATTCAATAATTATTCCCGGCTGTATGTAATAGCACTTAAGATTTTCTGGGCTAACAATGTAAGAAATAATACATTTTAAAAAATAATACGGCATAGTTTCGTAGGGCCTCGAAGCGAGACGACCAACTCTGTCAGCGCCATCTTGCTTATTTCTCAAGGTAATTGACCGTTAATGAACAAACGCGTTTAGCATCCCCAGGCATCCACGCATACAAGTCACTGATGTGCACCTTTGGAACGTCTACATTTTAAAAAGTAAATTTAATATACACCATCACAATAAATCCATTATTTATTTGAGTTATTATAAGAAACATTATGAAATGAAGAAAATGTAATTCAGAAGAACAGAATATGAGTTGGCCTACTGTATGTTACCTGGCTGTGTGCCATGCCATAGGCTGTAGGCTAGTTTATTTAGCAGACAAGAGACTGTATGCTTAATGACATTCCATTACTTTATATTATATGATTGTATAGTAAGAAGAATATAATTGAACTTAGCTGGAAAAAAATAAAGGATATTTTTCCCATTGCGGAGCGGGTGCATATATGAAGTGTGTATGCTGAGCGTAAAAGTGATTATTTGAAACAGGTCCTATATGCTAGATTTAGAGTTATTTGGCAACTTAGAATGTCTTAGGGGCTGCAACTATAGGCGACTGATGATTTCAGAAAGTCACAATAAAAGCTGTGCTCCGTTCCTTGCATCAGGCTGCACATAGTGTTCTCTCATCAAGTGATCTTATCTTCACTCATCAGACTATTCTCAATTTAATCTAGTCTTTACTAATACGTCAAATTATTTTGTATTTAGATTGTCCTATTATGAAACGGGCATGAACACGGGCAGGGGGAAAAAATACATGTCAGCAGTATGCACTCGAATAGCTGACTCATGACTTTTGGTGTGGTGGTAATAGGGTCACCTCACCAAACACAATGACCAAATACAACGCTGTTTCTCTGTAAACAAATGAACTAACTTGGAGCATGCTTATAGATAAGGGCACTCAACATTTACTGCACTGACACAAATTACTAATGATTGGTTGAAAGACATTGAATATAAGATTGTGTGAGCTGTACTCTCAGATTTCAGTGCAGCCTTTGATATTATTAATCATAACCTGTTGTTGAGAAAACTTGTGTTATGGCTGTTTAACCTCTGCCATATCATGGATTCAGAGCTCTCTATCTAATAGAACTATAGAGGGTTTATAGAGGGTTTTCTATAGAGGGTTTTCTTTCATGGAAGATTCTCTAATGTCAAAAATGTAAAGTGTGGTGTACCGCAGGGCAGCTCTCTTGGCCCTCTACTCTTTTATATTTTTTACCAATGACCTGCCACTGGCATTAAACAAAGCTTGCGTGTCCATGTATGCATCAGCAACCACAGCTAGTGAAGTCACTGCAAACCTAAACAAAGAGTTGCAGTCAATGTTTGAATGAGTGGCCAGTAATAAACTGGTCCTGAACATCTCTTAAAACGAATCATTCCCTAAATTGTAGACTTCAGCTGAATCTGGTAATGAACGGTATAGTTGTTGAGCAATTTTAGGAGACTCAATTACTTGGTTTTACCTTAGATCACAGGTATCAAACTCATTCCACGGAGGGCTGAGTGTCTGGTTTTTGCTCTTCCCTTGTACTTGATTGATGACTTAAGGTCACTAATAAGTTAGGAACTCCCCACACCTGGTTTTCTAGAGCTTAAATTACAGGAAAAAAATAAAACCTGTAGACTAGGCCATTCATGGAATGAGATTGACACCCCTACCTTAGATTGTAAACAGTCATGTTCAAAATATACAGGTTCAACAGTTATAAAGAAGGTGAGTGGTCTGTCTGTGAAAGATGATCTGCTTTTCTGATACCATACTCCACAAAGCAAGTCCTGCAGGCTCTGGTTTTATCTGGATTATTGTCCAGTCTTTTAGTCAAGTGCTGCAAAGAAGGACCTTGTTATGCTGCAGTTGGCCCTGAACAGAGCAGTAATTATTGTTTTTCATTGTAATTCAGAGAGCTAATATCAATACTATGCATGTCAGTCTCTCTTCGCTTCTTGTTTTTATAAGTAACATGAATGTGTTGGAAATTCCAAATTGTTTGCATAGTCGACTTACACACAGCATTGACAGACACACCACCAGAAATGCCACTAGGGGTCTTTTCAAAGTCTCTTCAGAACAAATTCAAGGAATTTGCTACCGCACGGCAAGCGAGCGGTACCAATGCACCAAGTCTGGAACCAACAGGACCCTAAAAAGCTTCTATCCTCAAGCCATAAGACTTCTAAACAGGACTGCTAAATAGCTAATCTAATGGCTACACTGAGTACCTGCATTGATCCTTTTTTGCAGACTATGCACACACACATACTTGCACTCCAACACAAACACTTCATACGCCCACGCATAACATGCACACTGACGACACACACACACACACACACACTGCAACTACTGTCTATTATCTATCCTGTTGCCTAGTCACTTTACCCTTACATAAATGTTCAGTACATAGCTAACTTAATTACCTCGTACCCCTGCACATCAACTCAGTATTGGTACTCCCTGTATATAGCCATGTTATTTTCTACTCTCAAATATATATATATACACATACATATATAAGTTGAAGTCGGACGTTTACATACACTTAGGTTGGAGTCACCAAAACTCGTTTTTCAACCACCCCAGAAAATGTATTGTTAACTTCTTCGATATAGGGGGCGCTGTTAATTTTTGGATGAAAAAGGTTCCCGTTTTAAACAAGATATTTTGTCACGAAAAGATGCTTGACTATGCATATAATTGACAGCTTTGGAAAGAAAACACTCTGACGTTTCCAAAACTGCAAAGATATTGTCTGTGAGTGCCACAGAACTGATGTTACAGAAAAAACCCAGATAAAAATACAATCAGGAAGTGCCGCATTTTTTGAAACCGCCTCACGGCAATGACTCCTTATATGGCTGTGGAGGAGCTAGGAGTCAGCTTACCTTCTCCACGTTTTCCCCAAGGTGTCTGCAGCATTGTGACGTATTTGTAGGCATATCATTGGAAGATTGACCCTAAGAGACTACATTTACCAGGTGGTCGCTTGGTCTCCTCCGTTGCAATTATTGCGTAATCTCCAGCTGCAGTACTTTTCTGTTTGCTACTGAGGAGAAACCCAACTGCCACAAAGGATTTATCATCGAATAGATGTGTGAAAAACACCTTGAGGATGATTCTAAACAACGTTTGCCATGTTTCTGTCGATATTATGGAGTTAATTTGGAAAAAAGTTTGGCGTTGTAGTGAATGAATTTTCGTTTTTTTTTCTTAGCCAAAAGTGATGAACAAAACGGAGCGATTTCTCCTACACAAATAATATTTTTTGGAAAAATTAACATTTGCTATCTAACTGACAGTCTCCTCATTGAAAACATCCGAAGTTCTTCAAAGGTCAATTATTTTATTTGAATGCTTTTCTTGTTTTTGTGAAAATGTTGCCTGCTGAATGCTTGGCTTAATGCTATGCTAGGCTATCAATACTCTTACACAAATGCTTGTGTAGCTTTGGTTGAAAAGCATATTTTGAAAATCTGAGATGACAGTGTTGTTAACAAAAGGCTAAGCTTGTGTTTCAATATATTTATTTCATTTCATTTGCGATTTTCATGAATAGAAAAAGTTGCATTTATGCTAATGCATTATAGTTGAAGTATTTTTCTGTCGATTTCTCAGCCAAGCAGGATGAACAAAAGTGACGTGATTTGGTTTTCGCCTACCAAAATATTATTTTTGGAAAAAAGGAACATTTGCTATCTAACTGGGAGTCTCCTGAGTGAAAGCATCTGAAGTCCTTCAAAGGTAAATGATTTAATTTGGTTGCTTTTCTTATTTTTGTGAAAATGTCGCCTGCTTAGCATAGCATTATGCCATGCTAAACTTACACAAATGCTTGTCTAGCGTTGGCTGTAACGCATATTTTCAAAATCTGAGATGACAGTGTTGTTAACAAAAGGCTAAGCTTGTGTTTCAATATATTTATTTCATTTCATTTGCGATTTTCATGAATAGAAAAAGTTGCATTTATGCTAATGCATTATAGTTGAAGTATTTTTCTGTCGATTTCTCAGCCAAGCAGGATGAACAAACGTGACGTGAACCAAAATATTATTTTTGGAAAAAAGGAACATTTGCTATCTAACTGACAGTCTCCTCATTGAAAACATCCAAAGTTCTTCAAAGGTCAATTATTTTATTTGAATGCTTTTCTTGTTTTTGTGAAAATGTTGCCTGCTGAATGCTTGGCTTAATGCTATGCTAGGCTATCAATACTCTTACACAAATGCTTGTGTAGCTTTGGTTGAAAAGCATATTTTGAAAATCTGAGATGACAGTGTTGTTAACAAAAGGCTAAGCTTGTGTTTCAATATATTTATTTCATTTCATTTGCGATTTTCATGAATAGAAAAAGTTGCATTTATGCTAATGCATTATAGTTGAAGTATTTTTCTGTCGATTTCTCAGCCAAGCAGGATGAACAAAAGTGACGTGACGGTTTTCGCCTACCAAAATATTATTTTTGGAAAAAAGGAACATTTGCTATCTAACTGGGAGTCTCCTGAGTGAAAGCATCTGAAGTCCTTCAAAGGTAAATGATTTAATTTGGTTGCTTTTCTTATTTTTGTGAAAATGCTGCCTGCGGCCAGCACAGCCTAGCATAGCATTATGCCATGCTAAACTTACACAAATGCTTGTCTAGCGTTGGCTGTAACGCATATTTTCAAAATCTGAGATGACAGTGTTGTTAACAAAAGGCTAAGCTTGTGTTTCAATATATTTATTTCATTTCATTTGCGATTTTCATGAATAGGAAACGTTGCATTATGGTAATGCGCTTGAGGCTATGATTACGCTCCTGGATACGGGATTGCTCGTCGCTAGAGGTTAACAAACTATAGTTTTGGCAAGTCGGTTGGGACATCCACTTTGTGCATGACACAAGTCATTTTCCCAACAATTGTTTACAGACAGATTATTTCACTTATAATTTACTGTATCACAAGTCCATTAGGTCAGAAGTTAACATATACTAAGATAAACAGCTTGGAAAATTCCAGAAAATTATGTCATGGCTTTAGAATCTTCGGATTGACTCAAATGATGTCATTTAGCCTATTGGAGGTGTACCTGTGGATGTATTTCAAGGCCTACCGTCAAACTCACTGCCTCTTTGCTTGACATCATGGGAAAATCAAATGAAATCAGCCAAGTCTTCAGAAATAAAATTGTAGACCTCCACAAGTCTGGTTCATCCTTGGGAGCAATTTCCAAAGGCCTGAAGGTACCACATTCATCTGTACAAACAACAGTACGCAAGTATAAAAACCATGGGACCACACAGCCGTCATACTGCTCAGGAAGGAGATGCGTTCTTTGGTGCGATGCTGGAGGAAACAGGTACAAAAGTATCTATATCCACAGTAAAACGAGTCCTATATCGACATAAGCTGAAAGGCCACTCAGCAAGGAAGAAGCCACTGCTCCAAAACGACCATAAAAAAGCCAGACTACGGTTTGCAACTGCACATGGGGACAAAGATCATACTTTTTGGAGAAATGTCCTCTGGTCCGATTAAACAAAAATAGAACTGTTTGGCCATAATGATCATCGTTATGTTTGGAGGAAAAAGGGGGAGGCTTGCAAACCGAAGAACACCATCTCAACCGTGAAGCACGGGGGTGGCAGAATCATGTTGTGGGGGTGGTGCACTTCACAAAATATATGGCATCATGAGGAGGGAAATTATGTGGGTATATTGAAGCAACATCTCAAGACATCAGTCAGGAAGTTCAAGCATGGTCGCAAATGGGTCTTCTAAATGGACAATGACCAGAAGCATACTTCCAAAGTTGTGGCAAAATGGCTTAAGGACAACATCGTCAAGGTATTGGAGTGGCTATCACAAAGCCCTGACCTCAATCCCATAGAACATTTGTGGGTAGAACTGAAAAAGCCTGTGCGAGCAAGGAGGCCTACAACCTGACTCAGTTACACCAGCTCTGTCAGGAGGAATGGGCCAAAATTCACCAAACTTATTGTGGGAAGCTTGTAGAAGGCAACCCCAAACATTTGACCCAAATTAAACAATTTAAAGGCAATGCTACCAAATACTAATTGAGTGTATGTAAACTTCTGACCCACTGGGAATGTGATGAAAGAAATAAACCTGAAATAATTCACTCTCTACTAAGACTGGCTGTCGCCATTGGTGTTGTCTAATGGGGATCCTAATAAAATCAAAAATCTACATATTAAATTGAGCCAGTTTGCAGGATAATAATCCTGCAGCAGCAGGAAATGTGAATTATTTTGTGGATTATAATTAATTGACATGGCTTCATTTTTTTCTTCCAAAGCCAGCTTCAAACTATGGGGGATGGGTGGGAAATTCTGTCTTTGTGTCTTCAATAGAAAGTCATTTAAGATTTGGTAAACCCATTGTCGGGCTCTTCCGAACTCACCAGGAAGCTAGTAGCACTGCATCCGTATACCCTAGTATTTAAACAAGCCACATTTCACGAAAATGTCTAGGCATATTTATTCATTCAAGAAACAATACTGAACCACAGAAACAGTATAAACTGCAAATGTGAAGACAGTAGGGCTTTAAGTAATAATCATTGGCACTGCGTGGAAAAAGGGGCAAACCTCCACTAGATGAAGACGAATGAATGCTAGCGCTGAGGCCTCAACCCCCCAAAACGCTTGCTCGACTTTGATTGGTGTTTAATCAGTGAGTCTAGGACCTGCTTGCTGCCACAGCTCTGCGAGGTGTCCTGACTGCCGGGCAATTTGTATTTCTGATTAAACAACCCTAGGGCCTCTTCAAGCGGGGTGTTCAGCACCAGCAGGAAAGTGTCAATCTGCCAGACATCGCAAGTTGCAGGTGCAGTCTGTTGGAAAGCAAGGAGACAAACATTGAAAAGTCTATCACAGATGAAGATCGATGAACTGCGGGCGGACAAATAATGTCCTTATCATCCCAGATTGGGTTATTTGTTCAGTTGAGTCTATAAGGAGGCAGAGCAAAAGTATTTTATTAGTATCCCCATTAGCTGTTGCCAATTAGCAGCTACTCTTCCTGGGGACCAAACAGAACAGGGGAGATATACAAATTATCATTCCCCTCTCCTGCAATGAGGCAGCCATTGTGATTTACGATGCGGTACTGCCAGTGTGCTCATTTGTAGCTGACCAAACACATACGTTGCCGTGCCGTATTCCGATTGATTTAATGCCATGCTGCTGGGAGTAATCCACAAATTGTAAATGTTGCCCATCTCGGAAGGAACAAGAAAAACAAACTAAAATTTATTTTCCACAAAACAAAAAAAAACTCCTCTTATCCCAGCTTCAACAAAAGACAATTTGATATGAGTGTTCAACTTTTCACACAGCAAGTTCTGTGGGTGACGGGGTGTGCAATATGCAGCATCATAACAGAGTTTAGGTCCTTTAATTTATTTTTTTACATTTGAGTCATTTAGCTGACACTCTTAACCAGAGCAACTTACAGGAGCAATTAGGGTTAAGTGCCTTGCTCAGGGGCAAATCGGCAGAGCCTTGACAGCTCAGGGATTCGAACCAGCAACCTTTCAGTTACTGGCACAACACTAACCACTAGGCTACCTACCTCACGTCATTCCCAGATTGTAACGTGGGAGAGTGATGTGCTAGGAGAATAGGGGCTGACCCTGAGGCAAATTGTTGCAAGAATGAAAAAGGTAAAAGGATGAGAGATGGCAGTGTCCTGCATGTCACCCTCCTATTACCGAGGCCAGCACTCATCAGAGCTTTAAAAATGGGAAGAAAATCTATACTTTCAAACCAAATGACAAACGTTCTGAGCATCCGTGCTGAAAAGTTGATTGCACAGATGCCCACACTGAAAGAGAGAAAAATAAAGAGCTGTAACTCTCATGCCTTTCAATGTCATAGTGACATGAAATGTCATACCAAAATGGATAAATGCATGGAAGTTCTCTGGGTAGTCGCACGAAGAGGATGTTTTTATGGATTCTTCTGTGGCTTGAAACAGACTATTCAAAGTGGTTCGACTCACAATTGAAGTCTGAAATATTCTGGTTTCACCTTTTAAAAATGCACAGTATCTGTAAACATCCTTTGGGGGCTTTGTAAGGAAAATGTTTTACCTTCCCAAAACAATCACAATCTTTGAGGTTCCCTTAGAGGCCTTAGGTCATTTCCATGAGTGACGAGAGACCGCTTTATCAAGCAAAGCTTTCTGTGAAGACCTTCTACTTTTAAGAGGTTCAACTTTGACTTTCTACATTCACATGCTCAAAACATGACATTTCAAGTAGTCAAGGTATAATTGTATTCTATTTGTTAATTATAATATGGATCATGCCTTGCATCAGCTGTTCAAGAATTGATCCATACATTATTATATGGGTGTGCATCTTTCTTTAGTTATTCAATACACATATTGATACATGTGCTTCAATATGATAGAGGAACCATTTAATACAATAACATGGTTCAATGTCTGGCTTGGCCTAACGGTAATAAACATCATAAATGTGTTGGATTAAGGATAAGACCAGAGTGACTGTGGGAAAAGTATTGTCCTGTATGTGTATAAGGGAACGTCCTGCCCTTTAAGACAGAAACACCAATCACTTGAGGCTGAGAGCAAAGGTTAACTTGCAGCTGTGCTTTAGAAACAGACTTGTCTTAACTTTCTCATTTCTGCTATGAAATACCACCTCCGCTGCTGTCTGTACAGAAATCTACACCAAACCTGTCTCTCTCCAACCACCCCACCTTCTGCATGACATGCCTCCAACGGATCCTGCCCGGAGTGCAACGCTCAGATCAAGCTTTCAGATCAACAAAAATCTGAAGAACTTGGCAGAGCAGCTGAAAGAAGAGGCGAGACAGGAAAGGGCCAAAGATTATTGGTGCCCAGACCAACACCAGGAACTGAGCCTGTTCTGCAAGCTCATCTGCCTGGTGTCTAGGGATGGAAGCGAGCACGTCAGCCACTCAATCAGGCCTCTCAGAGAACAGGAGAATCAGGTGAAGAGGGAGGTGTTGGTTTGTTGTTTTTCTTGTTATTGCAGACCTCAGGACAACATAGAATAACACAACCACCACTTACAGAAAGAGGAATCTTCTGCTCTGAACTAAGATTAACTCCTGGGATGCAGGCTGACATGGACATGGCTGAGTTTGGGGGGTTTCTAAATTGATGGATACCTAAACCACAAGGTGATGTAATCTGCAAGACTGAAACTCCATCCTACCCTAGAAAACAAATAACGGTTTATTCTGTTTGTAACAACATTCCAGAGATCATTGTAACAAATTCGTATGAATGTTTTAACCATTTTTATCGCAGTATTTAGGTGACCCTCGTACTTGAATTGCTTTGTATAAATATACTAGTAAACACATAGCACATCCTGAAAAACGATAACAACAACGAACACATTCATCTGAAAAAAACACTTACATTCTTTACAAAATAACAAATAGAATTGATGTGAAAGAAAGTGTGAATGGCTGGTCATTTAAAGCAGTGGTTCCCAAACCTTTTTGGTGGGAACCACACATGCGGAGATCATCCGTTCACCTACTCTGCGTCTCACAAAGACACGGCGGTTGGAACTAATAAACTCACATTTTAACTCATCAGACCAAAGGACAGATTTCCACCGGTCTAATGTCCATTGCTCGTGTTTCTTGGCCCAAGCAAGTCTCATTTTCTTATTGGTGTCTTTTTATTTATTTTTTTGTACCTTTATTTAACCAGGCAAGTCGGTTAAGAACACATTCTTATTTTCAATGACGGCCTGGGAACAGTGCTGCCTGTTCAGGGGCAGAACGACCTTGTCAGCTCGGGGGTTTGAACTCGCAACCTTCCGGTTACTAGTCCACTAGGCTACGCTGCCGCCCACCCTTTAGTAGTGGTTTCTTTGCCGCAATTCAACCATGAAGTCTCCTCTGAAGAGTTGATGTTGAGATGTGTCTGTTAGTCTGTGAAACATTTATTTGGGCTGCAATCTGAGGTGCATTTAACTCTAATGAACTTATTCTCTGCAGGAGAGGTAACTCTGGATCTTCCTTTCCTGTGGTGGTCCTCATAAGAGCCAGCTTCATCATAGCGCCTTTTGCGACAGCAGTTGAAGACATTTTCAAACTTCTTGAAACATTCGTATTGACTGACCTTCATGTATTAAAGTAATGATGGACTGTCATTTCTCTTTGCTTATTTGAGCTGTTGTTGCCATAATATGGATCATCTTCTGTATACCACCCCTACCTTATCATAACTACTGATTTAGCTCAAACAAATCAAGGAAAGAAATTCCACAAATGTAACTTTTAACAAGGCACACCTGTTAATTGAAATGCATTCCAGTTGGCTACCTCATGAAGCTGGTTGAGAGAATGCCAAGAGTGTGTATAGCTGTCAAGGCAAATGGTGGCTACTTTGAAGAATCTGTTATGATATGTTTTGATTAACATTTTTTTGGTTACTACATATGTGTTATTTTATAATTTTGATGACTTCACTATTATTCTACAATGTAGAAAATAGTACAAAGAAAGAAATCCGCTGGCATGATTAGGTGTCGAAACTTTTGACTTGTACTGTATATCAACCTCTGAAATCGAGAACCAATTATTTCGATACATTGAATGGTTGCATACACTGAAGGACGAACATTCAGTGTATACAAGAAATTGGTTCTCACTGGTAAACATACTTCTAAATTCAATTGATTGCAAGTTCTGTGTGATCTAGTTCCTGTGTGTGTGTCCTGGCTTTTCCATTTAAAATGTGTGTACTCCACAGTGCAGTTCAACTTTCAAAGACATCCGAGGATATGAGCTGAACTGAATGCATTATCAAAGAAGTCTACAGTACAAGAGGGATGATGTTGATGTTCATGATGTTGTTTCATGGCTAATGCTCTACTGCTTTGTGTGAGAATTGGCCCCCTGCCCCTCTTCTAAAAAGTAAAGTCTTCTCGCTCTGGATGATTGAGATTGACTTCGGGATGAGGAAAATCTGTAAGGACATGTCTATTTTACACTCGTTCCTCTCTCTTCCTCTCCGTTTAACTGGGATATAGTCACTCCCGTTGTCTGTAGACAACATGATATCCTTCCTTAGGGAGCTTTTTAGTCATTCAGTTTTTATTGTTATTCTTTTGTTTTTTTTATCCTCTTATGTTTGTTGTGTACTACATTTTTTAATTGTTTTTTCCTGTGAAGCAAGTTGCATTCCATGTCTGAAATGTGCTGTATAAATAAAGCTTGATGTGATTTAATGGTAGAACATCAGTCCTTTGTGTAAAGACAAGGATTAAAAAGGCCTAGACCATGGCTGGTCTGGAGCTACGCACCGCTGCTTTCGCACCAAGGTTCCTAGAGATGAAAGGATTTTTAGTGAGACTATCTTCAATAGATTAGCCTTCATAAACTGACAGTAACTATCTTTGGTACCTTAATTATATTATTTCCTTATTTTCTGAGGAGAGTGTTGCCTTCAGCAGCCATTACACAGAGGGGGAAAGAGAATCATCTAAACCTCAGTGGACCAGACAGTTTAAATAAGTGGGGACAGGATGTTGACACTAGCAGATATGGCAGATTGTGCCCGCAACGTTTCCTCTCTTGTTGTTTCGGGATCGGTGGATTCAGCAGTGGCAGGGAACAGACTCACAACGTGGCTGGTTTAAGGGAGTTGACATATGCTGATCAAGCCCGGATTTTCTTTGCCTCCATATTCCCTTTCATCGAAGGCTGTGAGAACCCAGAAGCAGGAGTATATTTGACAGGGCTGCTTTCAGCACCGTGGAAAAACATGCTTAGAAATCAAATTGTGCACATGAGAAAAGACAACAGAAGATGTGCCAGAGTGGAGTCGGCCTTCTGAGCAATCCATTGTGTTACAGATTGTTGTTTTTCCTCCAAAAATGAAGAGGCTGCGACTTGGAAAGCTTCAACCCAAATCCTGTTTAGTTAAGCTATACAACAAAAATACACCTTTGATGGTCAAGACAACACCAATTCAAGTAAGCATATTGTCAAACATGAACTTAAACCATTTAAGTAGCAAGACTAATGGTTTAGAAAAGCCTGCCCTAGTAAGAATGACCATCTTCAATGATGTCCAGAGTCCCTCCACCTCTGTTTTTCGAAGTAGCCACTGCCCAGTAGCTTGTCCATTAACAAATGTCAGTCCTATTGTATTGTGTGAACACTAAAAATAGCAATTGAATCCCTCCCCCTCCAGAAACTGTAGCTCAGAATGCATGTTGTTCCGCAGTGCAGGTACTGGCTTCTCCTTTATAAATCAGGGCAGGACAAAGTAGGCCAGAAGCTCAAACTACCTTTTTACCGGCAGAGCCAAGGAAGCCTGCGTTTGATTGTCTCCCAGACGACCACTATGCACGATGCCTCATTTATTTTATCACAGCACCGGCACAGCGTGAAGAAACAGGATATCGGTAGTTCTGCAAGGTAATGAAAGTCACTGGAAGGTTTTATACCTCAAAACCCATTGAAAGTCAACTCGTTATCTCAGTCATCTAAGGGAACATACTTTGTGGGTTTTTCACAGAGCTCTAAGAGAGACTCAATGGGACCACAATAGAATATATTCACATTTACACAATGGTACTGTGTAAAGAACAGTAGAGGCAACAGCAGCAGGCTTCCACTGGGAGAGTTTGGAGCCTTTGAAGCACAATTCATTCAAAGAGCTCCCTGCTGAATATGCGCAAGAGTTAAAAAGCTAACATGGTTAAATATGCACAAGAACACAGTTTTCAGTCAGGATCCTATTTAAAAAAGGATAAGGACTGTTGAGCGCTTCAAACGCATTTATCAAAAAAAGACATTCTCCCAGAAACAAATGATGATACTTGTCATCATTTTCCAGCCGCATTTACAAGAAGATGAAAATAAACGGGATCTTTCCGGACATGCAAGTGATTTGTAAATGGAAAATGAAGTTTCAAAATGTTTTTCTTAGAATATTGATTAGAACAATATATACACAGACTATATCTTTCAATTCCTCTCTGGCAGTGAAATGGACTGCCTGAATATAATGCAATGTGCTTTTTAATTTCACAAAACAACCCATTGAGAATGAAAAGGCAACATCTGAACTCCAAAGTAAATATGTGTAATTTTGCTATTGAAAAGTAGGCTGCTGTACCTTTAAGATGAGGGAGCCATGAATCTTCTTGAGGATGTCATCCATCTCCATTAGTTTGGGCTGGATGAGGGAGCTGTGGGGTCCACTGATGTGGCCGATGTGGTCCAGGCCCAGGTAGTGCAAGATCAGAATGTCCCAGTCGTCTCTCTTCAGGGTGCTGTCTAGGTGACGCGTCACGTTGTTGTCAACCTAGGAAAAGTCAGGGCGGACATATAGTATCAACACAGAAAACTCCTGATTGTGTCATTGTTTCTGAATCTGACGAACTGTGTACAGTATAGGGGTGTGACGTTTAAACTCATTTAGGATCGTTAGTGTTTAGAAAAAATCTGTTAAGGAAGCTTTATTTTTTTACAAAATCACAGTGCAGTTATAGCAAAACTACTATTAACGGTCCCAATCACGATCATAAAGGCAAAAAAAAACTTTAGTATTACAAATACCTAATGCAACAATGCTGTAAGTAGTAAATGATTTGCCATGGATATAAAGCGCTCAGCACGTCATCGTCATTAACAATTGGAAAAATAGTGAGACAGGGAAGCGACAGCAGCAAAGTTCTGTATGGCAATTCTTTGAGAAGTTAAACGAGAAGGCGATGAAACGCTAACTCTGCGAGGTGGAAACGAGCTACAGTGGCAGTACAGGTGCAATGCTGAAAGAGAGGCACCGTGAGACCCAACCCATTGCTGGCAGCAGTTCGATAAGGGGCAGAGTGAGGAATTCCCAGCGCTGGTTGCAGAAATAATTGCAGTTGATATGCAGCGATTGTCAATGGTAGAGGAAGCCGGCAACAATACTCTAATGGCATATCTAGAACCAGACTAAAAGATGCCAGAAATCTGACATTGTACAATGATAGCTCTGCAAGTATAAAGCACAAGCTCTCAAACACCTTCCTTACGTGGCGATAACAGCAGATTGTGGGACGTCTGTGAACACGCTGTCATACATCACTGCAACTAGCCATCATATTGATGATAAGAAGCACGTACTGACAACTTGGAGGAGAGGCACACAACAGAGAACCTAAAACAGCATCAATACCATCATTGCTGAGTGGGTGAGGACAGCAGTAAGGTGAGCACTGTCTGGTATGGTTTCCACAAGTTACCACAGCCACAAATGTGGGGATGTAAAAATGTATGAAAACAAGAAGTATATTTTTGGATAAGGTTAGCAGTGTGGTTAAGGTTAGGGTAAGAATTCAAATCACATTTTAAGAAGAGAAATTGTATAAATAGGCTGGGTTTGACTTTCTAGCAGTGGTAACTAGTGACAAATGGTAGGCATATGGGGTCATATTCAGAACCACATATGAATTGTGAATTCACATCTTTTTTTCTTTCTTTTTTACATTTAAACGTAATATTGTTTTTTACATTGGTCACATCCCTAGTAGAGTATGTTTGAAGTATTACATAATAGAAAAAGATTCAACTTCAGTCAATATGACCCTGACCTTCAAACAGATAACGACATTGACTGACCACGGTGTAGTCGGACACGAAGAAAGAGGTCGTGCCATCATACTCCATGAAGTGCTTGGGGAAGAGCTTCACCCAGGTGTCGTCCCCGTAGAACACCATCCGCTTGCCCGCTGCCTTGGCCTGCCAGATGAGGTTGTCCTCCAGCAGCGCTGGGGAGTTCAGGTTCATCACCACGTCGATGAAGCCTGGGATACTACCTGTGGTCAGGGCCTAAAGAGGGAGCAGAAGGGGAAGGGCCAAGGGAGTTTGTCAACCTACGTACGTAAGCTAGCAATAGGCTAATTATGCAACATATTACCAGATGTAAAGGGTAAAAATCATTGTCTCTGTGTAGCCTATCAATGTTAAAGAAAGAGTAAAAATTGTCTCTGTGTAAACTATCAATCAGTGTTGTGTTGTTTGAGACCACCTAAAGTGAGACTGATTCAAGACGAGGACCAGAGCAAATCGAGTCCGAGTTAAGACCAAGACCGGAGTGGGGGCACAACCGAGTCAAAACCGATAAAGAGGGGATCAAGGGGTCTGAAACAGAGTCGAGACCAGAGAAATGTGAGTCCAAATCAAGACCATGATTTAATTTTGTCAAACACCACATAATAGGAGTTCAAAATGTCCAGAATTTCTGTGTTCCTACTTCAGAACAACATATGGATTCTTTAGGCATTCAGAAGTAAAAACAAATGCAGGCTGAGGGAAAATAGAGCCACTCTACAAATTATTACTAACCCACAAACACAGTGGGGAACAATGGGCCTTCCACACCTTCAGAGAAGGGCTAAGGATTTATAAAATAATTATTATAATAATCTGTTTTTGTTGGAAAGGAAATGGTTAACACTGCTAGTCTCTGGGGATATACATCTAGCTAGCTAAGTCAGCCATTGGCTAAGGCGGCCATCAGAAGCTAGATAAAAGGCATCAGCCATCTATCTGTATTAGGGCAACATTTTGGAGTGACAGTGGAATCAATCACTCAACATTTTGACTTACTGGGTGGAGCTGTTTTACAAAAACATATGGAAGCGTCTGCCTTCTTGAAGGCCAACAGGTCCCTCCCTCACTGTTCAATAGCGAGCAGTAGCTTTCCCACGGTCAAGTAGCTAGCTTTTGTTGTCGGCTAGTTTGCCGCTGATGCAGCAGGTGTTATCAAAGAGAATGTTGTTGCTAATTTGTTAGCTTCTCTCTTTAAAAGAATAACTTTCAACAAATTAAGATAATCTGGTTAGTGGAACTGTATTTTTTATTGCAGCGCGCTTGCTGTTAGCCATCTCTTTGAGAATAACTTTTGTGTGAACCATTGTTGCATTTAAAGTGGAACTGAAAGCATTTTAGCATCACTCCGATATGGTCATTTTCACGTTTTCATAAATTCATAGAATGTTTGGGTATTGGCGTATACTAAGACATTTGTGAAAATTATGTAGTAATATAGAAAGGGAGATTGGTAATGTACTTGGACAATTAGACAATGCAGTAAATAAAACATCGGTCTTGTCCAGGACCAGTCTATACAGACCGGTGTGCTATAGTCAATCACAGCTACACAAAAGCCACAAAATACACCTGAATGGATTTCTGCAAATATTGCATGTAAACACCATGGGAGTCCTCTTACATTTGGGAACTTTACACTCCTATTGATCAAACAACCATGAAAAGGTAGGCTCTCTCTAACTCAGTGCTTATATGCATATATCAACAACAAGTTCAACAACTAATGCTAGCCAAAGCAAGATGAGCTAAAGTCTAACAAAGGAACATTAGATAAACCATCTCGAACAGTTTCAGCTAGTTGGCCGTCAAAATTGTACTGATAAACGTTGGGGAATTTTATTTAATGTCCTTCTTCAGTTTGCCTACCATGCCTAACATGCTTGCCCCAACCAAGCACCCAAGTTAACTGGCTAAAGTTGGCTAGCTAGTGTAATAAACATATTAAACACATGTAATAACGCATTCACTGACTTGTCTGCCTGTGGCCTAACCATGCAATTATAGCTTGCGCACTGTGTCATAACCCTCCCCTCCCCCTGTCTTTCTGTAGATACTAATCGCACTGGTACAACCCTGTACGGGTGGCTGACTGAGATAACATATACACTGAACATATACACTGAAATTCCTAAAATACATACACCCGACCCCCTTCGGGATGGGCTACAAAGACAAAGAACTCTGTCGAGAACCAATGGGATATGGACACCAGGCTGGAGGGGACTGTCTATCACCTATAAGCAACCTACCAGAAGCCAGGACTACCAGAATCTACCTACGTCATTTCAATGTATTAAAGGGACTGCACATCATGTTTTCGGCCTCTCTTTCCGACGGTTCCATAAGAGCTAGACGAACGGGGCCGTGCAGCACGCTTTGCCAAATATCATTACGCTTGAATAAACAGTCTTTTATTATACCTTATCCGCCTTGTCCAGAGTCTCAACTTGATCTCATTTCTCATGTATCTATTCATCAACACTAGCTACTTCCAGACATAAATGAGAGAACACCTCACTCTGACCGTTTTACTCATAGTAGTAGAGCTGGTTAGGCTGCCTATTAGTTATCTAGAGCGTTCTTGACTAACTATGACTTTTTTTGCCTAAGTTTACTGACACCGGCCATATTAAGTGGGTGTTGCACATTCGTAAATTAATTCTTAGTTCTCAGACGAGAGTGCTCTGAAATGAGAGGAGATAGCGAACTCAAGAGATATGCTAACTGGATAACAGTCGTTCAAGTTCTTGCTAGCTAACCAAATGACACCTGCATCTCTAGCTGTGTATTGCCACCGAAAAACAACCCCTCCAATGGCATGACATGACATTCTCCTAGCAGCTGGCGTTGGGCTCCGTGTTTTTAGCTTGCTACATACATAGAAATGGTAGCCTATTAGCCACGTTATGACTAACTTGTGATCAATGCCTTTGCTAGTTAAATTGTATTGACATTCCCAGACCGTTTTTGTCCAGAATATTGAGTCATTGAAACTGAAACATGGCAGCAAACAATGTACCAGGCCAGCTCTGATTTACAACCTGATAGCAATACTTCCTCCACTACCAAGAAATGTATTGGTTAATTCTATTAATCATGCATTGAACTGCATCCATCTCTTCTGCCAAATATGCCTTAGTGTACGTCATGGAAAGTTGAGTCAAATCTATTTTTAAAACTTATAAAGTTGGTTCTGTAGCATAAACTGGGAATTTTATATTTTTTACTGATATGATATTATTCTATTTCATATCTGTAAAGTAGTTGAAACACTATCAGTTAGACTTTAAGTCACTGTTTACTCTGTGCTAAACATGAAAAGTGTTTCTAGAATGGGAAGTAATAGTTGTACATTTCAATTGGATAATGCTTAATGGTTGTGTTTTTGTATTCTTATGATTGGAACCTACTGGCTAATTATGTCCAAGTCTATGGACTGCTTATACTTTAACATCATGCTGTGTGTGACTGCTGTCTTTCCATCAGCCCTATGCAGTGGTGCCTAGAGAAGTGAGTATACTCTAATTTTGCCAAAAAGTTCCCAAATGGCCCGCCCAGCGAAGAAAAGGCGCGTGTGTGAAAAGTGTTTTTGTATGCATGTTTTTTAAGAGTTTTCCTATCGATCTTTCTGATTTTCACTTTTAAATTATTATTTTTTAGAAGAAGACAACTTTGATCATTTAAGTCTTCAACAATGCTGAAACCACATCAATCTGATTGGGTGGGCCTGTCAGGGCCTAGCTCCCCAGTGGGTGGGCCTCTGTCCACCTAGGCCCATTCACATCTTCCCTACAAACAGCACATGATGACAATTGCACATCACAAATAGCCTACTAACCAACCCTTAGAAGTAAACTTTTTCAATACCTGGTTTGCATACCCATTGTTGCCTTTGTTAGCATTTAGATCTTATGAATTGAAACATCTTTCCTACCATACCAGCTACCCATTGAGCTGGTATGGTAATCAGTTGAGAGCTGCACACTTGCTGCCTGCAGATGATTTTCCGCTGAAACTAGCTGTGTGTGCAGTGCGCATTTGAATATATTTCACAGGCTTTGCGATTGTGTAGGCTACTTTGTGCATGACTTCTCTATTGTACTACATAATTGCTAAATCATATACCTCCACTACACTACCATGATATGCGGTAGAGATTAAGAAGTGAGTATACGCAATGCCCACAAACAAAAGTGGGTATACGGCTTATACCCGCGTATACCCTCCACTGCACCACTGGCCCTTTATACTTTACAAAAAGTGCACTTTCCTACAGTGTGTGCTGGAATTACGATTGCTGTCCTTTCAGAATCATGAACCTGTCACACACTGAAGGCCTATAGGTTCGCCAGTGCACAAACGTGTCTATAATAAAGGCTGTTAATTAAGATATTAATGTTTTAATAGATAAGTAAATATTTGGCCTGAAGAAGCACTTTTATGCGCCCTCTGAATGAAAGCTGTTTTACTCTGCTGGTCTCAGGAAGAAATTACGAGTCCTTACTAGAGGTCGACCGATTAATCGGAATGGCCAATTAATTAGGGCCGATTTCAAGTTTTCATAACAATCGGAAATCTGTATTTTTGGGCGACGATTTGCCGATTTTGAAAAATTATTTAATCTTTATTTAACTAGGCAAGTCAGTTAAGAACACATTCTTATTTTCAATGACGGCCAAGGAACGGTGGGTTAACTGCCTCGTTCAGGGGCAGAACGACAGATTTTCACCTTGTCAGCTCAGGGGATCCAATCTTGCAACCTTACAGTTAACTAGTCCAACGCAATAATGACCTGCCTCTCTCTCATTGCACTCCACAAGGAGACTGCCTGTTACGCAAATGCAGTAAGCCAAGGTAAGTTGCTAGCTAGCATTAAACTTATCTTAAGTTAGTCACTAGTTAACTACACATGGTTGATGATATTACTAGATATTATCTAGCGTGTCCTGTGTTGCATATAATCTGACTGAGCATACAAGCAAACAAGTATGCATTGTGGCAAAGAAGGGGGTCGAGTGATAAGTGGCAGATATGTGAGAGCAGAATCCACCCCGTATACTAGTGTCATAGAGCACGTCACGGCAATGCAAGACAGGATAGCCACAGTCATGCCCATCGTCAGAGAGCACATGAGACAAACACAAGAACACCAGCGGTACACTTATAACCGGCAGGCTACCCTGAGGGAATTTCAACCGGGAGATAAGGTGTTAGTGCTGATCCCCACGGTAGAGTGTAAACTACTAGCCACATGGAAAGTATATGTGAAGTATATGTGACCATATGAAGTACTGGAGAGAATAGGAGAAGTCAATTATCGGATCCGACAGCCAGGTCGACGGCCCCAGGAACAGATTTATCACATAAACCTGTTAAAAGCATGGAGAGAGAGAGAAACACTAATGGCCACATACCCCACACACATTCAGGAGACAGCCGAAGTAAATATTTCACCCACTCTGTCCCCAGCACAAGTACAGGAAGTAAAGACCCTGATCCAGAAAAACAGAGATGTGTTTTCAGAGGTACCTGGCCGAACTGAGGTTACGGCTCGTGATATTGTTTCCCTACCAGGGAGAAAAGTGAGTATGAGGCTATATCGGGTACCCGAGGCTCGACGGGCCGCGATTAGAGCAGAGACTGAGAAAATGTTGACAGCTGGAGTGGTCGAATAGTCACATAGTGAGTGGTCTAGCCCAATTGTGATGGTCTCCAAGCCCGATGGGTCTTTGCGGTTCTGTAACGACTTTCGGAAGGTAAATGAAATCTCGAAGTTTGATGCGTACCCCATGCCCCGAGTAGATGAACTACTGGAGAAAATTGGTCATGCTTTGTACATTACGACCCTTGATCTGACAAAAGGGTACTGGCAAATTCCTCTGAACCCCAGGGCCAAAGAAAAGACAGTCTTTGCAACACCTGACGGTTTGTTTCAATACACCGTCATGACATTCGGCTTACACGGGGCCCCAGCCACCTTTCAACGGCTCATGGACAAAGTCCTAAAACCGCACAAAGCATACGCTGCGGCTTATTTAGATGACGTGGGGATCTACAGCCCAGATTGGGAATCCCACTTACCCCGGGTACAGGCAGTGTTAGATGCCCTTAGAAAGGCAGGGCTCACGGCAAACCCTGCCAAGTGTTATGTGGGGTTAGAGGAAACAGAGTATCTGGGATACACTGTGGGAAGAGGGTTAATCAAACCCCAACATAAGAAGGTGAAGGCCATTAGAGAATGGCCGAAACCAGTAAATAAGAAGCAGGTCCGAGCCTTCCTAGGGCTGACCGGTTACTACCGGAAGTTCATCCCAAATTATGCCACAGTGGCCGCCCCACTTACCGACATGATTAGAGGCAGAGGGACAAACATGGTCAAATGGGATGAAAGGGCCACCAAAGCATTTAGGACATTACAGGAGGCTCTCTGCTGTAACCCAGTGCTGGTGGTACCAGACTTTGAGAAAGAGTTTGTGGTTCAGACGGATGCCTCAGAGGTCGGCTTGGGAGCAGTACTATCCCAAGAGATAGAAGGGGTGGAACACCCCATCCTGTTTTTAAGCAGGAAGCTGGAACCACGGGAAACCAACTACTCAGTCGTTGAGAAAGAGGCGTTGGCAGTAAAGTGGGCTCTAGAAAGCCTGAAGTACTACCTGCTGGGGCGCCACTTCATCCTCATCAGTGACCATGCCCCACTCACCTGGATGCATAGGGCTAAAGAGAAGAACGCTCGGGTGATGCGGTGGTTTTTGAGTCTCCAACCGTTTCATTTTGACTTGAAACACAGAGCAGGGAAGGAAATGGGAAACGTGGATGGGTTATCCCGCATGCATGCATATTTTGCTGCGGTAGCCCGACCTAGGGGGTCGGATCTAGGGGGAGAGATATGTGGCAAAGAAGGGGGTTGAGTGATAAGTGGCAGATATGTGAGAACAGAACTAATAAACGGGCTCTGCCCGATCACTCAAATGGCCACCCCTGTCAGAACTACAGATCACAAAATGGCCGACCGCCAAAACTACAAGTCCCAGAAGCAAGGGGAACCCTCAGAAGGTGGAGCCGACTCACAGATAAAGGTTCAAGAAAAACCAGGAAGAGGAAGAGAGAGTGCTGGAAGGAGCTATGAACAATAGAGAAAGAGACTATAGAGATTGGCTGGATTTACCGTGTATGAGCTGGATTGTTTTGGACTTACCTGTTGGCGTTTGGACCTGGACCTACCGAGAACCCGATTCGTGTACCGAACCCTGCTATCCTTGACCTCGCCTACGGCCTGGGTGGACCAGGACGGAGAAACAAACACACAGGTTCCTGTTCGAAAAAACTCTCATTCTTGGGTGATTTGGTGACAGTTTACCACTTAGTTTGTGACAAACGCTCCTAACCTTGAAGAGGTTTGCCACAGTATCTAAGTATCAGCAGATCTTTGTTGTGCGTCAAGCATTGCGCTGTTTATGACTTCAAACCTATCAACTCCCGAGATGAGGCTGGTGTGACCGAAGTGAAATGGCTAGCTAGTTAGCGCGCGCTATTAGCGTTTCAAACTTTACTCGCTCTGAGCCTTGGGGTGGTTGTTTCCCTTGCTCTGCATGGGTAACGCTGCTTCGATGTGGTGGCTGTTGTCGTTGTGTTGTTGGTTCGAGCCCAGGGAGGAGCGAGGAGAGGGACGGAAGCCATATTGTTACACTGGCAATATTAAAGTGCCTATAAGAACATCCAATAGTCAAAGTTTAATGAAATACAAATGGTATAGAGGGAAATAGTCCTATAATAACTACAACCTAAAACTTCTTACCTGGGAATATTAAAGACTCATGTTAAAAGGAACCACCAGCTTTCATATGTTCTCATGTACTGAGCAAGGAACTGAAACGTTAGCTTTCTTACATAGCACATATTGCACTTTTACGTTCTTCTCCAACACTTTGTTTTTGCATTATTTAAACCAAATTGAACATGTTTCATTATCTACTTGAGGCTAAATTGATTTTATTGATGTATTATATTAAGTTAAAATAAGTGTTCATTCAGTATTGTTGTAATTGTCATTATTACAAATATTTATTTTATTTAAAAATCGGTCAATTAATCGGTATCGGCTTTTTTGGTCCTCCAATAATCGGTATCGGCGTTGAAAAATCATAATCGGTTGACCTCTAGTCCTTACTGTCCGAGACGGAGTACAAATGTATCCGAATATGTGGTATCAAGACCATACTCAATTACTACAACACTGCTATCAATGTTACAGAAAAGGTCAAAATCATTGTCTCCCTGACTACCAATGTTATTTCGTTATGCTAGCATCAACATTTACTAAAGTGTAATTTGCAGTAGAAATAGGCTAACACCAGAGCTACTGCAATTACAATGGGAAATGGGTGTAAGACTGTGTTCCAAACAATCACTGAATGACCAACTGTGTACCATAAACAATTCAAGTAGCATTGTATCACATGCTTTTGTGTCCTCCTCAGCTAGTTAAAGCCAATGAAGCAACTCACATAGGCCTGGATGTTGTTGGCAGTATCTCACTACTCAGTCACATGCGATGCATATCAGCATGTTTTCACACCGCAACGCCTTGCATAATCACTGTGATTTCTCACAATCAGGAATTCTGGGGCAATTAACCTTCGGTCAGCCTCACAGAAGGAAGCAGAAAATGGTGCGAAATCTAAACCACGTGATGGATTCCATGCTTTGTTTTCCTCCACATGGTTGTGCAGGTGTTTTAGTCCATTAGTGCAGCGGAGCTAGCAGTATTTGGGAGGGCCTGCTGGCATTTGGAATTCAAGCAAAACTAACAGAATTATCTACATTTAGGCTAGGCCAAAACTGAAGGAATTAGGCCTAATTTTAGCAGCAGAATGTCTGAATGACTGCAAGCATGCTTGCCTATATTCACATACTCAGTGCATACTACTCAACACTGCCAGAAAACCTTAGCACTCTAGCCTAACATATCTCACACTAGCCTAATTGTCAAAACAACTCCACTCAAGGATTGACCAAAGAATAGCAAGCCTAGGGGGACGGTTGGCAGTGAGCCAAACACAGATGTGAAGATACGGTGGTGAATAAAATACTAAAACCAAACACTAATTGTTAATCATTATTTTATCTTTTGTACCATTGTGTTTTATTATCTCGTGGGAAAAAAGGTCTGCTAAATCTGGCTCTGGCACCATTTTAAAGTTGATGACGCTGTTGCCCAAGTCATTAAAGTCATTAAAGTCTTCGGAAATAAATTATTTTGGTGTTTTAGTTTGGGAAGTCATCATGGATATGCAGTTTTTTAAACTCCCCCAGATTAAAATAAAAATATGTTTGAAGTCGGCGGCTGGGGACAATGCCCCCCTACTCCCCCAGTTTTACTCTCCAGTGACACTTCGGTTCTCTTAAGAGATGTATTTTTACACAAACTTCAAAAGGAGGTAGGGCATCATTGAAAATAAATTATATCGCTTCAATGCTGCATGTAGTTAGATCATGAGTGGAACAAGATGTGATAAAGAATCGATGTGATACGCTTGACAATCACCTACCTATCAACTGCATCACGAACATGATCAAAAGCTAGACTAAAAAGGGGGGTAAACTGTCAATCCAAGGAAAAAGGAATTCATAAAGCTGACATTTACAGTGTGCTGAAAGTACAAATAGCCTACCTCAGATAAAGCCATTTACTTTACCTTGGAATACTAGCCAGAATATTTGTTCATGGAAGCAATTGTTAAAACTACAGTGCTAGCATTTTTCTAAAGCTGAATGATCTACTATTCAGAACCCCAAAGTGGTCCAAATGGATATCTTTAGATCACTACTCTGCCACAGTGTCAAATCCTGATTGGAGCCAACTTATTCATTTTCAAGCTAGGCCTACATTTCCAAAGTCAGCAGAAACTTTAGATCAATGCTTGACTTTTGATCTTAAGCAGGCTCTCTACACAAACCCTAGAGCAGCAGTTCCCAACTATTTCTATTCCGGGGACCACCATTTGTGAATGTAACAAATTAAAGGCCTATTGTTATTATAAAACCTTAGCATTATGAAAAGTTATGCAAAATTGCCTAGAATACTATTAATACTCCCAACTGTTATCTTTGGAAGACAAAAATCTAAAATAAATAAAACAATGTGAACCTCCTGTAGGTTGAAAACCACAGTTCCAGGGACAACACCAGTCTATCCATTCATGATGGTTCTGCTCACACAAACAACACAACCCTCCCTCCATCTGTGAGAGAGAGAACTCAGTTGAAGACTGCACCGGCTTGTTCTTAGATGTGGTGGGAAAACACTCAAATGCAGGAGAAAAGCTTGTATCAAGCATGGTTTCTACCGATTTCATCATTGGGAGGCTGGGGAAACACAGGATATTTGTTGAGGCGACTCCTTCTCCTGCATAGGATGTGACTAGCAGGCAAAATAAATATGTTTGTTGAGCATTGGAGTCAATTCCCCCCAGAATATCTAATGTTGGGGCCTGGTGGAGGAACAGAGGAAACCAAGGGAAGCCTTGTCTGAGCTCTGGAAGAAGCAAGGACCAGACACAGACCAGACGCATATTAGTCTGTGTCCGAAACAAAGTAGTCACTAGTATGTTCAGGGAACACGCTGAAACGCAAAATGCATTATTGAGACTTAGCACTAAAGAGGGCCTCAAAAAACTAGCATTGCATAAGAGTTATAATGGGGGAGGCAGGTAGCCTAGTGGTTAGAGCGTTGGACTAGTAACCGAAAGGTTGGTGGATCAAATCCCCGAGCTGACAAGGTAAAAATCTGTCGTCCTGCCCCTAAACAAGGCAGTTAACCCAATGTTCTCTGGGAGGCCATCATTGTAAAGAAGAATGTGTTCTTAACTGACTTGCCGAGTTAAATAAAGGTTCAATTTAAAGAATACAAACATTTAAATAAGCTAGGTTCATTACAAATGAGGACAGAGATATGAGCATGTCCTAAAATGGACACCACTGGTGCCTTTATATCAGCAGGCTTATTATACTTTTCCCCAGAGTCTTAGTAATGCAGATTATCTGATTGCTTTGTTCTTTTCCCAGGGCATTTTATATTAGTCCTACATATTGTCCAGAAACCAATATTCTAAACTCAGCAAAAAAATAAACTTCCCTTTTCAGGACCCTGTCTTTCAAAGATAATTCGTAAAGAGTCTAATGACTTCTCAGATCTTCAATGTAAAGGGTTTAAACACTGTTTTCCATGCTTTTTCAATGAACCATAAACAATTAATGAACATGCACCGGTGGAAAAGTCATTAAGACACTAACAGTTTACAGACGGTAGGCAATTAAGGTCACAGTTATGAAAACTTAGGACAATAACGATGCCTTTCTACCTACTCTGAAAAACACCAAAAGAAAGATGCCCAGGGTCCCTGCTCAGCTGCGTGAACGTGCCTTAGGCGGGCTGCAAGGAGGCATGAGGACTGCAGATGTGGCCAGGGCAATACTTTGCAATATACGTACTGTGAGACATCTAAGACAGCGCTTCAGGGAGACAGGACGGACAGCTGATCGTCCTCGCAGAGGCAGACCACGTGTAACAACACCTGCACAGGATCGGTACATCCGAACATCACACCTGCGGGACATGTAGAGGATGGCAACAACAGCTGCCCGAGTTACACCAGGAACGCACACTACCTCCATCAGTGCTCAGACTGTCCGCAATAGGCTGGAGAGAGGCTGGGGACTGAGGGCTTGTAGGCCTGTTGTAAAGAGGTCAGACATCAGACATCACCAGCAACAACATCGCCTATGGGCACAAACCCACCATCACTGGACCAGACAGGACTGGCAAAAAGTGCTCTTCACTGACGAGTCGCGGTTTTGTCTCACCGGGGGTGATGGTCGGATTCTCGTTTATTGTTGAAGGAATGAGCGTTATACCGAGGCCTGTACTCTGGAGCGGGGTCGATTTGGAGGTGGAGGGTCCGTCGTGGTCTGGGGCGGTGTGTCACAGCATCATCAGACTGAGCTTGTTGTCATTGCAGGCAATCTCAACGCTGTGCGTTACAGGGAAGACATCCTAGTCCCTCATGTGGTACGCTTCCTGCAGGCTCATCCTGACATGACCCTTCAGCATGACAATGCCAAGACAGGAATGTCAGTGTTCTGCCATGGCCAGCGAAGAGCCCGGATCTCAATCCCATTTAGCACGGCTGTGATCTGTTGGATCGGAGTGAGAGAGCTTGGGCCATTCCCCCCAGAAATGTCCCGGGAACTTGCAGGTGCCTTGGTGGAAGAGTGGGGTAACATCTCACAGCAATAACTGGCAAATCCGATGCAGTCCATGAAGAGGAGATGCACTACAGTACTTAATGCAGCTGATGGCCACACCAGAAACTGACTTACTTTTGACCCCCCTTTGTTCAGGGACACATTATTCCATTTCTGTTAGTCACATGTCTGTGGAACTTGTTCAGTTTATGTCTCAGTTGTTGAATCTTGTTATGTTCATACAAATATTAACACGTTAAGTTTGCTGAAAATAAATGCAGTTGACAGTGAGGACGTTTATTTTTTTGCTGAGTGTATATCCTCCTCCCTGAGCAACTGTCATCTTCATTATTTACTGAAGAGGATGACTAACCACACACACATCACTATGGGTGAACACAACATTCAAGGGAAAGGTACATCGAGATGAAAATGTATAATGGATCTAAAGCAGAACTGAAAGAAACTCCTCATTCTTCCTATTATAATGGAATAAAAAAGGCTAATGTCTGATTTATTGATTGATTTGTCAAAACATCTTTCTCATAAACCTAATGAACCTGATTGGCATTTCACCGGTGGATGAATCCAAATGCTGCAAATCCTTGCAACCCTCATGGAAGTCGTGTCCAATTTAGGGTCATCATGAGCAGACAGGTCTACATGATTTCGGCCCGGTTTCCCATACACAGAGTAAGCCTACACAACTGGATATTTACACTGCTGCTACTCGCTGTTTGTTATCTATGCATAGTCACTTCACCCCAACCTACATGTACAAATTAACTTCACTAACCTGTACCCCCCGCATTGACTCTGTACCCCCTGTATATAGCCTCGTTATTGTTATTTTATTGTGTTACTTTCTATAATTTAGTTGAACTCTTTCTTGAACTGCACTGTTGATTAAGGACTTGTAAGTAAGCGGTAAGGTCTAGCTAGATATGTTGCATTCGGCACATGTGACAAATAGTTTGATTTGATTTTAAACATGCTTAATGAAGATTCTCAATTTAAAGTGCCACTCCTGGAAATTTAGAGATGCCTTGTCTAAATGTTGAGAGCGGATAGCCATTTACTATACATTGTGTGATAGCCTAGTTCCCTTTACTGTAACACATAGTCTACCGAATTCCTTTACTCTTTCTTCCCTCTTCCCTCACCAAAACATCTTTCTCCTAGCAGTATGTTCTTGTTACAGTGAAACTGACGGTTTAGAAATTATACACCGGCAACAAAAACGTTTTCCTATGTGTCCATTCCAATGAACGGATATGGATGGGAAAGGCAGAGCTAGAGCTGAGAGGTAATTCTTCAGAAGCAGAAATGTCCTACTGGGAACGGACAAATCTTTGGAATGCTAATGAGTTCAATTTGTGTATGTGTAGAGCAAGTTGTCAATCTGAGAAAAATAAACTAAATATTTCCTTCACACAAGTGTTTTTAACAGTGCAACCTGAGGGCATGTGTGAAAGCGTTCGTCCCTGATAAGTAGATATTAACTTTAATTTTCCAATTTCTGGACCAAAGCAATGAGCAAAAGGGTCATTGTCGATGATGAGTGCAGTGGCAAACATTTATCATCAGGGAATCATCAAGTACCACTAGTCCTGTGATGAGCTTGTGTTCACTCACTGGTCTTCGCTTAATAACATAGGCTTCACCTCATTTCATTGTTATTAAGTCTGGATCACACACTACGAACTGCAGTATTTGAGACAGCATAGCCAGTAAAGTACGGCGACCCTGAGAAAGACATCCAAAAATAGACAGAGCCAAAAACACAGGCTTGGTCTTCACCTCGACAACCATATTTATTTTCAAATGGCCCCAATTTCACCTTTGTCAAAGGAATAAACCATATACAATCTAACTCATAAGAGAACTCCCTTTCTGCAAAGGTCTTCTCAACTCTGATTGGGTGATTTCTGAACACACCGTTGCTTTACCTGCAAAGGCATTATTCGGTTCTGAAAATACTTTCTCTTATCACTTAAGTGGGTAGGAGAAGTGAAAATAATCCAGGGAAACTAATTGGAATGGGCCTGTGTGAGTGTATGCCTATTATCAACAACAGGGAACTGGGCCACAAAAGCCTTTCCTATGTGCCTCACAACACAAGAGCAGCTCTACCCAGAGTACAATTCTGACAATATGTACAGTACCAGTCAAAAGTTTGGGCACACCTACTCATTCAAGGGTTTTTCTTTATTTGAACTATTTTCTACATTGTAGAATAATGTCGAAGACAAGAATACCACAAAATAACACATGGAATCATGTAGTAACAATTTTTTTTTTTTTAACAAATCTAAATATATAGCTACTCTTTGCCTTGTTTCCAGCTTTGCACACTCTTGGAATTCTCTCAACCAGCTTCACCTGCAAGGCTTTTCCAACATTCTTGAAGGAGTTCCCACATATGCTGAGCACTTGTTGGCTGCTTTTCCTTCACTCGGCCGCCCAACTCATCCCAAACCATCTCAATTGGTTTGAGGTCAGGTGATTGTGGAGGCCAGGCCATCTGATGCAGCCCTCCATCACTCTCCTTGGTCAAATAGCCCTTACACAGCCTGGAGGTGTGTTGGGTCATTGTCCTGTTGAAAAACAAATGATAGTCACGCTAAGCGCAAACCAGATGGGATGGCGTATCGCTGCATAATGCTGTGGAAGCCATGCTGGTTAGGTGTGCCTTGAATTCTAAATAAATCACTGAAAGTGTCACTAGCAAAGCACCCCCACACCATTACACCTCCATGCTTTTATGCTGGGAACCACAAATGTGGAGATCATCCGTTCACCTACTCTGCGTCTCACCAAAAAAATCTCAAATTTTCACTCGTCAGACCAAAGGACAGATTTCCACCGGTCTAATGTCCATTGCTCGTGTTTCTTGGCTCAAACAAGTATATTCTTGTTATTGGTGTCCTTTAGTAGTGGTTTCTTTGCAGCAATTCGACCATGAAGGCCTGATTCACACAGTCTTCTCTGAACAGTTGATGTTGAGATGTGTCTGTGGAACTCTATGAAGCATTTACTTGGGCTGCAATCTTAGGTGCAGTTAACTCTAATGAACTGCAGCAGAGGTAACTCTGGGTCTTCCTTTCCTGTGGCGGTCCTCATGAGAGCCAGTTTCATCATAGCGCTTGATGGTTTTTGCAACTGCACTTGAGAAACTTTCAAAGTTCTTGAAATGTTCCTGATTGACTGACCTTCATGTCTTAAAGTAATGATGCACTATCGTTTCTCTTTGCTTATTTGAGCTGTTGTTGCCATAATATGGACTTGGTCTTTTACCAAATAGGGCTATGTTCTGTATACCACCCCTACCTTGTTACAACACAGCTGGCTCAAACGTATTAAGAAAGAAAGAAATTCCACAAAATAACTTAACAAGGCAAAAGCATTTCGGGTGACTATCTCATGAAAGTGGTTGAGAGAATGCCAAGAGTGTGCAAAGCTGTCTTCAAGGCAAATGATGGCTACTTTGAAGAATCTCAAATATAGTTTTGATTTGTTTAACACTTTTTTGGTTACTACATGATTCCATGTGTGTTATTTCATAGTTTTGATGTCTTCACTATTATTCTACAATGTAGAAAATAGTAAAAATAAAGAAAAACCCTGGAATGAGTAGTTTTGACTGGAACTGTATATCCAATGAAATATTTATTTTCCTCAACGATTCTCTCAATTACATCCTTCCCCAAACAGCCTTTTCTGGGCTCGTTCCTGTCAGACAGCCAGAGGCTGGCTGGTGTACTCCTAATGAATGGGCTGGTTCTCTGGGTGATTCTGATTTGAGTTCGTTGGCTGTGTCATACCAGTTGATTGGGTGCACTGCAGTGATTTGGGAAGACGCAGTATTCCATGACTGCAATCTTGCACTGCCATCTTCTGGTAGGAATGAGAACGTCTCAAAGTTCTGCTGATTATTCTTTACTGCTTATTCAGTGTAAGCTATTTGTGGCAGCTGTTTGAATCAAAGTTTACATTGAAAATCTAGAAATGATCTATTAGGCCTAATTAGCCTACTTGGTGCTAGATCCAGGTTGACATTTTAAAGTAGAGTAATGTAATCAAATGTCTTCAGAATAAGGTGGCAGAGTACAACTTTTCTGTGTCTCTTTGAACCACATAACCTATAGATTTAATGACCTAAGTGGTGACTATGAGAGATGTCAAAGGTTCAGGCTGCTACACAGTCACTACGGAAGCTCTAGTCTAGAGCGGTTGGTTAAATTGTGTTTAGGAACATTTTTAAACTCCATGGTTAAAGTAGTGAGAAATATATGTAATTGTCGTAAAAATCTGCGAGAGTGCTTAATTTACTATCATCCTAAATCTTTAATAATTTTGACATTATTAATTATTTAAATGTGTTCGTGTTGAGACTTAACCCAGCTGTCATTTTCAGACTACGGTGGCTAGAAAGAAAAAGAAATGAGGCGCTCCTCCCATAAACATCTCTGGCCTCACACGAATTCATGGATTTGAAGGTCAAGCTATCACTCAAATTAAAGCCAATCGCCATCGCTATTTAGAAACCGACCTGAGGTGTCTATTCATTTACACCTTATGGAACAGCGGGGACTAAGAAGCAACACAAACAGGCATACAAACACACGATAGCATACGCACTATACACACACGTACACATGGACTGTACTGTATATATATGTGGTAGTGATGGAGTAGGAGCCTGAGGGCACACAGTCTGAATGTAATGTTTTTAAAATTGTATAAACTGCCATAATTTTGCTGGACCCCAGGAAGAGTCCATAATAAATACAAATACATAAACTGTTCACATCCACCTTGTTGGCGGACAGAACATTTTGCAGGTTTAAAGCTTATTTCCTGCAATTATACAATTTTTGGCATGGGTTAAGGAGAAAATGTTGCCGTTTTAAAGCAATTTCTTTTGCAATTCTATACATTTTGTCACGTCTAATGTGTACTCATGTGATATTTGAGTTACTCAAACATTACAACAAAATCTATGGGCTAAAAAAACATAGCTATAAAACGTTAACTGACATGGACTAGATGAGCTAGACATTTCTGACAAGTTAAAAATAGCTCTCTAAGGCATGCAACTTTCAAGAGTAAGATGAAAGACAGACTGAGTTCCCCAGCTTTGAGCCTCACACTGTTGTGGAAATTGACCCACTATGCTGTTTACTTTTTTGCATCGACATCATATCACCGAGTCTACCTTTAATCAATACAGCAAATCACTTGGGTTAGTTCTCTAAAAAGACATCAGTTCACACAGGCTCACATTTTGAATTAGAAAAAAAAAAAACATTTTAGGACTTTTGTGTTTGGTCTGCTGACGGACTTCATAATGGTTTACAACTCAATCAATGAATCAATAGAAACTGAGCCCAGTTGGGTGGGTGAACAATCATCATGCAAGGTTAAACAATTAACATATGACAACCAATGAAAGGTATACCTGACTGTGTCACAATCACAAAGCAACATATTCACTGTAGAAAAGAACCCCTGCACACGCCATATTACCTCTGCATATTTATTGCAATATCGTGAGTGAGGGAGTTATCTATTCTACAATTAAGTTCTAAAGGGCTATAATTCCTATACCACAATTTATTTGTATTTTTTTTATTTAACCAGGTAGGCCAGTTGAGAAAGCGTTCCCATTTACAACTGTGACCTGGCCAAGATAAAGCAAAGCAGTGTGACAAAAACAACAGAGTTACACACAAACATACAATAACACAAAAGAAAAGAAAAATAGAAATATCTATGTACAGTGTGTGCAAATGTAGAAGGGTAGGGAGGAGGCAAATAAATAGACTATAGATGCAAAAATAATTACAATTTAGCATTAATACTGGAGTGATAGATGTGCAGATGATGATGTGCAAGTAGAGATACTGGGGGCGCAAAAGAGCAAGACGCTAAGTAATAATATGGGGATGGGGTAGTCGGGTGCGCTATTTACGGGTTGGGGCGGCAGGGTAGCCTAGTGGTTAGAGCGTTGGACTAGTAACCGGAAGGTTGCAAGTTCAAAACCCCCGAGCTGACAAGGTACAAATCTGTCGTTCTGCCCCTGAACAGGCAGTTAATCCACTGTTCCTAGGCCGTCATTGAAAATAAGAATTTGTTCTTACCCGACTTGCCTGGTTAAATAAAGAAAAAATAAATAAATTACAGATTGGCTGTGTACAGGTAGTGATCGGTAAGCTGCTCTGACAGCTGATTCTTAAAATTAGAGAGGGAGATATAAGACTCCAGCTTCAGAGAATTTTGCAATTCTTTCTAGTCATTGGCAGCAGAGAACTGGAAGGAAAGGCAGCCAAAGGAAGTGTTGGCTTTGGGAATAACCAGTGCAATATACCTGCTGGAGCGTGTGCTACAGGTGGGTGTTGCTATGGTGACCAGTGAGCTGAGATAAGACAGGGCTTTACCTAGCAAAGACTTATAGATGACCTGGAGCCAGTGGGTTTGGCGACAGATACGTAGTGAGGGCCAGCCAACGAGAGCATACAGGTCGCAGTGGTGGGTAGTTTATGGGACTTCGGTGATATAACAGATGGCACTGTGACAGACTACATCCAGTTTGCTAAGTAGTGTTGGGGGCTAATTCGTAAAGGACATCCCCGAAGTCAAGGATCGGTAGGATAGTCAGTTGTACGAGGGTATGTTGGGCGGCATGAGTGAAGGAGGCTCTGTTGCGAAATAGGAAGCCGATTCTAGGTTTAATTTTGGATTGGAGATGCTTAATGTGAGTCTGGAAGGAGAGTTTACAGTCTAACCAGACACCTAGGTATTTGTAGTTGTCCACATATTCTACGTCAGAACCGTCCAGAGTAGTGATGCTCGTCGGGGGGAGGGTGCGGGCAGCAATCGGTTGTAGAGTATGCACTTAGTTTTACTAGCATTTAAAAGCAGTTGGAGGCAATGGAAGGAGTGTTGTACAGCGTTGAAGCTCGTTTGGAGGTTTGTTAGCAGTGTCCAAAGAAGGGCCAGATGTATACAGAACGGTGTCGTCTGCATAGAGGTGGATCAGAGAATCACAAGCAGCAAGAGCGACATCATTGATATAGAGAGAAAAGAGTCGGCCCGAGAATTGAAACCCTGAACCCTAAATTAGAGTTAGTTATGGTGGCGTTTCACATTCTTACCTTGATTCTGGGCATTGTAACTGTAGGAGGTCTTGCCTTGGCCACGAAGCTGTGTGTGGAGCCCCTCTCCACCAAGTGCCTGATGTAAGGCATGTATTTTCTCCCATTTGGACCAAACACAAAGTCCTCCCTGAGAGCATCGATCAACACTATCACTACTCTCTTGAAAAGGGCGTCTGGGACTTTGGAGGAGTTGAGGGATCTTCCTGCAATGCCAAAGAAAATGCCAGTTACCAACACATTATATCCATTGAAGACAACACCGAGGAACAAATGGGTAGGATAGCAAAATAATGACTGTATTACCTTGTCATTCAAGCAATTACCTAGCTAGCTATCCAATGCACAACAACATAGCTAGCTGAGAGCATAGTATAACAATATCACACTAATTGGGGTATAGCTAGATAATGTCAACACAACACACCGGTAAAGGGTTCAGGCGGAACATCTGACAACTTGCTCTTCGATGAAAAAGAAGATTTGATAGGGACTGGGAAAAATCCCCTAAGAAACAAGGCAATGCCTAATACCTCCAGTATGAGACAAAAACAGGCAAAAACAGACGAACGTATCCTCATTTTGCTGACTGACTGGCTGGCTTGCTAGCTGACTACTATGATATGAAAGGATACACGTTTTCTTGACAACAGCGTTTGAATTAATCGTCTGACTCTTGCACTCGCTACACTGATAGCTAACGTTAGCGAGCTAGAGCTTGCTTGCTAGTAGTTAGCTTGCTGTCATGAATGGCTCTCTCGCCGACTAGTTCGCAAACTCGCCCCAATTTTGCAAAAGTATTTTTTCTTTACAATAACAAACAAAACATTTTGTGGCATATTCATCAACACTGCAAAACATGTGTTTACACCAGTTGGAAAATTATTTCAGGAGCTGAAGCTATCAACTGGTGTTTCGACTCATGTCCGTGTTGGTTTAAACCAGCTACGGGTAGTCGAAGCAGTCCAAAAATGTACATGAAATTTGTGTAAACTTCGAGAATAATCACAATACGTCCAATGATTTATATACACAACCAATGATTTATATACACATCATTGAGTGAAACATGTTTGGAAAAGATTCAAGCTATTGTCGATATTTGTGATTTTTTAAATAAAGGCAAGTTAAATGTATTACATGTTTGTGATAAGCTGAATGGCCAAAAGAGAGATTTTTGGGTAAAATACAGTAGCTAGGCCAACCTTTTTGGATACAACATAAAACAGCTCGTGGTTTGCTGTAATGATTTATTTTGCAAAGCTCTGAGGTGAAGGTTCCCCTGGGTACAAATCTAAAAATCAGCTCCCTCCCCCAATTCTAACCTTAATGTCCTACTCCTGTCTCCTTTTCAGCTCATTTATCACCTGATGTATTTAGTAAAAGTCACATCTCAATAGCGAATCCAGGTATCCTCATGACACAGCACAAGTGGGGGGCTTTCCTCTTTAGATTTTTAAAAAATCCTTTAGTGTGTGTACTTTACTGTATTTATGCTTGAGATATCACTTTTCAACAGTTAAGGCGCCCACATAAATAGGTTCCGTTTGCTTAGCTAGGCGAAGCGAACTTCTGCACTTGCATACTCCCATACTCTCTTTGCTTAAAAAACAAGAAAAAAGCAGCAATATTACTGTTGTTTGTCCCTCTTGAGCCACTGTAGCAACAACATAACCATAATGCTCTCATAATGTCAGTGCCCGGAGAAGACACGTTTTCGAGGTGAGCAGGATGATTATGAGATGGCGTTAACTCAGATGCCACCGGGCCTCAAGCAAAACCAGGAGAAAAGGAATATTGGGACAGGGACACAGAAAGATGGATTTCTGAGGAGGAATGGAGGGGAAAAAGTGGAAGAAGAGATCGAAGAGAATGAGGAAAGCAGAGGTTGGATTTGAATTTGAGGAATATGGCAATAAAAATGGAGATGGGGTTTCAAAGAAGATTGGTGTCAAGTGCAAACAGAGTGAGCCGAGCACCAGACCAAGTTCTGGAGGTGAAATGGAAGTGAATGAGGGCGAGTTAAGTGAGGTGGAAGATGTGGTGAAGAGCTCGGAACCCGAGCCAGGGATCAATGGACATGATAAAGAAGAATCTGGTCCAGTAGGAGTGACAATTTTGGAGAAAGTGGATCCTTGCCTTTTGGCAGATTCATTTGTTGTTTCAGGATGGGTGGGAAAGGCGTTGGATGCAGTTGAATCAGTGAAGGTAACCTGTAGTGGACTTGTGATATTTGTTTGTGTTTCCTCTGACCAGAGGGAGCAGGCACTACATGTCACCCAACTTGGGTCAAGATCTGTTGCGTGCTTTGCTCTTAGGAACAAGGCACCATTGAAAGGAGTAATTTCTGAGGTCGTGTTACGTTTGGAGGTGGAGCAATTGAAGTTGAATATTCCTGGTGTTTGTGATTCCTGCCGTTTGGTGCGACACAGACCCGTGGTGAGCGTTTGTGAAATAGAGGAGTCACTGTCTTTTAGAGTTTTGAGTCAGTCTTTACCCAACAAAGTCATGTTAGGATATATCAGTTATGGGCCTCCCGAGAGGTGCAGCGATCTAAGGCACTGCATCACAGCAGTCTAAGACACTGCATTAATACAGCCCAGTCTGTGTCACAGCTAGTCGTGACCGGGAGACCCATGAGGCGGCGCACAATTGGCCCAGTGTTGTCCGGGTAGGGGAGGGTTTGGCCGGCTGAGATTTTCTTGTCTCATTGTGCTTTAGTGACTCCTTATGGCTGGCCCGGGCACCTGCAAGCTGACCTCAGTTGTCAGTTTGACAGTGTTTCCTCCGACACATTGGTTCAGCTGACTTCTGGGTTAAGCAAGCAGTGTGTCAAGAAGCAGTGTGGCTTGGCAGGGTCATGTTTCGGAGGACGCATGGCTCTCGACCTTCGCCTCTCCCAAGTCCATAGGGGAGTTGCAGCGATGAGACAAGACTGTAACTACCAATTGGGGAGAAAAGGGGTAAAAGTAAAAAGAGAAAAAAATAAACAAAAAAAGTATATATCAGTTATCCTGTCAGAGCTTTTGTGTCGAATCCACTGCGTTGTTTCAATTTTATGGTCATATTGCAGCAGTTTGTAGGAGGGAGATTCCAAGATGTGCAGGGAAGGCATGGCCTAGAGGACTATGTAGTTTCGGTGGATAAAGTTGTGTGTGTCAACTGTAGGTGTGCCATTGTAGGTGTGCCCATGTTGCTGGGAATCAGAAGTGTCCAGAGCGAAGGAGACAGGTTGAGGTGGCTAGAGTCAGTTTAGTGCAAAAGGTGTCGTTTGCTGAGGCAGTGAAGAAACTAGAGGAAGATGGGTCAAGGGTGAGGGATCCTGAGAGGATGACTGTGAGTAGGAGGTCTGTGCCAGCACAGAGTGTTGCAGGTTTAGGTTTTTCTATTTATGTTTTGAGGTTGGAATTGAACACGTATAATACATTAGCACATAGGGCGCACCGATTGGTGTCACTTCATTAGTCAGTATGTGTTGCACCTGTGACAGTTGCCATCTTGTTAGTGGGAAGGTGTTTTAACTGTGCTGGCCCAGGTGCTATTTAAAAGTGGCTGACCCAGCGCTCCAGTTATTTTTTTGTCATCTGGCAGGCCGACTGGACCTAGCTATCTCGGCTGCTGGCCGGACCTACAGTACCAGTCAAAAGTTTGGACATACCTACTCATTCAAGGGTTTTTCTTTATTTTTACTATTCTCTACATTGTAGAATAATAGTGAAGACATAAAAACAATGAAATAACACATATGGCACATATTGTGTAGTAAACAAAAAAGTGTTAAACAAAGCAAAGATTCTTCAAAGTAGCTACCTGTTGCCTTGATGACAGCTTTGCACACTCGTGGCATTCTCACAACCAGCTTCACCTGGAATGCTTTTCCAACAGTCTTGAAAGAGTTCCCACATTGTCACGTTCTGACCTTCGTTCCTTTTTTATGTCTTTATTTTAGTTGGTCAGGGCGTGAGTTGGGGTGGACATTCTATGTTGTTTTTCTAGGTTTTTTTTCTGTTGTTATATTTCTATGTGTTTGGCCTAGTATGGTTCTCAATCAGAGGCAGGTGTCAGTCGTTGTCTCTGATTGGGAGCCATATTCAGGTAGCGTGTTTTCTATTGTGTATTGTCGGTGGTTCGGGTGGGCATTATATGTTGTTTTTCTCTGTTTTGTTCTGTTATATTTCTATGTGTTTGGCCTAGTATGGTTCTCAATCAGAGGCAGGTGTCAGTCGTTGTCTATGATTGGGAGCCATATTTAGGTAGCCTGTTTTCTATTGTGTTTTGTGGGTGGTTGTATCCTGTGTTAGTGTTTTCACCATACGGGACTGTTTCGGTTGTTATTTTGTTCAGTGTTCTGTTGATTTATTAAATATATCATTATGGACACTTACCAAGCTGCACATTGGTCTGATCCGTGCTACTCCTCCTCTGAAGAAGAGGATTTCCGTTACAGAACCCCCCCACCAAAAAAGGACCAAGCAGCGTGGTAACGGGCAGCAGAAATCTCCAGACTCATGGACATGGAAGGAGATTTTGGAAGGCAATGGATCCTGGGCACAGGCTGGGGAATATCGCCACCCCAAGGCAGAGCTGGAGGTAGTTAAAGCAGAGCGGCGGTGGTATGAGGAGGCTGCACGGCAGCATGGCTGGGGCGAGAGGCAGCCCCAAAAATCTATTGGGGGGAGCACACAGGGAGTGTGGCTAAGTCAGGTAGGAGACCTGAGCCAACTCCCGTGCTTACTGTGGAGAGAGGTGGACCAGGCAGGCACCGTGTTATGCCGTGAGGCACACGGTGTCCCCGGTGCGCAGGCATAGCCCGGTGCGTTACAGCGCAGCGCCTCGTATCGGCCGGGCTAGAGCGGGCATCGAGCCAGGTGCCATGAATCTGGTGTCCAGTGCGTCTCCTCTGGCCGGGGTACATGGCACCAGCCCTACGTATGGTGTCCCCGGTTCGCCAGCACAGCCCAGTGCGGTCTTTTCCACCTCGCCGCACTGGCCTGGCTACAGGGAGTATCCAACCAAGTAGGGTTGTGCAGGCTCAGCGCTCGAGACCTCCAGTGCGCCACCACGGTCCGGTCTATCCGGTGCCTCCTCCACGCACCAGCCCTCCGGTGGCAGCCCCCCGCACCAGGCTGTCTCTCCATCTCCTCCCTACAGGTGCTCCCGCCTGCTCAGCACTGCCAGAGTCTTCTGTCTGTCCTGAGCTGCCAGAGTCTCCCGTCTGTCCTGAGCTGCCCAGAGTCTCCCGTCTGTCCTGAGCTGCCCAGAGTCTCCCGTCTGTCCTGAGCTGCCCAGAGTCTCCCGTCTGTCCTGAGCTGCCCAGAGTCTCCCGTCTGTCCTGAGCTGCCCAGAGTCTCCCGTCTGTCCTGAGCTGCCCAGAGTCTCCCGTCTGTCCTGAGCTGCCCAGAGTCTCCCGTCTGTCCTGAGCTGCCCAGAGTCTCCCGTCTGTCCTGAGCTGCCCAGAGTCTCCCGTCTGTCCTGAGCTGCCCAGAGTCTCCCGTCTGTCCTGAGCTGCCGGAGTCGCCTGTCACTCCGGCGCTGCCGGAATCACCTTTCACTCCGGAGCTGCCGTAGTCTCCCGCCTGTCCGGTCCTGCCGGAATGTCCCGTCCATTCGGGACCCGTTGCTAGGGTCCCCAATCTGGGGTCAGTGGCGAGGGTCGTCTCTCCTAAGGTGCCACATAAGTGGGCCGAGACTATGGTGGAGCGGTGTCTATGTCCCGATTTAGAGCCACCACCGCGGTAAATGCCCACCCAGACCCTCCCCTATAGGTTCAGGTTTTGCGGCCGGAGTCCGCACCTTTGGGGGTTACTGTCACGTTCTGACCTTAGTTCCTTTTTTATGTCTTTATTTTAGTTGGTCAGGGCGTGAGTTGGGGTGGGCATTCTATGTTGTTTTTCTATGTTTTGTTCTGTTATATTTCTATGTGTTTTGCCTAGTGGTTGTATCCTGTGTTAGTGTTTTCACCATACGGGACTGTTTCGGTTGTTTGTTTGTACTTTTGTGATTTTGTTCAGTGTTCTGTTGATATATTAAATATATCATTATGGACACTTCCCACGCTGCACATTGGTCTGATCCTTGCTACTCCTCTTCTGAAGAGGAATTCCGTTACACACATATGCTGAGCACTTGTTGGCTGCTTTTCCTTCACTCTGCGGTTCAACTCATCCCAAACCATCTCAATTGGGTTGTGGTTGGGTGAGTATGGAAGCCAAGTCATCTGATGCAGTACTCCGTTACACTCCTTCTTGGTGAAGCCCGGAGGTGTGTTGGGTCATTGTCCTATTGAAAAACAAATTATAGTCCTACAAAGCGTGAACCAGATGGGATGGCGTATCACTGCAGAATCGTGTAATAGCCATGCTGGTTAAATGTGCCTTAAATTCTAAATAAATCACTGACAGTGTCACCAGCACAGCACCCCCACACCATCATACCTCCTCCTCCATGCTTCACGATGGGAACCACACATGTGGAGATCATCCGCTCACCTACTCTGCGTGTCATAAAGATATGGCGGTTGGAACCAAAAATCTAATTTGGACTCAACAGACCACAGGACTGTTGGGGGCCGGTAATGCAACTTATTGGCTGCCAACTGCCACTATAAACCTCCCAAAAGACACAGCCATAACATTTCCTGAAAAAAGTCTGAATAAATATAAGATATATCAAGAAATCTGTCATTTTTACATTTTTGATGCACAATTTTACATCTAGCTAAGATGTTTACAAGTTAAAACATGTGCATGGAAACTTGTAGTTGGAAACTATTTTTTTCCTGTTTATTAAAAGTGTTGGAAAAACTTGTCAATAATCAACTGACTGGCTTGTTTGATGTCTATAATATTCTCTCTGGTATGTAATCTGGTTTCTGCTCATGTTATGGATGTGTCACCGCAACCTTAGATTTGGGTATGTCATTTTAGGAGAAAATTTAAAAAAGGGTGGATCCTTAAGAGATCCTAAAGAATGTCACCATTGTCATTTTAAGCAATGTTGTGCTGCTATTTTTATTGACTTGGCCAAAGATTTTGATACAGTAGATTCTATTCTATTCTATTCTCGTGGGCCGGCTAAGGTGTATTGGTGTCTCTGAGGGGTCTTTGGCCTGGTTTGCTAACTACCTCTCTCAAAGAGTGCAGTGTATAAAGTATAAAATCTGCTCTCAGCCACTGCCTGTCGCCAATGGAGTACACCAAGGCTCAATCCTAGGCCCCACGCTCTTCTCAATGAACATCAACAGCATAGCTCAGGCAGTAGGAAGCTCTCTCATCCATTTATATGCAGATGATAGTCTTATACTCAGCTGGCCCCTCCCCATATTTAGAGTTAAAAGCTCCAAAACAAAGATTTCTTAGTGTCCAACAAGCTTTCTCTGCCCTTAGCCTTGTTCTGAACACCTCAAAAACAAAGGTCATGTGGTTTGGTAAGAAGAAGAATCTCCCCACCGGTGTGATTACTATATCTAAGGGTTTAGAGCTTGAGGTACTCACCTCATACAAGTACTTGGGAGTATGGGTAGAAAGTACACTGTCCTCGTCTCAGCATATATCAAAGGTGCAGGCTAAGGTTGAACCTAGAAATGGTTTCCTCTATCATAATTGCTTCTCTTTCACCCCAGCTGCCAAACTAACCCTGATTCAGATGTCAATAACAGTTGGTGCGCGATGTCTAATATTAAAGATGTCTTGAGGTATTGCTCGCCTGAGGTAGAGTACCTTATGATAAGCTATAGACCATCTACCAAGAGAGTTCTCATATATATTATTCATAGCCATCTATTTACCACCACAAACGGATGCTGGCACTGAGACCGCACTCAACCAGCTGTATAAGGCCATAAGCAAACAAGAAAATGCTCATCCAGAAGCGGCGCACCTAGTGGCCGGGGACTTTAATGCAGGCAAACTTAAATCTGTTTTACCTCATTTCTACCAGCATATCACATGTGCAACCAGAGGGGAAAAAAACTCTAGACCACCTTTATTCCTCACACAGAGACGCATACAAGCTCTCTCTCGCCCTCCATTTGGAAAATCTGACCATAATTCTGTTCTCCTGATTCCTGCTTACAAGCAAAAACTAAAACAGGATGTACCAGTGACTCACTCAATACAGAAGTGGTCAGATGACGCAGATGCTATGCTACAGGACTGTTTTGCTAGCACAGACTGGAATATGTTCCGGGCTTCATTCAATGAGATTGAGGAGTATAACTCCTCAGTCATCGGCTTCATCAATAAGTGCATCGACGACGTAGTCCCCACAGTGACCGTACGTACATATCCAAACCAGAAGCCAAGGATTACAGGAAACATCCGCATCGATCCTACCAGATGAGCTAAATGCCTTTTATGCTTCCTTCGAGGTGGGCAACACTGAAGCATGCATGAGAGCACCAGCTGTTCTGGACGACTGTGTGATAACGCTCTCGGTAGCCGATGTGAGTAAGACCTTTAAACAGGTTAACATTCACAAAGCCGCGAGGCCAGACGGATTACCAGGACATGTACTCAAAGCATGCGCAGACCAACTAGCAAGTGTCTTCACTGACATTTTCAATGTCTCCCTGACTGAGTCTGTAATATCACATGTTTCAAGCAGACCACCATAGTCCCTGTGCCCAAGGAAGCGAGGGTAATCTGCCTAAATGATTCCCGCTCCATAGCACTCATGTCTCCATGAAGTGCTTTGAAAGGTTGGTCATCAACAGCCTCATCCCAGATACACTAGACCCACTCCAATTTGCATACCTCTCCAACAGATCCACAGATGACGCAATCTCAATCGCACTCCACACTGCCCTTTCCCACCTGGACAAATGTAACACCTATGTGAGAATGCTGTTCATTGACTACAGCTCAGCATTCAAAAGCATAGTGCCAACAAAACTCATCACTAAGCTAAGGACCCTGGGACTAAACACATCCCTCTGCAACTGGATTCTGGACTTCCTGACGGGCCACCCCCAGTTGGTAAGGTTAGGCAAAAACACATCTGCCACGCTGATCCTCAACACTGAGGCCCCTCAGAGCTGTGTGCTTAGTCCCCTCCTCTACTCCCTGTTCACCCACGACTGCGTGGCCATACACGACTCCAACACCATCATTAAGTTTGCTGACGACACAACAGTGGTAGGTCTAATCACCGACAACAATGAGACAGCCTATAGGGAGGAGGTCAGTGACCTGGCAGTGTGGTGCCAGGACAACAACCTCTCCCTCAATGTGAGCAAGACAAAGGAGCTGATTGTGTCCTACAGCAAAAGACAGGCCTCCATTAACATCACAGGAGCTGTAGTGGAGCTGGTTGAGAGTTTCAAGGTCCTTGCTGTCCACATCAACAATGAACTATCATGGTCCAAACACACCAAGACAGTCATGAAGGGGGCATGACAACACCTGTTCCCCCTCAGGAGACTGAACAGATTTGGCATGGATCTCCAGACACTCAAAAGTTATGCAGCTGCACCATCGAGAGCACCCTGACCGGTTGCATCACCGCCTGTTATGGCAACTGCTCGACATCTGACTGTAAGGCGCTACAGAGGGTAGTGCATATGGCCCAGTACATCACTGGGGCCAAGCTTCCTGTCATCCAGGACCTATATACTAGGCGGTGTCAAAGGAAAGCCCCAAAAATTGTGAAAGACTCCAGTTACCCAAGTCATAGACTGTTCTCTCTGCTACCGCATGGAAAGCGGTACCGGAGCGCCAAGTCTAGGTGTCTAGCGTCAAGTCCAAAGGCTCCTTAACAGCTTCTACCCCTAAGCCATAAGACTGCTGAACAATTAATCAAATGGCCACCCGGACCTAATTACCTCGACTAACCTGTAACCCCGCACATTGACTCAGTACCAGTTCCCCCTGTATATAGCCTTGTTATTGTAATTTTATTGTCATAGTTTTATTATTTTTTGCTTTAGTTTATTTGGTAAATATTTTCTTAACTCTTTCTTGAACTGCACTGTTGTAAAGTAAGCGTTTCACGGTAAGGTCTACACTTGTTGTATTCAGCACAGATGACAAAGTTTGATTTGATCCTCCCCATGCTAGATTACAGAGAAGTCTGGCAGGTAAGCGTGCTCTCGAGCGGCTAGATGTTCTTTAACATTCAGCCATCAGATTTGCCAACAATGCTCCTTATAGGACACATTACTGCACTCTATACTCCTCTGTAAACTAGTCATCTCTGTATACCCATCGCAAGACCCCCATGCTTATTTATAAAACCCTCTTAGGCCTCACTCACCCGCATCTGAAATACCTACAGACTGGACAGTTTTATCTCCATCTCTTCATTCAAAGACTCAATCACGGACACTCTTACTGACAGTTGTGGCTGCTTCACGTCATTTATTGTTGTTTCTTCCTTCTTGCCTTTGTGCTGTTGTTTGTGCCCAATAATGTTTGTACCATGTTTTGTGCTGCTACCATGTTGTGTTGCTGCCATGTTGTGGTTCTACCATGTTGTTTTCATGTGGTCTTGCTACCATGCTGTGTTGTAATGTGTTGCTGCAATGCTATGTTGTTGTCTTAGGTCTCTCTTTATGTAATGTTGTGGTGTCTCTCTTGTCATGATGTGTGTTTTGTCCTATTTTTAAAAAATCCCAGCAGACGTCCCCGCAGGAGGCCTTTTGTCTTTTGGTAGACCGTTATTGTAAGGAAGAAGTTGTTCTTATCTGACTGACCTAGTTAAATAAAGGTTAAATAAAATAAATAGTGCACTGCAGAAAGTAGGGCCTAGCTGCGGTTGCACTCTCTTGTTGAATGAAGGCAAACCCTTAATTGAATTGTCCCATCCTTAGTTCCCACCACTACTAATTGTCCAATCTCCAATGAAGGGACATACCCTTCGGCTAACGAACTTTGACTTTCCCCAAGAAAAAATATAGTGTCTGAGAACAGCCGGGAAAAAAACCTGCCGAACACCAAAATGAACAAAAACATAACCCAATTTGATCAGGAAAGCATGCGACAGGCTTAACATTTAGGTCAAAATGTTTCAAGTTGACCCCCAAAAATGATGCAAAGTAGGGCTAGGACTACTGTATGCTAGCAACCTGACAAAGTCAAAACATACAAAAAAATACAGAAAGCAATAGCATGCTGTCTAGGCCTATGCATGACCACCGCACTTGCTATGTGTGACCACAGCTCTTGGCTCAAGTTTACCATATGCTTCCCAGTCTAAACAGTTTGCGGCATAGACAATATGACAAGGAGCGCAAAACAGGGGGGGCAGCGTTCTGCTTTTTTTTGAGAAGGGTATAATTGCATACCCCAATTAGAGGTGTTTCTGATGTCAAGTTACACCCATTGTTGCTCACCATTGGTCCCTGGTCATTTCTTTCGAGTCGGGGACAACTGTTGTTGACAACTGTAACATTGTAGCAAAGCTTAACCTCAACCTTTTCATAAACTTAACCTGCAGTCTCCTAACCTGCCAAGCTAATTCACCTAACCTGCCACGCTAATTCAACTAACTAACCTGCCACATTAGTTATCCTAACCTGCTATGTAAACAAATAATTTGTGTCAAGAAACCATTAACACCGGAACTGACCAATTGCAGGTATCAATGGCCGTTTTCTGATGTCAGGGAACACTCACTTCCAGAAATGGACTGAATTGCGGTCTGCAATTACACCATATTGTCAGTGTTGTCAACTTAGCGACCTTGTCGCTACATTTAGTGAATATTCAGACCCCTCTAGCGACACATTTTCAAAAAAGTGATTAGCGGCAAATCTAGCGACTTTTTCTGGTGTTATTTGAGAATTTTGGAGACTCTGATGTGAAAGCATGTATTGTTCTTACTCTTCTCAACATGCAGCGGGTGCTGCCGTGGACCCCACCCCTGTCCCAAAGCACTCACAGGTGGCAGCCCCTCCCAGCTGCAGTCAGAGCAGGAGATGTTCACCCCTCCACGTCCAGATTACAAATGAATCTCGCATGCGGGAAGCCGCCGCTGGCTGATCACGCCCTGGCTTACATTAAAAAAACAATTAACCTGAATTAGGGCCAGACAAGTTACCATACTTTTCTCACATTGCCATTGACAGTTTTTTCTATTGTCTCTTTTTGGTCCATTTAGAGTGTTAATGTAGATTGTATATGAAAAAATGTAAAACATTTTATGGTTAAAAATGTTCATGTTTTACTGTAACTTGTTGGAGGCTCCTAAGTGGACCATAAGGTTAAAAACCAAACCAAATTATGAAAACTAAACTATAAAACAAAAAACAAAAAAAATTGAATAAAAAATCGAATTAAAAACTAAGTCCGCCAGAGTCTCTTTTGGGTCACTTTTGCCGGTCCTAAACCCGGATAAAGGAGGAGGGTTGGAATTGTGACATTAAAAAAAGCAAGAATCGACAGAATAAAGTTCATTTGTTGTTCTAAACATATTTAGGGTGTTTTTTTACTCACTTTTTGTCTCTCCCACAACATTATTCTTCTCTCCTATAGCGTCCATTACAATTACATGCACATGGCCAATTATGCAAATTAGGCGATGACGTCATTTAGCGACTTCTTGCGACTTTTAGGACAGCCAAGCTACTTTGCTTACTGAGGAGTTGGCAACACTGCATATTGTTGTTTTTTTTGGCTGTTCCGGTACACTTTTTTTATTGAGACTTGTTGAAGTTCAGTAGCCGAAGTCTACGCCCCTTCATCAGCGTTTGGCAGAAGGGAAACATTCTGCCGATATTGAAGCATTGCATCAACAAAGTGGCTCTGAGAATTTTTAAACATTTTGTATCATCAATCGAAAAATTGCCCTGGGCCAGTTTGTCTCTGTCTGACTATTGTGTTACCTATGCAGATGTTGCACTATCTGGATGCTCATTATATATAAAAACAGCCAAACATCCACACTACAGCTAAATAACTTAGCAATATTTAACAATGTTTTGCCAGCAAGATTGATATGTTAGAATGTTTCATTTGAATTCAGGGAGCTGGACAACCTGAGTGATTGAAAGGTGGAAATACATTATACCAGAGGGAAGTAGGCTACAGGTAGAGATTAGGGATGCAGGCAGAGGATGATGATGATGATGATGATGATGATGATGATGATGATGATGATGATGATGATGATAATGTAGTCCTACAGTAAGAAGTAAAACATAAAAAAATAAAAAGTTAGTCCAACTAACTAAGGAATCATTAATGATTTGCGTTATCTCAATTATCATTCTGTCAGTGCATGACAATGCACATTTGCAGTGTGAAGTGAACATGATACCATTGACTGCCATTGCAAAATTTCTCCAGTAAATGGAGCTATTGCTCTTTGAGTCAGCTCTGTCATTCTGAGTCAGAAAGATTTCTCCTGAAATCCCTCTGATACACATTTTCTTGGACCTCAGTCACTGGCTTATCACCCCCCCCCCAACCCCACCCCCCTTTTTGAGCAAGGCCTCAAAAATGCTTTATATGCCAGAGCTGTGAGAAAAGTTATATATATTATAGAACGATATTGCGATTGTTTGTGAGAATGCCAACAAGTGTGGTTCCTGTGGGGGAAATATTCTATTGGGGAAAGGTTCCCGTGGGGGTTTTCATGGAAGCCAAGAAGGGGAGTGAGGTGTGTGTGTGCTCAAACACACATGCATGTGGGAGTCTGGGAGAGGATGTGTGTCCATCTGATGAATGGGCATGTGCCTGAACTCAATTGTATACACTAATTGTAGTCTCACCCATTAATTTCTAATGACCGGTCATTTTTGACCGGGAACACCACAGGTGTGCAAAAGTTAAGTAAAACACCCCAAATGTAATGTAAATCATCAAAATGTATTTTGTGTGTTCAGATGCCCTTTGTGGACAAAGTCATGGAACCTTATGACACTCAGATTAAATGAAGTACATCCTTCCTTTCGCTCATAGACTGTTGAGTAGCCAAGCATCTCAGCACGCATATGAGACACACAAGTCTTCAGGTTGGATTTATAATATATGCCATTTAGCAGACGCTTTTATCCAAAGCGACTTACAGTCATGTGTGCATACATTCTACGTATGGGTGGTCCCGGGAATCTAACCCACTACCCTGGCGTTACAAGCGCCATGCTCTACCAACTGAGCTACAGAAGGACCACCAGGATTTAATGTGATTTAATGTGTCAAGAGCAGGTCATGTGTAAACAGAACATGGACGCTCTTTAAAACTGCATGTCTGTCTACTGTATGTAGACGATAGCACAATGTCTCACACAAAAGAGATCCTCAAAGTACCTAATGTAAGAATCTAAAGGGCACTCAAATGCCACGTCGACCTTAGAAAAGGTTATTACAAGTGACCAGAATTGCATAATACATTGACGTTGCTATACAACACCTAGTGTATGTGTTACGCCCACGCAGAAATACTGTCACAACTTCCGCCGAAGTTGGCTCCCCTGCCTGTTCGGGTGGTGCTCGGCGGTCGTTGTCACCGGGCTACTAGCCACCACCGATCCCTTTTTCGTTTTCTGTTTGTTTTGTCTTATTAGTTGCACCTGTGTCTATTTGTGTGTGCTTGATGGGCTTCCTTTTAAAGTGTGTATACCCACCCTTGTTTTGTGAGGGATTATTCTTGTGTTACATGTGTGTGTGTTATTAGGTGTGTTCGTGTTCTGGACCTGGTACCCTGTGTTGTGGGCATTGCTTTTGGTGCCATATTAAAGTGCACTTCTTCCTGTGGAACTCTCTGCTCTCTGCGCCTGATTCTTCCTCACACACCTAGCCCCTTGTGACAAATACAGTACAGTTGAATTGAGACCATGATTATCATGCAGCCTGGGAGAAAACCCCAAGCCAACACTGTTATACCTGGATACACCATCTGAAGACTCTATACACTAAGAACAATGGGAATTGATTGGTTCCCAGAGGATTGGTGCTGTTATCTACTGTTCCATAATAAGAGACATAATATTGAAGGGAATGCATCTATGGTTCACCTTTCTTACCTGATATTTTTCAAATACTCGGGGAAATGACTAAATGTACTCCAATTTAAGCAGTCAACAGTATGAAATAGTACAACAAGATTAATAGCCATTTAATGGGTTTTGTCTACAAGCCACATAGTATCCTTTAACTCCAATTTGATAGTACACACATCCTAGCACAATCCCTGAGAATATACAGCCCCAGTGTTATGGAGCAGCAGGTCGGTCAGACTCATCTAGTTGCCTTCCCATGACGTCCTTCTAATTACTCATCAATGGCCCCTCTGTGCCTTCCACCACGGTCCATGGTCCTTTTCTCCCTGGGGCTGCCATTTAACTGCCTACTCACTCACCCTTTGCCAGATAATGCCTCGCAAACACAGAATTGACATTGAAGCTACTCAAAGGGATAATTTGAGATTTTGGCAATGACTGGAAGTTTGTGGGTATCTACTATCATGTTAGCAGATACCCATAGACTTCCAGTCATTGTGCTAAAGCTAGTTAGTATTGGCTTGTGAAACTACCTCTAATACTGGAGGTAGTTCATACTGGACACAGATACATAAAAATGGTAATGTGACTCTGGGTATACAAAGGGCCTTGTTGCCAAAATCCCGAAGTATCCCTTTAATATCCACATTTGCGAAACATTGAGGAAATGGAAATATGATGAGCCACATTTATATTCAAATGGCCAATTTGGTGCAATTACATTTGAAATTAGATGTGATAAAGCATAGGGATGTGGCCTAACATGCTCATACTAAACTAAAGATAGGCTATGGAGGAGGACAATGGGTATGTGCTTTCATTTTGGATCGGACAGGAGGCTTTCTGTATCCTGGCTTGGAGGCCAATTATTGACCAATATATAAAAAATATGAAATGGTGTTATTGCAACATACTAACAAAATTAAGGCACAACGTATGATTATTTGAAATCATATTTATTCTTGTACATTTAGCAGACAATTTCCCTGGGGAAATGATTGCCTCCAAAAGGGGGGCTGAACAGCTTAAATATATCAAGAACAAAGCTTGTTAAACGTACTGAAAATCCTTAAAGTGCATTATGAATAGTAAGTACATTTAATGCACAGACACCAGTGTGGTGCTTTTAGGAAAATATTTGGATACAGAAGAAATACGTGTTTGGTGCTTCACTGTTAAGGGGTTTAGATCAAATCAAATCAAATGTATTTATATAGCCCTTCGTACATCAGCTGATATCTCAAAGTGCTGTACAGAAACCCGGCCTAAAACCCCAAACAGCAAGCAATGCAGGTGTAGAAGCACGGTGGCTAGGAAAAACTCCCTAGAAAGGCCAAAACCTAGGAAGAAACCTAGAGAGGAACCAGGCTATGAGGGGTGGCCAGTCCTCTTCTGGCTGTGCCAGGTGGAGATTGTAAACTCAGCCCAGTCACGGACCAGGATGTCTTGCTCCCAGGCAGACTAAATAACTTTTTTGCCCGCTTTGAGGACAATACAGTGCCACTGACACGGCCTGCAACGAAAACATGCGGTCTCTCCTTCACTGCAGCCGAGGTGAGTAAGACATTTAAACGTGTTAACCCTCGCAAGGCTGCAGGCCCAGACGGCATCCCCAGCCGCGCCCTCAGAGCATGCGCAGACCAGCTGGCCGGTGTGTTTACTGACATATTCAATCAATCCCTATACCAATCTGCTGTTCCCACATGCTTCAAGAGGGCCACCATTGTTCCTGTTCCCAAGAAAGCTAAGGTAACTGAGCTAAACGACTACCGCCCCGTAGCAATCACTTCCGTCATCATGAAGTGCTTTGAGAGACTAGTCAAGGACCATATCACCTCCACCCTACCTGACACCCTAGACCCACTCCAATTTGCTTACCGCCCAAATAGGTCCATAGACGATGCAATCTCAATCACACTGCACCCTGCCCTAACCCACCTGGACAAGAGGAATACCTATGTGAGAATGCTGTTCATCGACTACAGCTCGGCATTCAACACCATAGTACCCTCCAAGCTCGTCATCAAGCTCGAGACCCTGGGTCTCGACCCCGCCCTGTGCAACTGGGTACTGGACTTCCTGACGGGCCGCCCCCAGGTGGTGAGGGTAGGCAACAACATCTCCTCCCCGCTGATCCTCAACACGGGGGCCCCACAAGGGTGCGTTCTGAGCCCTCTCCTGTACTCCCTGTTCACCCACGACTGCATGGCCACGCACGCCTCCAACTCAATCATCAAGTTTGCGGACGACACAACAGTGGTAGGCTTGATTACCAACAACGACGAGACGGCCTACAGGGAGGAGGTGAGGGCCCTCGGAGAGTGGTGTCAGGAAAATAACCTCACACTCAACGTCAACAAAACTAAGGAGATGATTGTGGACTTCAGGAAACAGCAGAGGGAACACCCCCATATCCACATCGATGGAACAGTAGTGGAGAGCGTAGCAAGTTTTAAGTTCCTCGGCATACACATCACAAACAAACTGAATTGGTCCACTCACACTGACAGCGTCGTGAACATTTAAGTCATTTAGCAGACGCTCTTATCCAGAGCGACTTACAAATTGGTGCATACACCTTATGACATCCAGTGGAACAGCCACTTTACAATAGTGCATCTAAATCTTTTTAGGGGGGGGGGGTGGTGAGAAGGATTACTTACCCTATCCTAGGTATTCCTTGAAGAGGTGGGGTTTCAGGTGTCTCCGGAAGGTGGTGATTGACTCCGCTGTCCTGGCGTCGTGAGGGAGTTTGTTCCACCATTGGGGGGCCAGAGCAGCGAACAGTTTTGACTGGGCTGAGCGGGAACTGTACTTCCTCAGTGGTAGGGAGGCGAGCAGGCCAGAGGTGGATGAACGCAGTGCCCTTGTTTGGGTGTAGGGCCTGATCAGAGCTTGGAGGTACTGAGGTGCCGTTCCCCTCACAGCTCCGTAGGCAAGCACCATGGTCTTGTAGCGGATGCGAGCTTCAACTGGAAGCCAGTGGAGAGAGCGGAGGAGCGGGGTGACGTGAGAGAACTTGGGAAGGTTGAACACCAGACGGGCTGCGGCGTTCTGGATGAGTTGTAGGGGTTTAATGGCACAGGCAGGGAGCCCAGCCAACAGCGAGTTGCAGTAATCAAGACGAGAGATGACAAGTGCCTGGATTAGGACCTGCGCCGCTTCCTGTGTGAGGCAGGGTCGTACTCTGCGGATGTTGTAGAGCATGAACCTACAGGAACGGGACACCGCCTTGATGTTAGTTGAGAACGACAGGGTGTTGTCCAGGATCACGCCAAGGTTCTTAGCGCTCTGGGAGGAGGACACAATGGAGTTGTCAACCGTGATGGCGAGATCATGGAACGGGCAGTCCTTCCCCGGGAGGAAGAGGAGCTCCGTCTTGCTGAGGTTCAGCTTGAGGTGGTGATCCGTCATCCACACTGATATGTCTGCCAGACATGCAGAGATGCGATTCGCCACCTGGTCATCAGAAGGGGGAAAGGAGAAGATTAATTGTGTGTCGTCTGCATAGCAATGATAGGAGAGACCATGTGAGGTTATGACAGAGCCAAGTGACTTGGTGTATAGCGAGAATAAGAGAGGGCCTAGAACAGAGCCCTGGGGACACCAGTGGTGAGAGCGCGTGGTGAGGAGACAGATTCTCGCCACGCCACCTGGTAGGAGCGACCTGTCAGGTAGGACGCAATCCAAGCGTGGGCCGCGCCGGAGATGCCCAACTCGGAGAGGGTGGAGAGGAGGATCTGATGGTTCACAGTATCGAAGGCAGCCGATAGGTCTAGAAGGATGAGAGCAGAGGAGAGAGAGTTAGCTTTAGCAGTGCGGAGCGCCTCCGTGATACAGAGAAGAGCAGTCTCAGTTGAATGACTAGTCTTGAAGCCTGACTGATTTGGATCAAGAAGGTCATTCTGAGAGAGATAGCGGTAGAGCTGGCCAAGGACGGCACGCTCAAGAGTTTTGGAGAGAAAAGAGAGAAGGGATACTGGTCTGTAGTTGTTGACATCGGAGGGATCGAGTGTAGGTTTTTTCAGAAGGGGTGCAACTCTCGCTCTCTTGAAGACGGAAGGGACGTAGCCAGCGGTCAGGGATGAGTTGATGAGCGAGGTGAGGTAAGGGAGAAGGTCTCCGGAAATGGTCTGGAGAAGAGAGGAGGGGATAGGGTCAAGCGGGCAGGTTGTTGGGCGGCCGGCCGTCACAAGACGCGAGATTTCATCTGGAGAGAGAGGGGAGAAAGAGGTCAGAGCATAGGGTAGGGCAGTGTGAGCAGAACCAGCGGTGTCGTTTGACTTAGCAAACGAGGATCGGATGTCGTCGACCTTCTTTTCAAAATGGTTGACGAAGTCATCTGCAGAGAGGGAGGAGGGGGAGGAGGATTCAGGAGGGAGGAGAAGGTGGCAAAGAGCTTCCTAGGGTTAGAGGCAGATGCTTGGAATTTAGAATGGTAGAAAGTGGCTTTAGCAGCAGAGACAGAGGAGGAAAATGTAGAGAGGAGGGAGTGAAAGGATGCCAGGTCCGCAGGGAGGCGAGTTTTCCTCCATTTCCGCTCGGCTGCCCGGAGCCCTGTTCTGTGAGCTCGCAATGAGTCGTCGAGCCACGGAGCAGCAGCGCCTCTTCAACCTCAGGAGGCTGAAGAAATTCGGCTTGTCACCAAAAGCACTCACAAACTTCTACAGATGCACAATCGAGAGCATCCTGGCGGGCTGTATCACCGCCTGGTACGGAAACTGCTCCGCCCTCAACCGTAAGGCTATCCAGAGGGTAGTGAGGTCTGCACAACGCATCACCGGGGGCAAACTACCTGCCCTCCAGGACACCTACACCACCCGATGTTACAGGAAGGCCATAAAGATCATCAAGGACATCAACCACCCGAGCCACTGCCTGTTCACCCCGCTATCATCCAGAAGGCGAGGTCAGTACAGGTGCATCAAAGCTGGGACCGAGAGACTGAAAAACAGCTTCTATCTCAAGGCCATCAGACTGTTAAACAGCCACCACTAACATTGAGTGGCTGCTGCCAACACATTGACATTGACACTGACCCAACTCCAGCCACTTTAATAATGGGAATTGATGGGAAATGATGTAAATATATCACTAGCCACTTTAAACAATGCTACCTTATATAATGTTACTTACCCTACATTATTCATCTCATATGCATACGTATATACTGTACTCTATCATAGACTGCATCCTTATGTAATACATGTATCACTAGCCACTTTAACTATGCCACTTTGTTTACTTTGTCTACATACTCATCTCATATGTATATACTGTACTCGATACCATCTACTGTATGCTGCCCTGTACCATCACTCATTCATATATCCTTATGTACATATTCTTTATCCCCTTACACTGTGTATAAGACAGTAGTTTTGGAATTGTTAGTTAGATTACTTGTTGGTTATCACTGCATTGTTGGAACTAGAAGCACAAGCATTTCGCTACACTCGCATTAACATCTGCTAACCATGTGTATGTGACAAATAAAATTAGATTTGATTTGATTTTAGCAAGGAGTCATCATGTCAGGTAGTCCTGAGGCATGGTCCTCCGAGAGAGAGAAAGAAAGAGAGAAAGAGAGAATTAGAGAGAGCACACTTAAATTCACACTGGACACCGAATAGGACAAGAGAAGTACTTCAGATATAACAAACTGATCCTAGCCCCCCGACACATAAACTACTGCAGCATAAATACTGGAGGCTGAGACAGGAGGGGTCAGGAGACACTGTTGCCCCATCCGAGGACACACCCGGACAGGGCCAAACAGGAAGGATATACTACTAGATAGCTTCAGTCTCTACAGTCTAACTGATCTGTTTCTCGGTTCTCGTGACATGGCCCTCTTATTCACACACAGCCATGAACCAGGGCCTGCTGGAACTATATCAACCTGGAGGCATGTCATATCAGTTGTGTGTATGGGATATCACCACAGCCTCACTGTCTAGGTTGGCTCAAACCGTATTAGTAACTACTTTGATACTACACATTGGAAGTAGACAAGATCAGGTTCCCTACAATCGAAAGGCCCTTTGGCACCAGGAAAAGTGAATCCAATCCCTTGTTGTTGTTGTTATTATTATTCATTAGCAGTATGGGACATGGTCTTCTATAATCCAGTGAGACTGTCAACCAACCTTTTCAATTGATCATTCAACAGCAAATATGTGCCATGTGCTTTGTGTTACATTGGATTTTAGAGTGATATTATTATACATGTCCACAGTACAAATATTTTACTCAGTGTAATCAGCCACATCTGTGCATAGACATACTGTGTATATCACACACCCAAAATGCAATTAGGTAGAAATATTAAGATTCAGCCTTCCGACAGTAGTCTTGTAATCCCAAATGCATAGTCCACATGGGCTGTTGGCTCAGGTGTGGTTCATTCTGGGCTAACTGACTCAGCAAGCACCCAATGAGGCCACACATGAGTTCCCTGTAGCCATCTGCTGGCCAGTACAACTCCAATTAAGAGACACCACACTGCAGCCTTTATATGTTACACTGTACCATGTTTGGCCACGGGACAAGATCTCAAATGATGGGCAGTTGAAAATCAGGGACAAGAGTGGAAAATGAGAGTTGTGGTCACCTCTGGGTATATGGCTCTTGTTGTGTTGCATATTGAGTTTGATCTTGGGATTGCCTGAATCAATCAGACCTGTCGTATTCTCTGGGTGATGACGTACTGAGATGCTGGCTTCCACTTTCTCTGATAGTTCTTCTCTCCTGTCCAATACAAATGACTGTGGATGTTGATGGATTGTGTGTCTTCTGTATCAAAGATGCTCACAGTGTGTGGATCCTGTAGGCTGGTCTATGATTATGCTTATATGGTGGCAAGACAATGGGTTACATATGTGTGTCCCATAAGGCAATAAACCGCTCTACAGTGCCTTGCAAAAGTATTCATCCCCTTTGGCATTTTATAGTATAGTCCAAATCGGTGGAATGAAATATTTAAAAAAAAACTTGTTTCAAAAAATGATTTAAAAAAAGACAAGTACATTTGTGTGTGCGCATGTATTCACCCCCTCTGCTATGAAGCCCCCAAATAAGATCTGGTGCAACCAATTATCTTCAGAAGTCACATAATTAGTTAAATAAAGTCCACATGTGTGCAATCTAAGTGTCACATGATCTGTCACATGATCTCATTATATATACACCTGTTTCTGAAAGGCCCCAGAGTCTGCAACACCACCAAGCAAGTGGCACGATGAAGACCAAGGATCTCTCCAAACAGGTGAGGGACAAAGTTGTCGAGAAGTACAGAAAAATATCCAAAACCTTCAACATCCCACGGAGCACCATTAAATCCATTACTAAAAAATGGAAGAATATGGCAATGCAACAAACCTGCCAAGAGAGGGCCACCCACCAAAATTCACTGACCAGGCAAGGAGGTCATTAATCAGAGAGGCAACAAAGAGACCAAAGATAACCCTGAAGGAGCTGCAAAGCTCCACAGTGGAGATTGGAGTATCTGTCCATAGGACCCGTACATTCCACAGAGCTGGGCTTTACGGAATAGTGGCCAGAAAAAAAGCCATTGCTTAAAGAAAAAAATAAGCAAACACATTTCATGTTCGCCAAAAGGCATGTGGGAGACTCCCCGAAAATATGGAAGATTAAACTAAATTGAGATTTTTGGTCATCAAGGAAATGCTGTGTCTGGAGCAAACCCAACACCTCTCATCACCCTGAGAACACCATCATGGTGGTGGCAGCATCATGCTGTGGGGATGTGTTTCATGAGCAGGGACTGGGAAACTGGTCAGAATTGAAGGAATGAAGGATGGCGCGAAATACAGGGAAATTCTTGAGCGAAACCTGTTTGTCTTCCAGAGATTTGAGACTGGGATGTAGGTTCACCTTCCAACAGGGCAATGACCCTAAGCATACTCCTATAGAAACACTCAAGTGGTTTAAGGGGAAACATTTAAATGTCTTGGAATGGCCTAGTCAAAGCCCAGACCTCAATCCAATTTAGAATCTGGTATGACTTAAAGATTGCTGTACACCAGTGGAATCCATCCAACTTGAAGGAGCTGGAGCAGTTTTGCCTTGAAGAATGGTCAAAAATCCCAGTGGCTAGATGTGCCAAGCTTATAGAGACATACCCCAAGAGACTTGCAGCTGTAATTGGTGCAAAAGGTGGCTCTACAAAGTATTGACTTTGGGGGGGTGAATAGTTATGCATGCTCAAGTTTTCTGTTTTTTTGTCTTATTTCTTGTTTGTTTCACAACAAAACATATTTTGCATCTTCAAAGTGGTAGGCATGTTGTGTAAATCAAATGTTTTAAAACCCCCCAAAATCTATTTGAATTCTAGGTTGTAAGGCAACAAAATAGGAAAAATGCCAAGGGGGTTGAATACTTTCGCAAGCCACTGTACATTCTCAGTCTACCTCCGGTGTGATGTTTGATCCCCCCACGGTACTGTACTTCCAATACTGATGAGCTATATCCCCAGGGGAGTGTGAACACCCTGGGACAAACTCACAACATGTTGTGTCAGTGATATGTGACTAGGCATAAAAGCACAGTAGAAAATATTCTTTGTAGCAAAAAGACCCTCACGCAACTGAATTTTACAAGGTATACCACAGAGGCACCTACCATGACTATCTGCCCCCTTGTGGTAATTAAACGTCCCCTATGTGAGTTGTTCCTGGGGCCAGTCCTAGTTGGAAAAAAAAGTAACTTAATTTTCCATTTTATTATCCCAAAATATACGGTTAAATGCTATGATCAAACATTTTCACATTTTCAGAAGTGGAAATATTTATTTTGATTCATGGGCATGTCGCCTATTTTCTCAAGTTTTATCTCAAAGGAAAGCAGTGACTTAAACCAGCCACATAGTTTGCCTAACGTCTGATAACAGTCCAGTGTTAATCACCGGCAGGCAGCTCGGTATGGAAAAGCATCCACAGCCACTGCACAGAAATTAATAGAAAGATATATTGGTCTCAGCTGTGCTACTCAGCATATAAGCTCCTCATCAGCATGTGCAAAACAGAAAATCCTCTGGGCAGTTTTTACACAGCTTTGACACAAAATGTCTGCCTTCCATCATTCTAGCAGGTGTGGAGATGGGTAAGCCCAAAGCAAGAAAAAAACATATTTCTAAAGGGTCTCGAAATAATCTTAAATATTTTCTAGCATGTATGTATGTAGTATATGGCATGCTTAGTACATCCATGCTTTAATCAATAAGTCATGTATGAATGTAGCCATTGTACTGTTGTATTAATTGCATGCCTCCTCCTAGAATACCATCTACTGTCTAGTTGGAGGGGCCGCACACATTGACAGCCATACTGTCTAAAATTATTGTCAGACCCCATTTACAAGATAAGAATTGTCATAGTAGACATAGGCTGTCCCTCAAGGCCATGTTTTCCAAGCTATGATCGTCACATGCTCTGTCAGTGCAAATACAACCATGGCTAAGAGAATGTTCAAACTGTCACATTACATTTAGGGTAGGAGTGACATAACGCAAGTGGCTATTTTAGGAACAGCTTAAGGTATGATCCAAAAGCTAAAGTGATCGTAAAAAAAAGAAAGGAACAGGGAAAAGAAAGGTAAAGCCATGAAAAGAATCCCCTGATAAGGGCTGAAAATAAAATAATATCAGTCCAATTGTATATTTCCCTAAACTACCCCAGTGAGCCAGACAATTGCGAAGCTAATTTTCCATATATTCCTACGTCCGCGTTTGCTTGTTTAATAGCATTTTTCATCGGTACTGGCATGATTGAATCTGTATCTGGCTCTGGCATAACTAAGATTGGTATATGCAGTCTTTCTAAAAAGCCTGTGTGTGTTCTGAAGCCCAATGCCTTGCTTGCAGCCCCTTACTCAAATGGCTGTCTGGATGCAGAGCCAAATCTCTTCATTAGATGCTAATGAGCAATTACTCAGCCAAGAGTGGTCTTTGCTTATATCAAACTGGAAGCACACAGAAATGTGACTCCAGGATTGAGTAGAGTCATTTTCATTTCACCACCATACATACCCCTAGTAAATAAACTGACTAAGGCAACTCATGCGTGTCCTCTGTTTAAAAGATTTCCATGCACCTTTAATTTGGATTGCTAGGCTTAAATGGTTTGTCAGAAGAAATTAAGCAAAAAGTTGTACATATAGTTAAAGTCGGAAGTTTACATACACCTTAGCCAAATACATTTAAACTCAGTTTTTCACAATTCTTTATATTTAATCCTAGTAAAAATTCCCTGTCTTAGGTCAGTAAGGATCACCACTTTATTTTAAGATTGTGAAATGTCAGAATAATAGTAGAGAAAGTGATTTATTTCATATTTTATTTATTTCATCACATTCCCAGTGGTTCAGAAGTTTACATGCTACGAAATACTAATTGAATGTATTTCTTTTACATTTTTGGGTCAACTTGGGTCAAATGTTTCAGGTAGCCTTCCACAAGCTTCCCACAATAAGTTGGGTGAATTGTGGCCCATTCCTCCTGACAGAGCTGGTGTAACAGAGTCAGGTTTGTAGGCCTCCTTGCTCAAACATGCTTTGTGAGTTCTGCTCACAAATTGTCTATAGGAGTGAGGTCAAGGCTTTGTGATGGCCACGCCAATACCTTGACTTTGTTGTCCTTAAGCCATTATGCCACAACTTTGGAAGTATGCTTGTGGTCATTGTCCATTTGGAAGACCCATTTGCAACCAAGCTTTAACTTCCTGACTGATGTCTTGAGATGTTGCTTCAATATATCCACATAATTTCCCTACCTCATGATGCCATCTATTTTGTGAAGTGCACCAGTCTCTCCTGCACCAAAGCATCCCCACAACATGATGCTGCCACCCCCGTGTTTCACAGTTGGGATGTGTTCTTTGGCTTGGAAACCTCCCCCTTTTTCCTCCTAACATAACGATGATCATTATGGCCAAACAGTTCTATTTTTGTTTCATCAGACCAGAGGACATTTCTCCAAAAAGTACAATCTTTGGCCACATGTGCAGTTGCAAACCGTAGACCGGCTTTTTTATGGCAGTTCTGGAGCAGTGGCTTCTTCCTAAGGATGAACCAAACTTGTGGAGGTCTACAATTGTTTTTCTGAGGTTTTGGCTGATTTCTTTTGATTTTCCCATGATGTCAAGCAAAGAGGCACTGAGTTTGAAGATAGGCCTTGAAATACATCCACAGGACACCTCCAATGCACTCAAATGATGTCAATTAGCCTATCAGAAGCTTCTAATGCCATGACATCATTTTCTGTCATTTCCCAAGCTGTTTAAAGGCACAGCCAACTTAGTGTATGTAAACTTCTGATCCTCTGTAATGGTTAGACAGTCAATAATAAGTGAAATAATCTGTCTGTAAACATTTGTTGGAAAATTCACAAAGTAGATGTCCTAACCAAAACTATAGTTTGTTAACAAGAAATGTGTGGACTGGTTATTATACGAGTTTTAATGACTCCAACCTAAGTGTGTGTAAACTTCCGGCTTCAACTGTAAATCAGTATTCCCTCTGGGTATTTTGCGGTGATGATGAAATAAATTGTATTTAGCTGCTAAGACCCTGTGTGAAAACCATTGTACAATATGTAAATCTCCAACTTTTAGAACTTGCAATTTATTCCCTCTGTGTAAAATATTCCCCAAAGTTCCGTTGTTATTTAAATCAATGTAATCACATGGCATCTGTTGGTTGAATTTTCTAAAATTCATCAACATACAGTTTGGCACATTGTAACTTAGATTTTGACCACAACATTTTCAACATTAATGTTTCTTCACAAATGAATCAATATCAACCCAAATTGTATGTTGATCTGATATTGTGTGGCCTGGAGGGTTAATTACATTGCAATACAAGCACAACAGATATTCCAGGCAAGATTGGAATCAAAACATTGAATTAAATTCAGCAACAGTACTTTGTGTTTTTGGAAATAAGACAAAGGACAGTAAGCGCTGAAAGGCTGGAATAACATTGGCACCACATGATGGCTTATACAAATCTCATCCTGCTAAGACTGGTCCAACCGTGTATTTAATGATGATGAGTAACAATTTGGCCCAGTACCTCTCCCCAGAAACCAACACCAGTGGTATCAAGTTGATCTGTCAAGACTTACCTGATAGTTTCACTTCAGCAGTAATAAATTCATGAACTTCTTTGAGGAAAAGATCATGATCATTAGAAAGCAAATGACAGACTTCTCTTTAAATCTGCGTATTCCTCCAAAGCTCAGTTGTCCTGAGTTTGCACAACTCTGCCAGGACCTAGGATCAAGGGAGACCCTCAAGTGTTTTAGTACTGTATCTCTTGACACAATGATGCAAATAATCATGGCCTCTAAACCTTCAAGCTGCATACTGGACCCTATTCCAACTAAACTACTGAAAGAGCTGCTTCCTGTGCTTGGCCCTCCTATGTTGAACACTCACTAAAAGTGGCAGTAATAAAGCCTCTCTTGAAAAAGCCAAACCTTGACCCAGAAAATATAAAAAACTATCAGCCTATATCGAATCTTTCATTCCTCTCTAGAATTTCTGAAAAAGCTATTGTGCAGCAACTCACTGCCTTCTTGAAGACAAACAATGTATACAAAATGCTTCAGTCTGGTTTTAGACCCCATCATAGCACTGAGACTGCACTTGTAAAGGTGGTAAATTACCTTTTAATGGCGTCAGACTGAGGCTCTGCATCTGTCCTCGTGCTCCTAGACCTTAGTGCTGCTTTTGATGCCATCGATCACCACATTCTTTTGGAGAGATTGGAAACCCAAATTGGTCAACACGGACAAGTTCTGGCCTGGTTTAGATCTTCTCTGTCAGAAAAGATAAAAATTTGTCTCTGTGTGTTCCTCAAAGTTCCGTTTTAGGACCACTATTGTTTTCAATATATATTTTACCTCTTGGGGATGTCATTCGTAAACATAATGTTAACTTTCACTGCTATGCGGATGACACACAGCTGTATATTTCAATGAAACATGGTGAAGTCCCAAAATTGCCCTCGCTAGAAGCCTGTGTTTCAGACATAAGGAAGTGGATGGCTGCAAACATTCTACTTTTAAACTCGGACAAAACAGAGATGCTTGTTCTAGGTCCCAAGAAACAAAGAGATCTTCTGTTGAATCTGACAATTAATCTTGATGGTTGTGCAGTCGTCTCAAATAAAATTGTGAAGGACCTCGGCGTTACTCTGGACCCTGATCTCTCTTTTGACGAACATATCAAGACTGTTTCAAGGACAGCTTTTTTTCCATCTAAGTATCATTGCAAAAATCATAAACTTTCTGTCCAAAAATGATGCAGAAAAATTCATCCATGCTTTTGTAACTTCTAGGTTAGACTACTGCAATGCTCTACTTTCCGGCTAAAATGCTCTACTTTCCGGATAAAGCACAAAATAAACTTCAGTTAGTGGTAAATACGGCTGCTAGAATCCTGACTAGAACCAAAACATTTGATCATATTACTCCAGTGCTAGCCTCGCTACACTGGCTTCCTGTTAAGGCAAGGGCTGATTTCAAGGTTTTACTGCTAACCTACAAAGCATTACATGGGCTTGCTCCTACCTATCTTTCCAATTTGGTCCTGCCGTACATACAGTAAAATGCAAATTAATTACTTAAAAATCATACAATGTGATTTTCTGGATTTTTTTAGATTCTGTCTCTCACAGTTGAAGTGTACCTATGATAAAAAAATGACAGACCTCTACATGCTTTGTAAGTAGGAAAACCTGAAAAATCGGCAGTGTATCAAATACTTGTTCTCCCAACTGTACCTACACGTACGCTACGGTCACAAGACGCAGGCCTCCTAATTGTCCCTAGAATTTCTAAGCAGGGGCCTCCCGGGTGGCACAGTGGATAAGGGCGCTGTACTGCAGCGCCAGCTGCGCCACCAGAGACTCTGGGTTCATGCCCAGGCTCTGTCGCGACCGGGAGGTCCGTGGGGCGACGCACAATTGGCCTAGCGTCATCCGGGTTAGGGAGGGTTTGGCCAGTAGGGAAATCCTTGTCTCATCGCGCACCAGCGACTCCTTTGGCGGGCCTGGTGCAGTGCGCGCTAACCAAGGTTGCCAGGTGCACGGTGTTTCCTCCGTCACATTGGTGCGGCTGGCTTCCGGGTTGGATGGCGCTGTGTTAAGAAGCAGTGCGGCTTGGTTGGGTTGTGTATCGGAGGACGCATGACTTTCAACCTTCGTCTCTCCGGAGCCCGTACGGGAGTTGTAGCGATGAGACAAGATAGTAGCTACTAAAAACAATTGGATACCACAAAATTGGGGAGAAAAAGGGGTAAAAAAAAAAAATTATTAAAAAAAAAGAATTTCTAAGCAAACATCCGGAGTCACTGGCTTACTGGTGCTCTTCCATGCCGTCACTAGGAGGGGTGCATAACTTGAGTGGGTTGAGTCACTGACGTGGTCTTCCTGTCAGGACTTCCGGCGCCGACAGAGATGGCCGCCTCGCTTCGCGTTCCTAGGAAACTATGCAGTTTTTTGTTTTTTTACGTGTTATTTCTTACATTAGTACCCCAGGTCATCTTAGGTTTCATTACATACAGTCGAGAAGAACTACTGAATATAAGATCAGCGTCAACTCACCATCAATACGACCAAGAATATGTTTTCCGTGACGCGGATCCTGTGTTCTGCCTTACAAACAGGACAACGGAATGGATCGCATGCAGCGACCCAAGAAAACAACTCCGAAAAAGAGGGAAACGAGGCGGTCTTCTGGTCAGACTCCGAAAAAGGGCACATCGCGCACCACTACCTAGCATTCTTCTTGCCAATGTCCAGTCTCTTGACAACAAGGTTGACGAAATCCGAGCAAGGGTGGCATTCCAGAGGGACATCAGAGACTGCAACGTCCTATGCTTCACCGAAACATGGCTCACTGGGAAGACGCTATCCGATGCGGTGCAGCCAACGGGTTTCTCCACGCATCGCGCCGACAGAAACAAACATCTTTCTGGTAAGAAGAGTGGCGGGGGCGTATGCCTCATGACTAACGAGACATGGTGTGATGAAGGAAACATACAGGAACTCAAATCCTTCTGTTCACCAGATTTAGAATTCCTCACAATCAAATGTAGACCGCATTATCTTCCAAGAGAATTCTCTTCGATTATAATCACAGCCGTATATATCCCCCCCCCAAGCAGACACATCGATGGCTCTGAACAAACTTTATTTAACTCTTTGCAAACTGGAAACCATTTATCCGGAGGCTGCATTCATTGTAGCTGAGGATTTTAACAAAGCTAATCTGAAAACAAGACTCCCTAAATTTTATCAGCATATCGATTGCGCAACCAGGGGTGGTAAAACCTTGGATCATTGTTACTCTAACTTCCGCGACGCATATAAGGCCCTGCCCCGCCCCCCTTTCGGAAAAGCTGACCACGACTCCATTTTGCTGATCCCTGCCTACAGGCAGAAACTAAAACAAGAGGCTCCCACGCTGAGGTCTGTCCAACGCTGGTCAGACCAAGCTGACTCCACACTCCAAGACTGCTTCCATCACGTGGACTGGGACATGTTTCGTATTGCGTCAGATAAACACCGCTGATTCGGTGTGCGAGTTCATTAGAACGTGCGTCGAAGATGTCGTTCCCATAGCAACGATAAAAACATTCCCTAACCAGAAACCGTGGATTGATGGCAGCATTCGCGTGAAACTGAAAGCGCGAACCACTGCTTTTAATCAGGGCAAGGTGTCTGGTAACATGTCCGAATATAAACAATGCAGCTATTCCCTCCGCAAGGCTATTAAACAAGCTAAGCGTCAGTACAGAGACAAAGTGGAATCTCAATTCAATGGCTCAGACACAAGAGGCATGTGGCAGGGTCTACAGTCAATCACGGACTACAAGAAGAAACCCAGCCAAGTCACGGACCAGGATGTCTTGCTCCCAGGCAGACTCGACCCCGCCCTGGGCAACTGGGTACTGGACTTCCTGACGGGCCGCCCCCAGGTGGTGAGGGTAGGCAACAACATCTCCTCCCCACTGATCCTCAACACGGGGGCCCCACAAGGGTGCGTTCTGAGCCCTCTCCTGTACTTCCTGTTCACCCACGACTGCGTGGCCACGCACGCCTCCAACTCAATCATCAAGTTTGCGGACGACACAACAGTGGTAGGCTTGATTACCAACAACGACGAGACGGCCTACAGGGAGGAGGTGAGGGCCCTCGGTGTGTGTTGTCAGGAAAATAACCTCACACTCAACGTCAACAAAACTAAGGAGATGATTGTGGACTTCAGGAAACAGCAGAGGGAACACCCCCCTATCCACATCGATGGAACAGTAGTGGAGAGGGTAGCAAGTTTTAAGTTCCTCGGCATACACATCACAGACAAACTGAATTGGTCCACTCACACTGACAGCGTCGTGAAGAAGGCGCAGCAGCGCCTCTTCAACCTCAGGAGGCTGAAGAAATTCGGCTTGTCACCAAAAGCACTCACAAACTTCTACAGATGCACAATCGAGAGCATCCTGGCGGGCTGTATCACCGCCTGGTACGGAAACTGCTCCGCCCTCAACCGTAAGGCTCTCCAGAGGGTAGTGAGGTCTGCACAACGCATCACCGGGGGCAAAACTACCTGCCCTCCAGGACACCTACACCACCCGATGTTACAGGAAGGCCATAAAGATCATCAAGGACATCAACCACCCGAACCACTGCCTGTTCACCCCGCTATCATCCAGAAGGCGAGGTCAGTACAGGTGGATCAAAGCTGGGACCGAGAGACTGAAAAACAGCTTCTATCTCAAGGCCATCAGACTGTTAAACAGTCACCACTAACATTGAGTGGCTGCTGCCAACACACTGTCATTGACACTGACCCAACTCCAGCCACTTTAATAATGGGAATTGATGGGAAATGATGTAAATATATCACTAGCCACTTTAAACAATGCTACCTTATATAATGTTACTTCCCCTACATTATTCATCTCATATGCATACGTATATACTGTACTCTACATCATCGACTGCATCCTTATGTAATACATGTATCACTAGCCACTTTAACTATGCCACTTTGTTTACTTTGTCTACATACTCATCTCATATGTATATACTGTACTCGATACCATCTACTGTATGCTGCTCTGTACCATCACTCATTCATATATCCTTATGTACATATTCTTTATCCCCTTACACTGTGTATAAGACAGTAGTTTTGGAATTGTTAGTTAGATTACTTGTTGGTTATTACTGCATTGTCGGAACTAGAAGCACAAGCATTTCGCTACACTCGCATTAACATCTGCTAACCATGTGTATGTGACAAATAAAATTTGATTTGATTTGATTTGGGTTAGCGCTCCACCTTGGGTTGTGCCGTGGCAGAGATCTTCGTGGGTTATACTCGGCCTTGTGTCAGGATGATACGTTGGTGGTTGAAGATATCCCTCTAGTGGTGTGGGGGCTGTGCTTTGGCAAAGTGGGTGGGGTTATATCCTGCCTGTTTGGCCCTGTCCGGGGGTATCATCGGGTGGGGCCACAGTGTCTTCTGACCCATCCTGTCTCAGCCTCCAGTATTTGCAGATATTTATATGTAGTTTATATGTCGAGGGGCTAGGGTCAGTCTGTTATATCTGGAGTATTTCTTCTGTCTTATCCTTATTCTTTCTGTCTCCCTCTGGGAGGACCTGAGCCCTAGGACCATGCCTCAGGACTACCTGGCATTTTGACTCCTTGCTGTCCCCAGTCCACCTGGCTATGCTGTTGCTCCAGTTTCAACTGTTCAACTGGAACCCTGACCTGTTCACCGGACGTGCTACCTGTCCCAGAACTGCTGTTTTCAACTCTCTAGAGACAGCAGGAGCAGTAGAGATACTCTGAATGATCGGCTATGAAAAGCCAATTGACATTTACTCCTGAGGTGCTAACTTGTTGCACCCTCGACAACTACTGTGATCATCTTGACCATGTTCCGTTATAATCTCCACCCGGCACAGCCAGAAGAGGACTGGTCACGCCTCATAGCCTGGTTCATCTCTAGGTTTCTTCCTAGGTTCTGGCCTTTCTAGGGAGTTTTTCCTAGCCACCGTGCCTCTACACCTGCATTGCTTGCTGTTTCGGGTTTTAGGCTGGGTTTCTGTACAGCACTTTGATATATCAGCTGATGTAAGAAGGGCTATATAAATACATTTATTTTTCCTCTCCTTACACTATACAAACTAAATGCATGCATAAGCACAAACCGGTCTGGGCAAAGAAGCATCAAGCTGGTCTAGTTGATACCACTGTGATACCCCCAGAACTATTGTTTTGAGTTGGTGCAACAAGTACACTATTTTGTATTTTCACAAGAATTATACACTACATCACCAAAAGTATGTGGACACCTGCTCGTCGAACATCTCATTCCAAAATCATGGGATGTAATATGGAATTGGACCTCCCGTCACTGCTACAACAGCCTCCACTCTTCTGGGAAGGCTTTCCACTAGAAGTTGAAACATTGCTGCGGGGACTTGCTTCCATTCAGCCACAAGAGTATTAGTGAGGTTGGGCATTGATTTGGGGCGATTATGCCTGGCTCGCAGTCGGCGTACCAATTCATCCCAAAGTTGTTCAATGGGTTTTAGGTCAGGGCTCTGTGCAGGCCAGTCAAATTCTTCCACACCGATCTCAACAAACAATTTCTGCATGGACCTCGCTTTGTGCACGGGGGCATTGTCATGCTGAAACAGGAAAGGGCCTTCCCCAAACTGTTGCCTCAAAATTGGAAGCACAGAATCGTCTAGAATGTTATTGTATGCTGTAGCCTTAAGATTGCCCTTCACTGGAGCTAAGGGGCCTTGTACGAACCATGAAAACATCCCATGCTGTGGGGAAGCTCTATCCTCACAATTCAGCTTTGTGAACTCAAGTTTATGTATGTTGTTTAAACTCAACTCTTCTCTTATTCATCACTCATAAATTCAGATTTCTATACTCAAATAGGCATCAACACTTCACATTCCCACATCCATAACTGCTAGCATTTCCTATAAATTAATTTATTCATGATTCGTAATCCATTAATTTATAATGCATTAATAACCAAAGCTGAGCAAATTGTCCTGTCAAAGCTTGTTGAATGGCATGCTTTTCTATTGAGTAGCTAGTCACAATAGTCCCTCACCACAGCCATGGGTTTTAGAAGCATGGGTCATGACTGTTGGCCTGAGGGGGCAGTCATAAATACCTCTTCCCCCCTTTTTCCTCTCTCTACCCTACTGAGGTTACATTTGCGAAACCCCTGGTTAACATAGAGATTCTGGGAACATCAGAAGGTGGGGGAAAATTAACTATATTCTGGTAATGCGACCAATTGAACATATGTGGTGGTAATTAATGAATATGATGTCAGTTCGGTTGTCATCTGAGACATTCTCATCAATCATAAGATGACATAAACTCCACAGTGGAAAGTCTACATATCAGAGTTATCGATTCACATGAAATTGTTGTTCAATTTAAATGTTTGAATATGAAATTATTCGTGATGGGATGAAACGTGATTTTAGCTTCTAAAATGTGAGATTTGGGTTTTCATAAGACAGGGCTCTGCCCAATCAGTGGCCCGCTCCTGTGAAGGGACATGGGCTATAAAACCTTTCAAACACGCCCTCCTCTCCCTTCCTATATAAGCCCTTAACAACAATGTAATATCTGTTAAGAAGATGTGAGGACAACGGTCCTATGTCAGAATGGTTCAGATAATAACTACAGAATGAAGCTAACATCAGCGTGAGCTTTGCTTGCGAATGGTATGAACTTTGAACTCTTATTCACTACAGAAGTGATACCTCCTAGCCGTTGAGTTAGCAACAGCAGATGCAAACGAGGGTTAGGAAGGAACAGACAGAGTATCCCGTCTATCACACAACGACATTACTACAAAGTATCCAATTGACCACCAGAGACATTCTTCAAAGGACTCGGTTGGGCAACACGGCCTTCTACCACCCACCTACCAAAGTGCAGCTCAGAGTAACTATTTATTGCATTTTCCTTTTCCAAATGGGTTGTTATTTAGAATGCATCAGATAGCACAGCTTTGGCCTTTGTTCCTCAGTCTTCTCGCTCCTTCACTCAAACCCAGACCCTTTTCTTTTGTGTAACAAGCTGTCATATCTGTTCCGCCCACTAGGGACGTTTTCCTTTATGACGTAATTTGTAATCAAGTTATGATTTAATTATGTGTATGTGTATGTGTAATTCTGTGTGATTAGTTAGGTATTTAGTAAATAAATTATTAAACCCAATTTTGTATTGCTGATTCAAATTGTTAGCCAGGGTTCGTGCAGATAACCAAGAATTTACAACTTTCAGATGAGACTGAATTAAGATGACGATTAATATTGACTGCTATTTATGTAAAATATTACTAGGTCTTTAAGAGTTTATTCGGAAGATAACAGCTCTATAAATATTATTTTGTGGTGCCCGACTCTCTAGTTAATTACATTTACATGATTAGTTCAATCAGGTAATAATAAATAATTCAATTATTTTATAGAATAGCATGTCATATCACTTAATCCGGCATAGCCAAAGACACGACGCATGGTAATGGCACTTCAATATGCTTTAGTCCAATGTGACAAATGAGTGTTAGGCTAGCACCGAGAAATACGTTTGAATGTTCTAACATTCACCATAGTCACCAAGTCACCATGTTGTTAGGACAGCTGAGATTCAGGCTCTTCCCAGAGTACTACAATCCCCCAGACTGTACACCTCCAACCCCTTTGTTCTATTTTCCTGTACATACATACATGGTCTTGGGTGAGTTTAGCATTTTCCCCTCTAATGATTAAGGTTAGGCTCAGGGAGGGAAAGCTGATCCGAGATCTGTACCTAGGAATCCCTGGAGCATTCCAAAAAGGAGGGCCAATCTAAAGGTCTCTGGTATATTTCAAGGGACACAGCTAATTTTGACGGTTCGCCCGTCAAAAGCATATCTCAATGGTTCCCAGCACCAGGGACTTTGAGTGAAGCACAGGGATGTGCTTTCTGAAAGAATGAGTAGTGAAGCAACCTTACAACACCTAGCGATCTCGTCAAGATTTTTGGACCTCTTGGCATAATGGTTAAGGTGTGACTGACAGTTGCAAGGACCCCAGTTTGTGTTCCGGTTGAGCACTTCTCCAGGATACTATGTTCTTTCCTAAATCCTGGAAAACTGGGGATTTTATTTTGCATGTCCAGACATTCAGTTTCACATCTACAGGTTGCGTAGCCAACTAATAGCCAACTAATGTTGCTTCATTTGTTTTTTGAAACCAGGTTTGCTGTTCAAATAAAATCAAAATCAAATGTTTCCCCCAGTCTGCGAATCACATCCCATTTTGGATGCATCTGTTGGCATGGCGATGGAAAGAACACAAAGGTTTTTGAAATGAGAGGACAGACGAGGAGATAGATGAGCAGGATTAGAGGGCTCTAGGAAGGCATTTACGCCAGATACAGGCCCATCTACTGAATTAATGGTCTGAAACAGATGGAAGTGGATGGATAGATGGGTCACAATGACGCTGCATCCCCATATCGCCAGCTGTTCGGCCCCATAATGAGTTATGATGAATAGAGATGCAGCAAAAGTTGAAGTTCACACATCGAGTCGGATGCCAGATCAGCATTTGGGGCCCGAGTGGGGAGGGTAAGTACTCTTTACATAATAATATCTAGAGCAAAATGACTGAGACAGACATCATTTAGATACTCTGCCAAACGACTCACTTACTTCAATGTGTTACTTAGAAACATTAAGCACCATCATTGACATTTAAGCCTAATGGACACTATATCAATGGGTGTTGAATCAACTGACCGGCCCCTATCAGGATGGATATTTGGCCATATTAGAGTACTGCCGTTTTGGAGTCCCACACCAAAGCTGCTGACTGCTGGCTGGGGATATCAAGGACGTCATCGGAGAGTCAAGAAAATATGCAGTAAAACAGACAATATACTGTATCTTCTAAGTGTTTCTTTGTGAGTGTGACACTTAAGTACACTCTTAGAAATTAAGGTGCTATCTAGAACCAAAAAGGGGTTTTCGGCTTTCCCCATAGGAGAACTCTTTGAAGAAGCCCTTTCGATTTTAGGTTCAACCCTTTTGCTTCCATGTAGAACAGAGGGTCACTACATGGAACCCAAAAGGGTTTTCCTATGGGGACATCCACAGAACCCTTTTGGAAGTGTAGGATCGGAGTACTCGCCCTCTGACCCCTCACCCCCTCATTGTTTCACTTTTAGCAGGGGCTGCTTTCTGAAGTGGCATACATAGTGCATTCGGAAAGTATTCAGACCCCTTGACTTTTTCAGGATTTTATTATTCTAAATTTTACTAAAAAAATAAGATCCTCATCAATCTACACATAATACCCCATAATGACGAAGCAAAAACAGGTTTTAAGAAATGTTTGCAAATGTTTGAAAAATAAAAAACGGAAATATTGCATTTACATAAGTATTCAGACCCTTTACGCAGTAATTTCTTGAAGTATGTTTGGTATCGAATACAGCCTTCAGCCTTCTTGGGTATGATGCTACAAGCTTGGCACACCTGAATTTGGGGAGTTTCTCTCATTCTTCTCTGCAGATCCTCTCAAGCTCTGTCAGGTTGGATGGGGAGCGTCGCTGCACAGCTATTTCAGCCGGACTCTGGCTGGGCCAGTCAAGGACGTTCAGAGACTTGTTCCGAAGTCACTCCTGCGTTGTATTGTCTGTGTGCTTAGGGTTGTTGTCCTGTTGAAATATGAACCTTCGCCGCAGTCTGAGATTCTGAGCGCTCTAGAGCAGGTTTTCATCAAGGATCTCTCTGTACTTTGCTCCGTTCATCTTTCCATTGATCCTACCTAGTCTCCCAGTCCCCGACCCTGAAAACATCCCCACAGCATGATGCTGCCACCACCATGCCTCACCGTAGGGATGGTGCCAGGTGTCCTCATGCTTGGCATTCAGGCCAAAGAGTTCAATCTTGGTTTTTACCACAGGTGGACTCCAATTAATTTGCAGGAACATCTCAAGGATGATCAATGGAAACAGGATGCGCCTGAGCTTAATTTCAAGTCTCAACGGGTCTGAATACTTATGTAAATATGCTATTTCTGTTTTTTTTTTATGTTTAATACATTTGCAATTTTTTTTACCTGTTTTCACTTTTTCATTATGGGGTATTGTGTGTAGATTGATGAGAAACTTTCTGAATATGCTGTAACCTTATCAGAGTGAAAGTTGACCCCTCCCCAAAAGGGACTATCTTTTGGTGTTCTTCAATGTGAGTGTGACGCAATAAAGATGTTAACAAGTGCGCATGCTCACCTCCTGATGTTTCCCTGCAGCAAGGTAGCAGTGACGTGATCTGGGTGACGCGGTGTCTTGTGTTCGCCGCCGCCATGGGGTTTCATCCATGAAAGCGACACCTACTGACGTTAGACCTTCACGCTGGTTCACTGCATTCGACACATGCAGAAATTGTGTTTCTTTTGATAGTGGTGTACTTTTATGGGAGTCAACTTGTGTCACATCTTTATATTGTAGGTGTATATTTCTGTGGACTGTGTCACCACTTGGCTTGCCACATCTCATATTGCTTGGCTGTTGTTTGAACACAGCACATATAGCATATGCTTTTGGAGTTTTTACTGCTTGATTTGTATATACTAAGATTGCCCTCATGGTTTTGATTTGATTTTAGGATCCCCATTAGCCAATGGCGACAACTAGTTTAACTGGGGTCTGACACATAACGAAAAAGGCATTACAAAAAAAATACTTTACATATCTTTAAAAACATGAACTTGGTGTGTGTGCATCTATCAGTTACACACATGTCGGTATATACACATAACAGGCAGGTCACATGGGGAAGAGGCATTGGCCATGAGGTGTTGCTTTATTTGTTTTTGAAACCGGGTTTGCTGTTCACTTGCGCTATATAAAGTGGAAGGGAGTTCCATACACTCATGGCTCTGTATAATCCTGTACGTTTTCTTGAATTTGTTCTGGTTCTGGGGACTGTGAAAAGACCCCTGGTGGCATGTCTGATTGGGTGTCAGTGCTGTATGCTAACAATTTGGAATTTCCAACACATGAATGGTTCTTTTAAAAACAAGAAGAGATGCAGTCCGTCTCTCCTCAACTCTTAGCCAAGAGGGACGGGCATGCATAGTATTAACATTATCCCTCTGATTAAAATGAAGAGCAAGACATGGCTTTGTTCTGAGACAGCTACATATTATCTACGTCTTTCTTTGCAGCATTTAACCATATGAGCATTTAATCATATAAGATAAAACTAGAGCCTGTAGGTCTTTGTGGAGTGTGGTGTCAAAAAATCAGAGCATCTCTATATTATGGACAGACCTCCCCCATTTGTACAACCATTGACAGATCGACAATCTAAGGTAACACCAAGTAATTTAGTATCCTCAACTTGTTCAACAGCCACACCATTCATTATCAGATTCAGCTGAGGTCTAGAGAATTATTTGTACCAAATACATTCATTTTAGTTTGAGAGATGTTCAGGACCAGTTTATAACAAATCAAATCAAATGTTATTGGTCACATACTGTCACGCCTTGGTCTTAGTATTTTGTGTTTTCTTTAATTATTTGGTCAGGCCAGGGTGTGACATGGGTTTATGTTGTTGTATTTCGTATTGGGGTTTTTGTATTATTGGGATTGCGGCTGACTAGGGGTGTTGTATGGGCTTGGCTGCCTGAGGCGGTTCTCAATCAGAGTCAGGTGATTCTCGTTGTCTCTGATTGGGAACCGTATTTAGGTAGCCTGGTTTCGCTTTGTATTTCGTGGGTGATTGTTCCTGTCTCTGTGTAGTTTCACCAGATAGGCTGTATTAGGTTTCACGTTCCGTTTGTTGTTTTTGTATTTGTACAGTTATTTCATGTGTCACTTTGTTCATTAAAGTCATGAGTAACCACCACGCTGCATTTCGGTCCGACTCTCTTTCTACAAACGAAGAACGACGTTACAGAATCACCCACCTCACACGGACCGAGCAGCGTGTTAACAGGCAGCGACAGCTTGAACAGCGAAGGGAGGACGTTATGGACAGCAGAGGCATGGAGTATACGACGTGGGAAGAAATCGACAGGTGGGCGGCCGACCCAGAGAGAGTGCAGGAGCCCGCCTGGGATTCGCTGGAGCAGTGCGAAGAGGGCTATAAGCGAATTGAGTCGAAAAGAAAAACACGGCGGCGCAGAGCGAAAACCGAAAGTAACCCCCAAATATTTATTGGGGGAGGGCTCAGAGAGAGAGTGGCTGAGTCAGGAGTCAGACCTGAGCCAACTCTCCCTGTTAATCGTGAAGAGCAGTTGCAGTGGGAGAGGCTGCATCACTTGGAGAATTGGACATGGGAGGAAGAACTGGACGGAAAAGGACCCTGGGCTCAGCCTGGTGAATATCGCCGCCCCAAGGAGGAACTAGAGGCGGCTAAAGCGGAGAGCCGCTGGTATGAGGAGGCAGCACGGCGACACGGATGGAAGCCCGAAAAGCAGCCCAAAAAAATTATTGGGGGGGGGGGCTTAAAGGGAGTATGGCTATGCCAGGTAGGAGTCCTGCGCAAACTCCCTTTGCTTACCGGTGGGCTAGAGAGACCGGGCAGGCACCGTGTTATGCTATGGAGCGCACTGTGTTTCCAGTGCGGGTGCATAGCCCGGTGCGGAACATACCAGCCCTTCGTATTGGCCGGGCTAGAGTGGGCATCGAGCCAGGTAAGCTTAGGCAGGCTCGGTGCTCAAGAGCTCCAGTGCGCCTGCACGGTCCGGTCTATCCAGAGCCACCTCCACACACCAGTCCTCCGGTAGCAGCTTCCTGTGCGTGTCCTCGATCCTGTAGCACCAGTTCCAGCACCACGCACCAGGCCTTCTGTGCGCCTCGCCTGTTCAGCACAGCCAGAGCCTTCCTTCCCTCCTGCTCTGTCGGAGTCTCCCGCCTCTCCAGCGCTGTCGGAGCCTTTCTCCTCTCCTGCGCTACCGGAGTCTCCTGTCTGCTCAGCGCTATCAGAGCCTTCCTTCCCTCCTGTGCTGTCGGAGTCTCCCGCCTGTTCAGCTCTATCAGAGCCTTCCTCCTCTACAGAGCTGCCGGAGCCTCCTGCCTGTTCGGAGCAGCCTGAGCTGTCAGTCTGCATGGAGCAGCCTGAGCTGTCAGTCTGCATGGAGCAGCCTGAGATGTCAGTCTGCATGAAGCAGCCAGAGCTGTCAGTCTGCATGAAGCAGCCAGAGCTGTCAGTCTGCAAAGAGCTGCCAGTCTGCAAGGAGCTGTCAGTCTGCAAGGAGCTGTCAGTCTGCAAGGAGCTGTCAGTCTGCAAGGAGCAGTCAGAGCTGTCAGTCTGCATAAAGCAGCCAGAGCTGTCAGGCTGTATGAAGCAGTCAGAGCTGTCAGCCTGCATGGAGCAGTCAAAGCTGTCAGTCTGGTCGAAGCAGCCAGAGCTGTCAGTCTGCATGAAGCAGCCAGAGCTGTCAGTCTGCAAAGAGCTGTCAGTCTGCAAAGAGCTGCCAGTCTGCAAGGAGCTGTCAGTCTGCAAGGAGCTCTCAGCCTGCATGGAGCAACCAGAGCTGTCAGTCTGCAAGGAGCTGTCAGTCTGCATAGAGCAGCTAGATCCGCCAGTCAGCCATGATCTTCTAGATCTGCCAGACAACCAGATTCTGCCAGTCAACCAGAATCTTCCAGATCTGCTAGTTAACCAGATTCTTCCAGATCTGCCAGTCAACCAGTCTCTTCCAGATCTGCCAGTCAACCAGTCTCTTCCAGATCTGCCAGTCAACCAGTCTCTTCCAGATCTGCTAGTCAACCAGAATCTTCCAGATCTGCTAGTCAACCTGAATCTTCCAGATCCGCCAGCCAGCCAGGATCTACCGGAGCCTACTACCGACCTGAGCTTCATCTCAGTACTGGGCCTCCTCTCAGTACTGGGCCTCCTCTCAGTACTGGGCCTCCTCTCAGTACTGGGCTTTCTCTCAGTACTGGGCTTCCCCTCAGTTCCGGCTGCCCCTCAGTCCCGGGCTGCCCTCAGCTGCCACTCAGTCCCGAGCTGCCCCAGTCCCGAGCTCCCCTCAGAGCTGTCCCTCAGTCCCGAGATGCCCCTCAGTCACGAGCTGCTCCTCAGTTCTGTGGGGTTCTGGGTGAGGACTATTAGGCCATGGTCGGCGGCGAGGGTGGATTATCCCAGGACGCGAAGGGGAGGAACTAGGACATTAATGGAGTGGGGTCCACGTCCCGAGCCGGAACTGCCACCATGGACAGACGCCCACCCGGACCCTCCCTATGATTTTGAGGTGCGTCCGGGAGTCCGCACCTTAGGGGGGGTGGGGGGGGTTCTGTCACGCCTTGGTCTTAGTATTTTGTGTTTTCTTTAATTATTTGGTCAGGCCAGGGTGTGACATGGGTTTATGTTGTTGTATTTCGTATTGGGGTTTTTGTATTATTGGGATTGCGGCTGAGTAGGGGTGTTGTATGGGCTTGGCTGCCTGAGGCGGTTCTCAATCAGAGTCAGGTGATTCTCGTTGTCTCTGATTGGGAAACCTATTTAGGTAGCCTGGTTTCGCTTTGTATTTCGTGGGTGATTGTTCCTGTCTCTGTGAAGTTTCACCAGATAGGCTGAATTAGGTTTCACGTTCCGTTTGTTGTTTTTGTATTTGTACAGTTATTTCATGTGTCACTTTGTTCATTAAAGTCATGAGTAACCACCACGCTGCATTTCGGTCCGACTCACTTTCTACAAACGAAGAACGACGTTACACATACACGTGGGTGTAGCATTTTTTTTTGTGTTTCTAGCTCCAACAGTGCAGCAATATCTAACAAGTAATAAAGAACAATTTCACAACAATACAAACAATAAACACAAATCTAAAGTAAAGGAATGGAATTAAGAATATATAAATATTTGGATGAGCAATGTCAGAGCGGCATAGACTAAGATAGTAGAATTGAATAGAATAGAGTAGAATACAGTAATGTAATGCAAAATATGTAAACATTAAAGTGACTACTGTTCCATTATTAAAGTGGCCAGTGATTTCAAGTCTATGTACAATATATAGGGCAGCAGCCTCTAATGTGCTAGTGATGGCAATTTAACAGTCTGATGGCCTTGAGATAGAAGCTGTTTTTCAGTCTCTCGGCCCCAGCTTTGATGGGAGGTGGAGGTGCGAAGTGGAGGTGTTTCCTACCTTCACCACCTGGGGGCGGCCCATCAGGAAGTCCAGAGACCAGATGCACAGGGTGAGGTTCAGATCCAGGGCCTTGAGCTTAATGATGAGCTTGGAGGGTACTATGGAGTTGAATGCTGAGCAGTAGTCAATAAACAGTATTCTTATATAGGTATTCCTCTTGTCCAGATGGGTTAGGGCAGTAGGCATTGCAATGGCAATTGCATCGTCTGTGGATCTATTGGAGCGGTAAGCAAGTTGAAGTGGGTCTAGGGTGTCAGGTAGAGGTGATATGATCCTTGACTAGTCTCTCAAAGCACTTCATGATGACAGAAGTGAGTGCTATGGGGTGATAGTCATTTTGTTCAGTTACCTTACATTTCTTGGGTACAGGAATAATGGTGGCCATCTTGAAGCATGTGGGGACAGCAGACTGGGATAAGGAGAGATTGAATATGTCCATAAACACTGGCCACTCATTCCAAAACAGACTGCATCCCTTGTTAAGGGTTTCAGTGACTTCATTAACTCTGGTTGCTGATGAGCATATGGTTGAATCATCAGCATACATGGACACACATGCTTTGTTTAATGCCAGTGGCAGGTCATTGGTAAAACAGAAAAGAGTAGACGGCCTAGAGAGCTGCCCTACGGTACACCACACTTTACATGTTTGACATTAGAGAAGCTCACATGAAATAAAACCATCTGAGTTTTATTAGATAGATAGCTCTGAATCCACAATATGGCAGAGGTTGAAAAGCCATAACACATACGTTGTTTCATCAACAGGTTTCTTTCAACAAATCATCAGTCATTTGTGTCAGTGCAGTACATATTGACTGTCCTTCTCTTTTTGTGTGCTGAAAGTCTTGTTAATTTGCTTCCAGAGAAATAGCATTGTATTTGGTCAAACACCATTTTTCCCACCAAAACAATGAGCAAGCTGAAAGGTCTGCTGTTAGAACCAGTAAAGGCCGCTTTATCACTCTTGGGTAGCGAAATGACTGGCAACCCTCCAGGCCTGAGGACAAAGTCTTTCCTCTAGGCTGAGATGAATGATATGACAGATAGGAGTGGCTATAGAGTCAGCTACCATCCTCAGCAGCTTCCGTCTAAGTTGTCAATTCCAAAAGGTTTGTCATTATTGATGGATAACTGTAATTTTTCCATCTCTCCCAGACTAACTTACAATGCTTTTCTTTCATTTAGTTTTTTATGCATGAGTACGATGGCTAACTGTTCATTGTTGGCATTTCCTGCCTAAGTTTGCCCACTTTGCCTGTGAAGTAATTTCATTGGCAACATCATTGTTTTGTGATGAATAAGCCATCGTATTCGATGAAAGATGGAGTTGAATGTCTTTCCGCCCGTCATTTCATTTAAAGTACTCCAAAGTATTTTTTTTTAAATCATTATTTATATCATTGATCTTGGCCTCATAGTATTGTGGTTTCTTCATCTTTTTGTTGAGTTTAGTCAAATCATTTCTCAATTTTGCAGTAAGTTAGGCAGTCAGATGTGCAGCCAGACTTAGCCACTCCTTTTGTCCCATCTCTTTCAACCATACAGTTTTTAAATTCCTCATCAATCCATGGAGCCTTAACAGTTTGAACAATCAGTTTCTTAACAGGTGCATGTTTATCAATAATTGGTAGATCCAAAGTCATAAATTCATCAAGCACAACGTCTGGATGCTCCTTATTAATCACATAAGACCAACAAATATCTGCCACATAAGAGTTGCAGCAAAATCTTTTATATGATATCTTACAAACTAGACCGGGCACGCATGTGCGCCATCACATGCATGTGACTTGCTCTGCATCACTTTCTTGCTCAGAGAAAATGAAGCTATGCATTTGCTTTAATTTCACTGTGCTTCTGTGTTTATCCTGGGGTTCAGTGAAGCTTTATTGGATGTACAAAAGAGATACTTGCAGTATACATAGTTGATAGCCTTCTACAGATGTATGATCTTCATTTAATCACTCTTGTTGCTGACTATTTTCCTGCACCAAAGATGAGCTTCAGGATTTACATCAATTCACAGAAAACCCATGGTTATATTTTATGTAACTAGGCAAGTCAGTTAAGAACAAGTTCTTATTTATAATGACGGCCTACCGGGGAACAGTAGGTTAACTGCCTTTGTTCAGGGGCAGAACGACAGCTCGGGAATTTGATCCAGCAACCTTTTGCTTACTGGCCCAACACTCTAACCACGAAGCTACCTGTCACCCCATATTAACAGTATTGCACTTTTCATGCAGCCTACTTTTGGCCATCTAATATCCTAACCACTGATCAAGCAACATTATGGACTAAACATTCAAATCCTGTTGCTGCAGGATTATTTTGCTCTGACAATACTGGTCAAATTAAATTCCTACACCTGCATTTGCCATCTGTACTTCCTCCTATGACATCATCCAGTAATCACTAGTCAAATTACTTTTAGTTTGATCAATTCTGACTTCATCAGTCAACCCCTCTTTATTTGGGAGGGTTATCATTTTCGTAAATTGCAAATAAACAATGGCTTACTGGCGTCCATTATCCAAACAAATGACACAACATCCCAGATGGCAAAAGCAATTATTCTGCAATGCCCTCCTTTGAAGCACAACAGAGATTTTACAACCTGTGGCTGGCTGCTAGGAAGAAATTGGCTAATCGAAAAGAGACAGAAGTCAGCACGCACCAAAAACCACCCATCCATTTTTTTGGAGGCACTGACAGGAGGAGAAAAGGGAAAAGTAAATGGATGACAGATTAAATGTTCAATAAAATTCACAAACAAGCGAAAATACACCTTTTCAGCTGAAAGATGATATTCAGAGTTTACCTGTGATGTTGCACAACGATTTAAGTCAAGTCATCGTTCTGGTCAAAGTATGATATTTGGGCTTGAACAGGGAAATCCTAAATTAAATGTAGGATTTTTCCGCGTCAATATAGTGTTTGTGATAAAATGACGTACATTTCAATCTGACTGTAGGTGACTCGTTTCAGGAAACTAGGCATACTGTATGTCGCGTGTCACTACTAAACATGAGAGCCATTTGAACATTAACATTTTTATCAAAATGTGCTTTGGGCCAGAAATGCCTTCTGGAACATGTGAACTTTCATGTGCCTTAATAGCAAATGTGTATGCAATCTGTAAATACGAGCCTAGTTGGTTTAGCCACAGAAAAAGCCAGCAACCTTCTCGCTAGCCATGATTGGCTGAGATAATGAGTGGGCTGGACATACCGAGAGATGAGTTCGGATTGGTCTGCTCTGTAGCATGCTTCTGTCTATTTGAGCTGGTCAGTATGTGTAGGTAATCCTTTCTAACACAGCTTTTTTGAAAGATATTGCCTAGTAGAACTGCGTAAGTGTTGCTTTCCACTTGCTGAAGGACCGAGTTTTAAAATCAGTGGAATTAGAGTATGATAGCTAAAGAGATTATTGTGTTTGATTGCAAATATGCAGACGGGGTGTTGTGGGTGAAATTACAAGATTATGTGATAATATTGTTTTGCATCAAATGGTTGCTTTATGCAACCGAATAGGGTTCTTAGAACTATATTGTGTCTATACTTTTGAAATAGGCGTGTTTCTGTGCTGTGAGGTACCAGGGATGAGATTAGAGCCTTGATTTAGGGGCCAAACTCTGGTTTTCTTACAATAAGAACAGTCTTCACAACAAACGCTATCTGTCTGGGGGATACTCCTTTCTCATTTATCAAGTCTCACCTTGTGACCCACTCCATACATCTGTTTTTTTCATGAACATTCAGGAGGATGTACTTTGCTATAAAATTATGTGGCTCAAATCCGTTCGTTGGGCTCGTTGTTGACCAGCTTCATTATTGCAATAATTAATCAATGTTATTAATATGTTTTGAATAAAGTAATATCCTGATTGGTTATTGGATAGGAGTCAAAAAGAGAACACACAAATGTCTGTTGTGTAAAACACCTGTCAACGCAGTACATCTTCAAACTAAGGGCAACCATGGCATCCGTGACAGAGAGGGAGAAGCATCCATCCAGGTATGTGGGCAAGACTTAGCCAGTTAGCTTGGGTGCTTGACTGCTTTTGTTAGGTCAGAACGCTCGGATCAACCCTACTCCTCGGCCAGAGTGTCCAGTGCACTCTGAATTTACAAACGGACAATCTGACAACGCTCTGAGTTTACGAACGCACTCAAGATTACATTTACGAACACACCTGTAGTATAAATCAGCCTTAGTCTTGAAATATTTGGTTGTTTAGTACATGGCCTCACATATAAATCCTTAGAAAGATGGGTGGGGCTAGCACTTTAGAGGGTGTGAATGATGCTAAATGGGTGTAGACAAAGAAGAGCTCTCCTGTAGGTGTACCAAAATATTCAAGGGACATTTTGTCAAAAGTGAAGTTACAAGTTTATCCACTTTCAAAGCAGAATTTCTTTCCCATTGTTCCTCAACTGTAGTGTATGATATACCATGTTCAACTCTGAGTCTCTACTTTTATCCAATGTAAAAAATAAAATTTCAAATTTTACTACATAAGACCGAATCAAGCCGGTCGGTCACATAGGTGCCTTGCAAGAGCTGACTTTAGTTCATTTGGAACCACATACAAAAGATTACTTTTTCATTACTTCCTGTTTACAACCTGGTGCTATGGCTTACTGCTGTCTGTAATACACTCGATCTGGAGCTGTTGGATGGGCTGCCGGGGAAACGGTGAATAAGAAAAAAGCTAGTATTGTGATGAGCTACTGACATTCACTTGGCTATAGTAAGCAGCCTCGCAAGGCACAGGTTACCCAAACAATTTATCAGAGGCTCGCTTCATGGATAACGTTGCCTAGCTAACATTAGCTGGATAGCTAGCTAGTGACATCAAGTGGATGAAGACGTTGATAGGTGAAATGTCAACCCATCTGGGATACAGTGCATTCGTAGTATTCAGACTTTTTCCACATTTTGTTACGTTACAGCCTTATTCTAAAATGTATTAAATATTCCCCCCCCCCAGATCTATCTACACACAACACCCCATAATGTCAATGCGAAAACGTTTCTATGAGACTCGGAATTGATTTTAGGTGCATCCTGTTTCCATTGATCATCCTTGAGATGTGTCTACGACTTGATCGTAGTCCAACTGTGGTAGATTCAATTGATTGGGCATGATTTGAAAAGGCACACACAGTTGACAGTGGATGTCAGAGTAAAAACCAAACCATGAGGTCGAAGGAATTGTCCATAGAGCGCCGAGACTGACAGACCTCCAGAGTTCCTATATGGAGATGGGAGAACCTTCCAGAAGGACAACCATCTCTGCAGCCTCCACCAATCAGGCCTTTATGGTAGAGTGGCCAGTTACATTTACATTACATTTAAGTCATTTAGCAGACGCTCTTATCCAGAGCGACTTACAAATTGGTGCATTCACCTTATGACATCCAGTGGAACAGCCACTTTACAATAGTGCATCTAAATATTTTAAGGGGGGGTGAGAAGGATTACTTTATCCTATCCTAGGTATTCCTTAAAGAGGTGGGGTTTCAGGTGTCTCCGGAAGGTGGTGATTGACTCCGCTGTCCTGGCGTCGTGAGGGAGTGTGTTCCACCATTGGGGAGCCAGAGCAGCGAACAGTTTTGACTGGGCTGAGCGGGAACTGTACTTCCTCAGTGGTAGGGAGGCGAGCAGGCCAGAGGTGGATGAACGCAGTGCCCTTGTTTGGGTGTAGGGCCTGATCAGAGCCTGGAGGTACTGAGGTGCCGTTCCCCTCACAGCTCCGTAGGCAAGCACCATGCTCTTGTAGCGGATGCGAGCTTCAACTGGAAGCCAGTGGAGAGAGCGGAGGAGCGGGGTGACGTGAGAGAACTTGGGAAGGTTGAACACCAGACGGGCTGCGGCGTTCTGGATGAGTTGTAGGGGTTTAATGGCACAGGCAGGGAGCCCAGCCAACAGCGAGTTGCAGTAATCCAGACGGGAGATGACAAGTGCCTGGATTAGGACCTGCGCCGCTTCCTGTGTGAGGCAGGGTTGTACTCTGCGGATGTTGTAGAGCATGAACCTACAGGAACGGGCCACCGCCTTGATGTTAGTTGAGAACGACAGGGTGTTGTCCAGGATCACGCCAAGGTTCTTAGCGCTCTGGGAGGAGGACACAATGGAGTTGTCAACCGTGATGGCGAGATCATGGAACGGGCAGTCCTTCCCCGGGAGGAAGAGCAGCTCCGTCTTGCCGAGGTTCAGCTTGAGGTGATGATCCGTCATCCACACTGATATGTCTGCCAGACATGCAGAGATGCGATTCACCACCTGGTCATCAGAAGGAGGAAAGGAGAAGATTAATTGTGTGTCGTCTGCATAGCAATGATAGGAGAGACCATGTGAGGTTATGACAGAGCCAAGTGACTTGGTGTATAGCGAGAATAGGAGAGGGCCTAGAACAGAGCCCTGGGGGACACCAGTGGTGAGAGCGCGTGGTGAGGAGACAGATTCTCGCCACGCCACCTGGTAGGAGCGACCTGTCAGGTAGGACGCAATCCAAGCGTGGGCCGCGCCGGAGATGCCCAACTCGGAGAGGGTGGAGAGGAGGATCTGATGGTTCACAGTATCGAAGGCAGCCGATAGGTCTAGAAGGATGAGAGCAGAGGAGAGAGAGTTAGCTTTAGCGGTGCGGAGTGCCTCCGTGATACAGAGAAGAACAGTCTCAGTTGAATGACTAGTCTTGAAACCTGACTGATTTGGATCAAGAAGGTCATTCTGAGAGAGATAGCGGGAGAGCTGGCCAAGGACGGCACGTTCAAGAGTTTTGGAGAGAAAAGAAAGAAGGGATACTGGTCTGTAGTTGTTGACATCGGAGGGATCGAGTGTAGGTTTTTTCAGAAGGGGTGCAACTCTCGCTCTCTTGAAGACGGAAGGGACGTAGCCAGCGGTCAGGGATGAGTTGATGAGCGAGGTGAGGTAAGGGAGAAGGTCTCCGGAAATGGTCTGGAGAAGAGAGGAGGGGATAGGGTCGAGCGGGCAGGTTGTTGGGCGGCCGGCCGTCACAAGACGCGAGATTTCATCTGGAGAGAAAGGGGAGAAAGAGGTCAGAGCACCAGGTAGGGCAGTGTGAGCAGAACCAGCTGTGTCGTTTGACTTAGCAAACGAGGTTGTTGGAAGCCACTCCTCAGTAAAAGGCACATGACAGCCCACTTGGAGTTTGTCAAAAGGCACCTGAAACCAAGGTTTGAACTCTTTGGCTTGAATGCTAAGTGTCATGTCTGAAGGAAACCTGGCACCATCCCTACAGTGAAGCATGGTGGTGGCAGCATCATGCTTTGGGGATGTTTTTCAGTGGCAGTGACTGGGAGACTAGGCAGGATCCAGGGAAAGATGAACAGAGCAAAGTACAGAGAGACCCATGATGAAATCCTGCTCCAGAGCGCTCAGGACTTCAGACTGTGGCAAAGGTTCACCTTCCAACAGGACAACAATCCTAAGCACCCAGCAAACACAACGCAGGAGTGGCTTCGGGACAACTCTCTGAATGTCCTTGAGAGGCCCAGCCAGAGCCCGGACTTCAACCCAATCTATGGAGAAAGCTGAAAATAGCTGTGCAGCAATGTACCCCATTCAACCTGACAGAGCTTGAGAAAAATCTGCAGAGAAGAATGGGTGAAACTCCCCAAATACAGGTGTGCCCAGCTTGTAGCGTCATACCCATGAAGACTCTATGCTGTAATCACTGCCAACGGTGCTTCAACAAAGTACTGAGAAAAGGGTCTGAACCCTTAGGTAAATGTAATATCTGTATAGATTTTTTTTAAAACATTTGCAAAAATGTCTAAAAACCTGTTTTTGCTTTGTCATTATGTGGTATTGTGTGTAGATTGATGAGCGGGGAAAACAATTTAATCAATAAGTCTGTGATGTAACAAAATGTGGAAAAAGTCAAGGCATCTGAATACTTTCTGATGACAATGTATATACAAATGTATGTGGATACGGCTATTTCAGCCACACCCGTTGCTGGCAAGTATATAAAATCGAGCGCAGAGGTCTAAGGCGCTGCATCTTAGTGTTAGAGATCACTACAGACCCTGGTTCGATCACAACCAGCTGTGATTGGGAGTCCCATAGGGTGACGCATATTTGTCCCAGCGTTATCCAGGTTAGGGATTGGCCGTGGTAGGGCATCATTGTGAATAAGAACTTGTTCTTAACTGACTTGTCTAGTTAAATAAAGGTTAAATAAAACAACAAAATAAATAGACAAACGTTGGCAGTGGAATGGACTTACTGAACAAGTCAGTTTGTCAAATTTCTGCCCTGCTAGAGCTGCCCCAGTCTACTGTAAGTGATGTTATTGTGAAGTGGAAACGTCTAAAGTGGTAGGCCACACAAGCTCACAGAACTGAACTGCCGAGTGCTGAAACGCGTAGCCCATAAAAATGGTCTGTCCTATGTTGCAACACTCACTACTGAGTTCCAAACTATCTCTGGAATCAACGTCGGCACATTAACAGTTTTTTGGGAGCTTCATGAATTGGGTTTTCATGGCCGTGCAGTCGCACACAAGCCGAAGATTACCATGCCGCAATGCCAAGCGTTGGCTGCAGTGGTGTAAACCTCGCTGCCATTGGACTATGGAGGAGTGGAAACGCGTTCTCTGGAGTGATGAATTGTGCTTCACCATCTGGCAGTCCAACGGTTTGGCGGATGCCAGGAAAACCCTACCTGCCCCAATGCATAGTGCCAAATGTAAAGTTTGGTGGAGGAGGAATAATGGTCTGGGGCTGTTTTTCATGGTTCGTGCTAAGCCCCTTAGTTCCAGTGGAGGGAAACCTTAATGCTACAGCATACAATGACATTGTAGATGATTCTGTGCTTCCAACTTTGTGGCAACAGTTTGGGGAAGGCCCATTCTTGCTTCAGCATGACAATGCCCCTGTGTACAAAGCGAGTTCCATACAGAAATTATTTGTCGAGATTGGTGTGAAAGAATTTGACTGGCCTGCACAGAGCCCTGACCTCAACCCCATCGAACACCTTTGCAATGAATTGGAAAACTGGCTGCAAGCCAGGCCTAATCGCCCAATATCAATCCCCGACCTCCCTAATGCTCTTGTGGCTGAATGGAAGCAAGTCCCCGAAGCAATGTTCCAACATATAGTTTAAGGATTAGGATTAGCCCCTTTTTTTCTAAAATGACATACCCAAATCTAACTGCCTGTAGCTCAGGCCCTGAAGCAAGGATATGCATATTCTTGGTACCATTTGAAAGGAAACACTTTGACATTTATGGAAATGTGAAAGAAATGTAGTAGAAGTTAACACAATAGATCTGGTAAAAGATAATACAAAGATAAAAACAACCGTTCTTTTGTGTTTTTTTGGTCTGTCATCTTTGAAATGCAAGAGAAAGGCCATAATGTATTATTCCAGCACAGGTGCAATTTAATAACTTTTCATGTTCAAAATTGTGCACTCTCCTCAAACAATAACATGGTACTATTTCACTGTAATAGCTACTGTAAATTGGACAGTGCAGTTAGATTAACAAGAATTGAAGCTTTCTGACAATATTAGATATGTCTATGTCCTGGGAAATGTTCTTGTAACAACCTCGTGCTAATCGCATTAGCCTATGTTAGCTCAACCGTCCCATGGAAGGGACACCAATCACGAAGAAGTTTTTAAAGCCAACCCAGAAAAGTGGAGGCTGTTAAAGGAGCAAAGTGGGGACCAACTCCAAATTAATGCCCATGAATTTTGGAATGAGATGTTCGACGAGCACGTGTCCACATACTTTTGGTCATATAGTGTATCTGCTTGGAAGGAGAACAGCGAAAAAGCCACTGACTAATGGACGTAATCCACAACTTAAACGCTCAGCTGCCACTCATATTTGGCTTAAACTATATATCTACGTTTGGCCTTGTCATTCTTGGGACAACTAATGTTATGTCACCATGAACGACTCCTGGGTTTAGTCTGACTGACTCAAAACTGTTGCTATTAAAATACTAGACCCATTATACTTAGACGAGGAACTTGATACATGTACACCATTCCCCCTTTTTACTTTATATTGCATTTCAGTCTCTTGGAACTGCTTGAATTCCATCAAACTATCCCCCTATGCCCCATAATGTAATATTTTCAGCCACATTTGAGCCTGTGGAGACATTTAATCTAGAGGCCATTTCCCCTAAATTAGCTAGTTTAATTTGTCCATAAAGTGATTTTCATACTGTAAAGGCTCTGCTGACAAGTAAATGATCCTATCTTCCCTTCAATGTTACAAGTTAAATCATTCATTTCAACTCATGCACGTTTAGATTAACACGGATCAGCACAATTCTTTTTCCAATGTGAATCAATTAGCTGTGGACTGTTTTTAGGAACTGACAAATGTCTGATGGACGGTGATAATGTGTGCTGCACATACCAGCAAAGCACATCAAAGACCATTGGAGAGTTTCAATAATAAGGTTTGGGCTCTGCTAAAGTAATTGCATGGTGGCACTGCAAGTCATTAAATAAGAAATCTAATTGACAAGTTCGCTCGGGCCAAACGTGTTGCTGTGTGTTGCACTCAAAGAATTTGTTCCACATTATGTTTGGCAGCGATCTGCAATTGTGAATTCATTAAAAAACACAACTGAATGTGTATGGTTGGTGGAGAGAGGTGAACGAACCCGTACAGTGATTTCCAGTCCCTCTGACAAGCACAGGTGTATTTAGCTAATTACCAGAACTACCATAAAATAAAAACAAATAGCGCAGATCCTTCACACAATCAGGGATGCAATCAGCACAAAGGAGCAACAACATGGTCAAATTTAAGAGAGTGAGGGAATCAGGGAATCACCACCTCAACCTTCTCAGAAACTCATAATTTTCTCATAATTTTCTCAAAGCCTTGTATTTACTGCAGGGTGGTATGCTCAATATTGTATACAAGACCTTATTCTTTCCCCTAATTTATGCAATACACTGTTAGCTAAGGAATAGTTAGTAGAGCAGCAGTTTTCAGAAGCATTAAGCTCTTTACAGTAAATGCAATCCCTTTATAAAAGCAGGCTGAAGAAGTGTCATTCTACAGAAGGTTAACAACATTCACTACTTACTGGAAGCAGAACTACAGTATTGCTTTAGCATGTAGTATAGCCTAATTGAGCTTGTTGGGCCGCGTATTCACATATTTGATGTACATTTTGAACGATTAACAACATGTAGTTTAGTTCACAGACAAATGAAACAGTCATACTCAGAAAGCTTTGAATGTTAAAAGCTCTGTCTTCCAGTCCATCAGCATATTTACATACTGTATATAAATATACTGTATATAAATATGAACTATCATTGTACAAATCACCCTCTGAGTGACTGTCTGAAATGTAAAGAAAGAAAGATATTTTAGTAGACCATGGTTTTATCTGATGGTCCCCACACCTGAGTCCCCACAAGTCCTTTTTTCAGGATACGACCTCAGCTTCCCATGCAGCCTGCTCAGGGATCTAAATGCCAAGTTCATTAGGGAGTGTTTTGAAGTGCCTGACAAACACAACTGTCTGGGCCTTTGTAGAGTCTCCAAGTGATATATTTCTCTGCTTCTTAATTCACCTTGTGTGCCACCTCAAATGCGGTTGCATTAATATTAAAGAACAATTGCAGCATTGGAGTATCTTTATTAAGATACTTGAAAGTGTTCAGACAGTTGAGTGGAACCACTGCCAGTGATTAATTACTTGCGGATGTGTTTCAATGGAAGAACACAAGAATGCACATTTAACCAATGGAAGAACACAACAATGCACATTTAACCAATGGAAGAACACAAGAATGCACATTTAACCAATGGGAGAACACAATAATGCACATTTAACCAATGGAAGAACACAAGAATGCACATTTAACCAATGGAAGCAATTTATTGACGATTGAGCACAGGTAAAAAATATATCTACTTTATTTTCCAGTCTTGTTTCAGCTGGTATTTAGTATTTAGGAGGAAAGTATATGGTAACAACCCACTGGGCGAAAACTGGTTAAAATAACATATCGTGACGTGGAATCGACGTTGAAAATATGTTGGATATGAAAAAAGTTTTGATGGTAAAACTTCTACCACAGAATCATCTCATCATGGAAACCAATTTTCAACATAGACAAACCTTGTATAAAATATGTTGAATTTGTAACTTTGAAACAATGTCAGATATTCAATGTAATATCCACCATGAGAAAAAAGCAATAGGCTGGGCAGTACCTCCTACTGGAGAGTTCATCTATCTACAGCTATCCCTTCGGTCTCCCATCCAGGGATTCAAACAAGCCCTGCTTAGCTTTGAAATGACTGACTGTAACTAAAATCTCCACTTAATAGATTCACTGTTGCTATCGAAGTCATGTTCAACAGAGCAAATCATTTTTTTACATTTTCTTATCAATCATTTATCAATAAAGAATGATATTTAAGGTGATATAGCATTCTGGAAGTCATCAAAGCTATTGTTTAAATTCCACCCAGAATTCAACAAAAAATAGACAATACAATATTAAAGGCTAGAGTTGCCGCTTTCAAGGAGGGGGACACTAATCCGGACGTTTATTAGAGATCCCGCAATGCCCTCAGACAAACCGTCAAACAGGCAAAGTGTCAATACAGGGTTGAGATTGAATCCTACTACACCAGCTCTTACACTCGTCGGATGTAATAATAATATAATATAATAATATATGCCATTTAGCTGACGCTTTTATCCAAAGCGACTTACAGTCATGTGTGCATACATTCTACGTATGGGTGGTCCCGGGAATCGAACCCACTACCCTGGCGTTACAAGCGCCATGCTCTACCAACTGAGCCACAGAAGGACCATGTGGCAGGGCTTGAAAACTATTATGGACTACAAAGGGAAATCCAGCCGTGAGCTGCCCAGTGATGCGAGCCAACCAGACGAGCTAAATACCTTTTATCCTCGCTTCGAGGCAAGAAACACTAAAGCATGCATGAGAGTACCAACTGTTCTGGATGACTGTGTGATCACACTCTCCGTAGCCAATGTGAGTAAGACCTTTTAAACAGGTCAACATTCACAAGGCCGCGGGGCCACATGTACAACTGGCAAGTGTCTTCACTGGCATTTTCAACCTCTCATAGTCCCTGTGCCCAATAACGCTAAGATAACCTGCCGAAATGACTACCACCCTGTAGCACTCACGTTTGTAGCCATGAAGTGCTTTGAAAGGCTAATCATGGCTCACATTCACACCATCATCCCGGAAATCCTAGACCCACTCCAATTCGCATTCTGCCCCAACAGATCCACAGATGACTCAATCTCAATTGCAATCCCCACTGCCCTTTCCCACCTGGACAAAAGAAACACCCATGTGAGCACGCTGTTCATTGACTATTGCGCAGCATTCAACACCATAGTGCCCACAACACTCATCACTAAGCTAAAGACCCTGGGACTAAATACCTCCCTCTACTACTGGATCCTGGACTTCCTGACGTGCCGCACCCAGGTGGTAAGGGTAGGCAACAATACATCCGCCACGCTGATCCTTAACGTGGGCACCTCAGGGGTGTGTGCTTAGTCCCCTCCTGTACTCCTTATTCACCAACAACTGTGTGGCCAAGCACGACTCCAGCACCATTAAGTTTGCTGATGACACAACAGTGGTAGGCCTGATCGCCAACAATGATGAGACAGCCTATAGGAAGGAGTTCAGAGACCTGGCAGTGTGGTGCCAGGACAAAAACCTCTCCCTCAATGTGAGCAAGACAAATTAGCTGATCGTGGACTACAGGAAAAGGAGAGCAAAACTAACCAAGACAGTCGTGAAGAGGGCACAACAATGCCTATTCCCCCTCAGGAAACTTGGCATAGGTCTCCAGATCCTCAAAGTTCTACAGCTGCACCATCGAGAGTATCCTGACCGGTTTCAGAAGGTAGTGCGTACGGTCCAGTACATCACTGGGACCAAGCTTCCTGCCATCCAGGACCTCTATACTATCAGAGGAAGGCCCCAAAAATGGTCAAAAACTCCAGCCACCCATGTCATAGACTGTTCTCTCTGCTACCGCACGGCAAGCAGTACTTGAGGACCAAGTCCAGGTCCCAAAGGCTCCTTAACAGCTTCTACCCCCAAGCCAATAGACTGTTGAACAATTAATTTACATTTACATTTAAGTCATTTAGCAGACGCTCTTATCCAGAGCGACTTACAAATTGGTGCATTCACCTTATGACATCCAGTGGAACAGCCACTTTACAATAGTGCATCTAAATCTTTTAAGGGGGGGGGTGAGAAGGATTACTTTATCCTATCCTAGGTATTCCTTAAAGAGGTGGGGTTTCAGGTGTCTCCGGAAGGTGGTGATTGACTCCGCTGTCCTGGCGTCGTGAGGGAGTGTGTTCCACCATTGGGGAGCCAGAGCAGCGAACAGTTTTGACTGGGCTGAGCGGGAACTGTACTTCCTCAGTGGTAGGGAGGCGAGCAGGCCAGAGGTGGATGAACGCAGTGCCCTTGTTTGGGTGTAGGGCCTGATCAGAGCCTGGAGGTACTGAGGTGCCGTTCCCCTCACAGCTCCGTAGGCAAGCACCATGGTCTTGTAGCGGATGCGAGCTTCAACTGGAAGCCAGTGGAGAGAGCGGAGGAGCGGGGTGACGTGAGAGAACTTGGGAAGGTTGAACACCAGACGGGCTGCGGCGTTCTGGATGAGTTGTAGGGGTTTAATGGCACAGGCAGGGAGCCCAGCCAACAGCGAGTTGCAGTAATCCAGACGGGAGATGACAAGTGCCTGGATTAGGACCTGCGCCGCTTCCTGTGTGAGGCAGGGTCGTACTCTGCGGATGTTGTAGAGCATGAACCTACAGGAACGGGCCACCGCCTTGATGTTAGTTGAGAACGACAGGGTGTTGTCCAGGATCACGCCAAGGTTCTTAGCGCTCTGGGAGGAGGACACAATGGAGTTGTCAACCGTGATGGCGAGATCATGGAACGGGGAGTCCTTCCCCGGGAGGAAGAGCAGCTCCGTCTTGCCGACGGAGCCATTAATCAAATGGCTACCTGGACTACTTGTTTGGAATGTTCAAGTTAATAATACAAATATTGGATTCACGTCTTCTTCTCAACCAAAAATCTAAGTTAAAGAATTGGATCAAATTTAACCGTATTTAAAGTTTTTGATTTAGTCCTATTCTTTAACTTTAACATGAATCCAACATATCAATTATTAATTTGTAGACAAACTGGAATTCAAGCCAGACTCAGTGGCACAGATGGAGCTATCTAAGAAACATCTCCTTCAAATGTTGATATTTGGTTGCATTGTCAAACAAACACAATTCAGTATCACTTTTGCAATATGGTAAATTGCCTAATATAAAGGCTATCTTACAAACTTAAACCTTCAAATGAGTAACACATCCATGGCCACATTGTGAGTTTACTGTACAAATAAATGTCTTCCTATGTAATCATAGAAAGCGTACACATTTAGGGTCGCAGGTCTGTGGAAGTCTTCACAATTGCTATAATAATCTTGACAGAATCTCAAGTGACATTTATCACATGCACTATGTACTTTTAATATAATCTGAACTGCAATCCAGATCATTTGCTTGTGCTATTACATTCAGCACAGCGATAACACATGAGCTTGTTGTATGAATAAACAAAATATCTGACATTGTATTCCCATTCAAACTTTGTTGTGCTTTTAAATGGTTGAAAGCACAGTGATAACACATTTAGGTGACAGCTAAACCAAATATCAGACATTGATTTTCCATTGGAATTTGGTTGGGCTTTTAGATGGTTGAAGGCATAGTGATAACACATTGGGAATTGAACAAACTTTTGTCTTTTTGAGTGGGTCAAAATAGGTTGTAATCTCATTGGTCAATGTATCTACCAAATATGAATCTTTAAGGAATGTCATAAAAAAATGAAAGCACAGAATGATAGTTGTGGACTAGAAAATAAAGCCTCGGAATGTCATGCAAAATCCAAGTCCACGGTATAGGCACACAGGAAGTTCTGCCAATCACACTCGCACTTCTTAATCCGAGCCACAAAGACTGCAATGTTCAGCCCACAGAGCTGTGAAATCACCCCCAGGATATCTATGTATTTCCATTTTCAGAGGGTCAAGACTTCTGGAGAGGCAAAACATTGAGGAAATTGTTTGCAATATCAGTGCTCTTCAATGCAGGTGTCTGTAAAAAATGACCATTTTATAGTGTTTCGATGAATCCATATTATCTGTAGGCTGCAGGTGCTTTCTGACTAATTGTTACCCATGACCTTAACATGTTCTTATTCTGAAGGCAGTTTGGACTGTGAAAATGGCAACACATGTTAGAAAAACAGCCATATCGACCGCTAGAAGAGGTGTGACATTGTAGCTCAGTCGCAAATGTCTTGATCAAAGATATAAAGAGTGAAACTGATTCATATTCAGGAATTCAGTACATTTTCTGACTTTATCATTCAATTTTTGGGGGAATGAGAAATGTACCTGCATATTTAGTCAGATGCACTTATTTATCCACTCAGAATTTTCTCAGTGTGAACTCATGTGGACGGCTACTCGGCTAGCTTAGATAGAGAATTTTTATTTGCTGGATGGGGAGACATGAGCTTCCTTGTCAGTCTGGGGCAGATTTTCTCAGTCTGCTGTCAGAAGATTAGAAATCTCCCTTAGCCGTGAAAAGCTCTTAATCCCATCCCAACATGTCACACAAAGGAAGCTTTTATTTATTCACTCAGATGTCTCGCACAGCACAGGAAACTTTTCGCATTCACTGGTAGTTGTCCCTAAATTCCAGGTACTAAACACTGGTTGCTTGTCTTTACTGTGACATACAGTATGTAATGCATGTACAGAGTTATACATATTTCACTTTTTTGAAAATGCAGATTATTCATAAGCAAACTTTCGTAATTCACGAAACAGAAGTCGTCCATTTGGAAATAATGCTTTTATCTTCCTGGTTCTTTGCCATGAGGACATATGCAATGCATGTACTCTGTGTTTGATATATGTTCCTTCATGGTGTAGTGCGATATATAGGCAGGCATCAATGGGCTCTTCTCCATGCTTTAACATCAGTCGTCCCTGTTATTATGGAACTAGGTTCTATCAACGTAACTGTGTTATTCTCTCTCTTCTTATGAATTCAACACGATCTGGTATTCACAGTTGATGCTAACAAGTGCAGTTCATTGAACCATGAGTTAACCGATAGTGATAGTGTTTTTTGACAACCTGAGTAGCATTATTAACAGTCTACTGGCTGCCAAGTGTTGCCTTTTTGAATTGGTAATCCATTACTCAGTGGCAACCCGACATTCAGAGCAGGTGGGGCATGTTATTTTGGCATTAACGCGTATCACATATCAGTTTGCAAACAATGTAATTTTTTAAATAATTGAGTTAATAAAGCCGCATACAAACACGGTCTCTTTTTTGCTTTCTTGAGCAAGGCAGCTCCAAAACGCAGGTGTTTCAGCCTAGCTCAGTGCTTTCTGTGGTAGTGAGGCGCCTCCACCAGCACAACCGAGTTCTACCCTGAGCGCCCCTTTCCCACATGAAAATATAGAGCGTAGTGGTTGGTAATGTTCTCTAGTTGCACCATGATTGGCTCAGTGTTCTGTCACACATGGGGCACTACATCACCGCAAAATCTACGGGAAGAGCTTGAAAATTCAAGCCCTTTGGGTGCTGCCATAGAATTAAATTTGAAGTGCCCATCCAAGAAGGCTCAAGTTCATTGGCTACAGATAACATTACATCAAACCACGTTATATCTACCGTATCTTTGATTGGACTGATCATGTCAACATCATACTATCAAAATCTTAGCGAGCAAGCTAGCGGTCATCATCATGAATCAAGTTGACAGTCTACTGCGCAAACTCCTGGGCTCTCCTCGTTTCCTGCCTCAGATGGTAGAGGCACTCACCCGCCGCTCTGCCCTCGGGTGGGTGGTCTAATACTGCCCGGAAACGGCGGGTGAACTTCTCAATGGTCCAACGCCGCATTTCCCTCTCCACACACAGCGCTGGCCCTTTCCAGGAGGCTGAAGTGCGGGATGTTCCTCCGCCCCCTCTGGACATTGAGAGGGTCCCGGCATACTCCGTTCGATCCATCTTGGATTCGAGACGTCGGGCGAGGGCCTTCAGTACCTCGTGGACTGGGAGGGGTGCGGTCCGGAGGAGAGATGCTGGGTTCCGGTGGAGGACGTGATACGGTGTCGACGAGCTGCTGGAGCCTAGCGTCGGGGGTACTGTCATGACTTCTACCGAAGTCGATGCCTCTCCTTGTTCGGGCGGTGCTCGGCTGTCGACGTCACCAGTCTTCTAGCCATCATTGATCCATTTTTCATTTCCCATTGATTGTCTTGTCTTCCTGCACTCCTGGTTTCATTCCCATTAATTACCTGCTGTGTATTTAACCCTCTGTTTCTCCTCATGTCTTTGTCAGAGATTGTTTGTTGTTCGGTATTCGTGTTGTTTGTATTGTTGCGCGACGGGTCCTCGTACCCACTTTTTTTTATTGTATTCATGGTTTTGGAGTTAAGTTTTTTTTTAAAGTTATTAAACTACTCCATTCCACCAAGTTTGATTCTCCTGCGCTTGACTTCTCTGCCACCTATACACACGACTCTGATAATATGCCCCCTTTACTTATCCTACGGTTCTGACTTGGTGTAAATTGAGAATACTGTAAGAACAGCCCATGTTCTGAATTCTGTTGCTGTACATTTCAAAAGTGCTGAACAAATAGTTATATTGACTATGTCTGTCCTAGCTCGATCATTAATGTCTTAATCTAAATAACGTATAGCATCTTATGCCATAGTTTGTACATCTCAATTGTTAGTAGAAACCATATTTGTTTAAGCAAGTCAGCCTTATCAGCTATGTTATTTTAAAAGTTAGTAAACAAGGCTGAATGAACTGTTTCTCGGCCAGACAAGGCTCCGATGTTAGCCAGGTGTAGCAGTGGTAAGGATTCACTCCATGGTGCTGAAAAGAAAGCTCTGTTTTTGGGACAACTTTATGTAGGCTCAAACCGTTTGTGGGCATCGTTTGTTACCGTTATAGTGCAATTAATGTATTGTTTAGTGTTTTGTTGTGTTGTGGCTTTGCTGGCATTCATACATTTCTGGGGTTTGCGCCACCAAGATTTACATGCTAAAATCGCCACTGCCAATACTATAGCTAGGTAAGTAGTAGTGTGTATTCAGAAACAGGGGAGCAAAACAGTTGTGTACATCAAGCAAATTGTGTCCCTGCTGTTATGCTTTACATAGCATAATGCAATGTTTTGCCTTGCAGCAAATTTCAGAGAAATGTTCAGAGGTCCCTCATTCTTCTTCTGCTGTTCTGAAGCAGACCAGTCCGAGACCGAGGAGAAGCGTGATAAGTGGCAGAATAATTGCCGTTCTCTTTTTTTCTTTGATGGAGGAAAAATAATACTGCACACCACACACACAATTTTCTACCAATTATTTCTTACAGATGAAAGTGTGTCCCTCTGAAGTCTGACATTGTGCTACAAAGGCGAGGTACTGGTGACTTCTTATTTCCTTTAACTAACTACAGAAAAAGCCCTGCAGTACCGATTTCTCTGCAATGAGCACTGTGAAGGCTCTCACTTCATTGATAGGAAGTAAGACAATAATAGGAAATATACAAAAACTCAAAGTACATTAATACTACCATGTTAAGAAGTAGGAGCTTCAGTTAACACTACCGTGTTAAGAAGTAAGAGCTTCAGTTAACACTACCGTGATAAGAAGTAGGAGCTTCAGTTAACACTACCATGATAAGAAGTAGGAGCTTCAGTTAACACTACCATGTTAATAAGAAGTAGGAGCTTCAGTTAACACTACCGTGATAAGAAGTAGGAGCTTCAGTTAACACTACCATGATAAGAAGTAGGAGCTTCAGTTAACACTACCATGTTAAGAAGTAGGAGCTTCAGTTAACACTACCGTGTTAAGACGTAAGAGCTTCAGTTAACACTACCATGTTAATAAGAAGTAGGAGCTTCAGTTAACACTACCATGTTAATAAGAAGTAAGAGCTTCAGTTAACACTACCATGTTAATAAGAAGTAGGAGCTTCAGTTAACACTACCATGTTAATAAGAAGTAGGAGCTTCAGTTAACACTAACATGTTAATAAGAAGTAGGAGCTTCAGTTAACACTACCATGTTAATAAGAAGTAGGAGCTTCAGTTAACACTACCATGTTAATAAGAAGTAAGAGCTTCAGTTAACACTACCATGTTAATAAGAAGTAGGAGCTTCAGTTAACACTACCATGTTAATAAGAAGTAGGAGCTTCAGTTAACACTAACATGTTAAGAAGAAGTAGGAGCTTCAGTTAACACTACCATGATAAGAAGTAGGAGCTTCAGTTAACACTACCATGATAAGAAGTAGGAGCTTCAGTTAACACTACCATGTTAATAAGTAAGAGCTTCAGTTAACACGACCATGATAAGAAGTAGGAGCTTCAGTTAACACTACCATGTTAATAAGAAGTAGGAGCTTCAGTTAACACTACCATGATAAGAAGTAGGAGCTTCAGTTAACACTACCATGATAAGAAGTAGGAGCTTCAGTTAACACTACCATGTTAAGAAGTAAGAGCTTCAGTTAACACTACCATGTTAATAAGAAGTAGGAGCTTCAGTTAACACTACCATGTTAAGAAGGAAGAGCTTCAGTTAACACTACCATGATAATAAGAAGTAGGAGCTTCAGTTAACACTACCATGTTAATAAGAAGTAGGAGCTTCAGTTAACACTACCATGATAAGAAGTAGGAGCTTCAGTTAACACTACCATGTTAATAAGAAGTAGGAGCTTCAGTTAACACTACCATGATAAGAATTAGGAGCTTCAGTTAACACTACCATGTTAATAAGAAGTAGGAGCTTCAGTTAACACTACCATGTTAATAAGAAGTAGGAGCTTCAGTTAACACTACCATGATAAGAAGTAGGAGCTTCAGTTAACACTACCATGATAAGAAGTAGGAGCTTCAGTTAACACTACCATGTTAATAAGAAGTAGGAGCTTCAGTTAACACTACCATGTTAATAAGAAGTAGGAGCTTCAGTTAACACTACCATGATAAGAAGTAGGAGCTTCAGTTAACACTACCATGTTAATAAGAAGTAGGAGCTTCAGTTAACACTACCATGTTAATAAGAAGTAGGAGCTTCAGTTAACACTACCATGTTAATAAGAAGTAGGAGCTTACATTTTAAAAGTTGCCTTAGTACCAAACAAAGACATTACAGACAAAAGACTTGACAATTTACATGTATTTAAAACATGAACATTTGTGTGTGTGCATCTATCAGTTACACATACATGTCAGTACATACACACAACATGTAGGGATATATCATCATCACATTGATATGCTTAGATGAACACAGCCTTCATAGTACTTTTCTGTTTGCCTCGAGATTCCTTCCTCAAGATTCCTTCCTCGAGATTCTTCCTTCCTCGAGATTCCTTCCTTGAGACTCCTTGCTCTAGACTCCATCCTCTAGATTCCTTCCTAGGAGGATTTTGGAGTTGAGGAGATTTGGAGAGAGATTCTCAGGGCCGGACTCTGTCAAACCTATCGTAGCTATCTAGGACTATTGAGCAGTAGTTATGTATTAAGCAGGAAATGTGTTTACAAACTAGGACAAAGATGTAGAGAACAGAAAGTAGGGAATACACTATGAAACTGACTGGTCCTCCACCAACATCATAATCTGGTATGTATGGCTATCACATACAACTATCCATTGTTTGGGTTTTTGTAGTAGTTCATAGTATGCTAGCTTATAAAACTGTGTAAAACATCTGCTTATGTTACAGTAGCAACAGTAACTGCATGCTACAGTACTGTGGGCAATGTGGGTTGAGTTCTACAGGCTATCCTATATGGTAGTGTGACCACTGCACTGCCACTGAAGTGCGAAGGTGAAATAAATAGCTAACACAATGAAAGCAAGGGGGGAAGTGAGTGTCCTGTAATCTGCAACACTGTGCCTTTACGTCCCAATGGATCGAATGGACCACTTCAGGCAGAAGTTGTTGACAGCGCACCTCGGGAACACCGACTTCATCTACTTCTCTCCACTGATCTCTACTGTCTGTCTCACCAGATCAATACTTGTTTGTTTGCATTTTGGTCTGACTGGAGGACAAGAGTGAGTGACCGTATCAGTGAGTCAAAGAGCTCTAAAAATATTATATGTACTGTAGTTTGTCATTAAACACAATCTGTGACTAGGCAACACTAATACTACTCCATTGTATTTATGGTATGCTTTTCTTTCCCCTCAGTCGTTTACCAGCTATAAATAAACAAAATACATTATTTGAATCTATCCACAAAACCAAGAAATTGACACTCACAGCAAAGATCTACTGATGTAATCGTAATATTTCTTCTAGTTAGAGTGGACACATCTCTGCTCCTAGAGAAGGCTGCTTTTCAACATCACTGTTGTTAGTCTATTGTCTGGGTTTTTTCAGTCATGTTCCCTCTTCAATTCACCTAATGATTTTGTCCGTCTCTGGAGGAGGAAGATTACCATTGGCACAGAAAGTGGAGGCAGGATGTGAATGCCAAACAGGGAATGGCGTTGGAATGAATGTCAAAATGTAGGGTCTATACTGTAAATGCAAAAAAAAAACTTGCCATGATGTGCAGATGCCTTGCTGCTATGCCAAGTTGTTTGTGGCGAAGAAAACAAACACAACTATTTTATGACGTTAACATCTATGACAATATCATACAATCTCTGTGTGTTCTGAACGTTCCAATGTCATTTCCTTTTGTTCCAATTGGCTTGTACACTTTGCTAGTTCTTCAATGAAAGCCAAACATGTTTTGTTTTCCCAAAATGGAACCCATTGTAATGCTACTGTATTTACTTTGTCTTTTGTTTAGTAATCACATGTAAGAGCTGTCTGGAATGGAATTCTATGCTACTGGCTGAATATGTATTATAATACAAGGCGCTCTGGATGTCATAAGTAGGCTTGGCAATCTGAGTGACAGCAGCCCTCACTCGACATTGCTCTAATTCCGCCTAGTCTACAGGGGGAAGCTGCCTCCTGGAATTATTTGCAGAAGAGATTTAGCATTGGCACAATGGTCAGACCTTTTATGGAAGCTTTGGTGAAGAGAATTTAGGTCTAATACGGTCTCTTTTAGAGATCTTATTGTTGCCATTGGAGAGACCATTTGTTATAAATGTCTTAAGCAATCAAATGGTAATATGTGGCAGATGTTTACATAAAATAAATTTGAAACAAAAATAGATGGATCAATAAGCTCCCGATGGAGGTATGAAAAAAAAGAAGATTGATTTGATGATATAAAATATGTCCAGCTGATTCCCTGCTCTTGACACATCTTGTCGTGCTAAGGGTCATCATTACAGAGTCACTGAATGTGATTCTGTCATTGTAATGCTAACACAGATCAATTCCTATTACCGGTAACCTCGTTATATGATCTTAATGAGCATACAGTATAGCAAGAAACCATCAATAAAGACATGACTCATCCAATCTGTCCAGAATGCCACGACCCATTGCCACGACCCATCCAATCTGTCCAGAATGCCACGACCCATTGCCCAGACCCATCCAATCTGTCCAGAATGCCACGACCCATTGCCACGACCCATCCAATCTGTCCAGAATGCCACGACCCATTGCCACGACCCATCCAATCTGTCCAGAATGCCACGACCCATTGCCACGACCCATCCAATCTGTCCAGAATGCCGCTTCAGAAAGGAAACACCACGTTTAACCATTTAGTAAAAAAGATTACAATGCATGTCATGGCGTTAAGGCTCTGCTCATAAGAAGATGATACAACAGATCATCCTCATTGCTTGTAGTTATATCAAATCCCCTGAAAGAAGAAACCCAGAACCCAGACAGGTGGAGGCTGGGGTGGTAGTGGGATGACATAAACAGTGAGCATGGTGAGTAAAAGCTAGTTACAGCGACAAGGCAGCAAGAATCACCAGCACATGTGAACGTGTGACATCCTGCATTGAGGAAGCAAGTGTAGAACTGGACAACTAAATAGATTGCATGTACAGTAAGTAGAGTGTGAATCCAATTGTTGCAATATCTGCTGATGGAATGAGCTGATGCCACCACGCTGGGGTTCTGATGCCACCACACTGGGGTTCTGATGCCACCACGTTGGGGTTCTGATGCCACCACGCTGGGGTTCTGATGCCACCACGCTGGGGTTCTGATGCCACCACGCTGGGGTTCTGATGCCACCACGCTGGGGTTCTGATGCCACCACACTGGGGTTCTGATGCCACCACGCTGGGGTTCTGATGCCACCACGTTGGGGTTCTGATGCCACCACGCTGGGGTTCTGATGCCACCACACTGGGGTTCTGATGCCACCACGTTGGGGTTCTGATGCCACCACGCTGGGGTTCTGATGCCACCACACTGGGGTTCTGATGCCACCACACTGGGGTTCTGATGCCACCACGTTGGGGTTCTGATGCCACCACGCTGGGGTTCTGATGCCACCACGCTGGGGTTCTGATGCCACCACGCTGGGGTTCTCCTTCTGAACTGGCTCCACGTTATTCACATGAGAAGCATGTCTAAGACTGCGGAAAGAGGTTCTGTCAGGACCTGTTGAGGATGAGGAAGTCACCACCGTCTGTGACCTTTTCTGACAGGGGTTTGGTCATTATGAGGCTACAGAGGCAACATGTTAGGATAGGAACCGTGTGATATATTCAGTTATGTAATTGAATACATGTTGAGAATGCAAAAGACAAGAGCAACACAGGACTGACTTGACTAAGAAGTCAGCACTGGAAAGATGACTCCTCACAAGTCTTATATTTTTCTTTACCTATATAGTACTCTTCTAAAGTTTGTTCTTGCCAGGACCTTCAGAAGTCCAACCAATGAGGAGAATTTATTTTATTTTATTTATGTCACCTTTATTTAAACAGGTAGGCTAGTTGAGAACAAGTTCTCATTTGCAACTGCGACCTGGCCAAGATAAAGCAAAGCATTTTGACACATACAACAACACAGAGTTACACATGGAATAAACAAATATACAGTCAATAATACAGTAGAAAAAGTCTGTATACAGTGTGTGCAAATGAGGTAAGATAAGGGAGGTAAGGCAATAAATAGGCCATAGTGGCGAAATAATTACAATATACCAATTAAACACTGGAGTGATATATGTGCAGAAGATGAATGTGCAAGTAGAGATACTGGGGTGCAAAGGAGCAAGATAAATAAATAAATACCGTATGGGGATGAGGTAGTTGGATGGGCTATTTACAGATGGGCTATGTACAGGTGCAGTGATCTGTGAGCTGCTCTGACAGAGCAGAGTGTTGTAGCCAAATGTTACATGTCTCGATCAATATCTACAAATCAAACTTAATCCAAAGTATTTCTATCTTCCAAGAGGCTGTATAGACATAAAGGTAGTTTAGATATGAAGGTAGTTTAGACATACTGGAGGGAAAGCGCTTCATCAATTTGTCTTCTACTGTGCTTTTCTGACCCTTTCTGAGTCCCTGATGAACCATTCAATGCACAACAGAAAAGATTTCTGAACAATGTTCTGCTGTGGAAATGGACCGATTGAAGTGGCCACACTAAAGTTCCATTGTCACTCAGAAAAATTCCTTTTCCTTTTGACATATGAGCATACTAAAGAAGACCCAGAGACTGCTTTGTTCGCCACCGAAATGTCAAAGCATTTTAGAGAGATGGAAAGGAAACTCACAGAAGCTTGTATGGACATCTGCCTACCAGTGAGGCATATCTCAACACATCCCAACTGAGAGAACCCACTGCCTGATGGTTGCTGCTCTTACATAATCAACTCCAAGCTTTCCTCCTCTAGCATAACAATCCCATATGGCAGCGGTACGCAACTGAGTTCTGCAGAACTGCTGATTGCATTTCTCCCCTGCATGGCACTTCATAGATGTATTCCTGCTTAGTACTTAAATGGCATTTCATTGAAGTGCTTGGCACTTAATTGATCAATTGACATGACTAATTGGCTGGATAGTACACACACACCTTGGCCTTGTTCAGTAGGGCAGGGGTTTTCAAATTGAAAAAAATATAATTTTCTGAATATCGCTTGCTGCAACAGAATACCTTCGTGCATCAGATTTGTATGTCTCTGCGTCCAGTATGAAGGAAGTTAGAGGAAGTTTCACGAGCCAATGTCAATTAGCGCCAGCGCAATGACTGGAAGTCTGCAGAAATAGTTAGCTTGCTATAGCTGTTCCTGTTCACCCAACTTTGGGGAAGAAGATACATGGCTTCATTGCCAACATCTCAAACCAGATAGAAAGCATGCCAAAAATATATTGAACTATATATATTTTTAAATAATACCATTACCTAAAAGCAAGAGAGTCAAAATTCCCAAACTGGGCATTCAGGGCACACACCAGTTTGATTTTATCACAAAGTTTGAGCAGAGGAACACAGCATTAGCCATGGCATAATGCATAGATTTTCAGGAAATTAGCATTAAACGCCTGTGGGCATGACGTAGTTTTTGGCTGGAGATAAAGAGTCTGGGTAGCCAGGCAAAAGGACTGGAGCTGTACAGCCATGAATGCCAATGTGAATGGCATGACACTAATGAGATTGACAGACCTTTATTAAGACTAAAGCTCTCAAATAACCTCACTCATATCATCTCCACAAAGCTACTGTACAGACCTATACTTTTTTGCATTCAAAGTCTGTTCATGCTGAGCTGTCAACGAACATAACACACTATTATGGAATGTATCAGTAAAAGTGAAAACACTTTTAGAGATAATGGGAAACAGGTATTTGGAGAGAGGATGCATGTGAAATGTCATTTACTCCAGAGCCCAGATGGATTGTGACTAGAACAGCAAGGACACATCAGCTGTGTGGAACGGTGAAGCACATTAAAACACTGACTTCATTACAGATTGGCCAGGGAGAGGAGGTATGCATATAAAGGCCATGTGCATTAGCGTAGCACCATAGAACGTAGGCTGGGATGCGGTGATGTGCCGAGGTGCACAACGACTTACTCTATTGGAAAAAACATTAGAAAACTCACATGGAGCTCAGTCAATGGAAACACTAAAGGAAGAACCACACTGAGAAATAAGGGATACGTAGCGTCTGAGGCTTTTTGGCTCAGTTTGTTGTCATCTAGTGCAATTTGGAGGGCTTCTCTAAAAATACCAAAACCCATTTCAAAGGGAAGTGAAAACAACCCCTAGAAGGGACGTCTTGAGGCGAACCAAATCATCGCTATCAGACAGTTGGTTTAAACTGAGTGATTGGTAGCATGTGTTTCTCGCCCCGTGTCTAGATAGTAGTGAGTCAAGCATGAAGCAAGGACAGCTCTATTACACTGACCTCCTCTCTACTGCTGTGATAGTCAGGTAGAGAGTGTGCCTGGTTCGTGGCACTCATTTAGGCCCAGTCGCGCACACAAGGGCAAGGTGCTGTGGCTACTCTAATGGTTATACCTCCCGCGGTGGTGGTTTCAGGGCATAGGCCGCATATTTTACACCCACGCCAAGCCCCAAGACTCCAACTAGGTCTCATATCACGTTGCCACCACATAAAAGCAGTGCAATGCTAAATGGGCAGGTTTCCGGCTACTATTGTTATTTTGTGGAAACTGACTGTCCTGGCTTTGTATGAGTCCTTATAAAACAGCGGCAAAACTGATCTGGAACAAGAGCTCAAGATAGATTAGTATTTTAAAAACATTTTTTTTAACCTTTGGTCGTGCAAAGCCCCTGTCATGTCAAGACAATCTCAACAAAAATGGCAGATTATAGGTCAATCTAAAAGAAATCCACTCAGACATGCAAGAACCAACTAATACCTTTATTAACATTTGTTTTAGGGCTACAGCATACTCACTTTATTCATTTTGGTTTGACTTGACTTGGACAACAGATCTCACATTGTAAACACATATGCCAACTATTTGCTCCATTGGTTTGCTGTCATATCATAGATTACGCTGCAAAAACAACTCAATGCAGAAAGGTACTGTTCACAATCTTGAATAATGATGTGCAGCCCATAAGAATAGGATGCGGTGGCACGTTTTGTCATGAGGGAACATCATTTCAAGTAACTGCACTTTTGCTTTGCTTTATTGCTTACTATTTAGACAATTGTAAAGTGCTGAGAAAGATCAGGCTTTCATCATTATATTTAGAAAGATTTATGACACCACATAAATGAGTTATGTTGTCACAATGTTTACTACAGGGTTATTTGTCATCCTACCATTGTAGGTCAAACATATAAACTTCAACCTGATTTGAACCATCTCACTCTGCCATTAACATAGAAATGCCATCAAAAACCAACCTCTGATGGGTATGTACATCTAGGCTTTCAATGGAAAGTATTTGCTTGGTTTTCAGAAGAGCTGAAAAGCACAGGAGTACAGGATGTCACCAGCAAATGAGTAGTATTCATATATGTCAGATGCAACATCTGACACATTAATCAAGAATTTACAGCAAACTTGCAAGCGTCAATTCAACTCAACTCAACTGCTGATAATCAATAGTCCAAGGTACCTTATCTGGCTAAATCTTAAGGTTGATCCTATGTTAAAGTATCCTCAATGGATTTATTTTCCCTGCTGCATTTTCCCCTTTTATCTCTTAATAAATGGAATGGCAAAAATGTTGATTTCCGCCTAAATAGACATACACAAAAGGAACTGCTTTTAATTGCATCATTGCATCATTATAGCACTGCAGTAGCATGCTTTCAGGACAGGATAAGGCCAGGTCTACCTTGGTTGATGAAGTCATGTATTTCAAGGGACGACTGAGGTTAAACCTTCAGGTCTCTTCAGCTCATTTTCCTGTGCTTTTTTAAATATGCAGATATATAATATCAAAATCCATCAACCATAATGTACTGCAGTCTCATTTGGCAGGTGCACATACCCTCTTTGATGTCCACACTCAAGATGTGAAAATGTCCATTTCCTTGTAGTTCCAATTCTGCTTCCAATCTGTTACATGTTTTTTTCAGTAGAGTGGTTGGCTGAGCTATTGGTACAAAAGAACCACTCCGAACTAATTGAGAAAAGATCTATCGGTTTGTGTTATGGTTTAACATTATGGTTTGTTGTCACCATCATGTCCATACAGTTTTGGATGACATTTTGCCCCAAGGCAGAATTCCAATTGTCCAACACAATTATGTAACTGATCCATGTGGAAATTCTAAACATGTTTGAACAGGTTCAACAGCAGCTTGTGATGGCGTTTCGTTAGAGTCATGACCATGTTATCTGTAGAACACCCGATATGGCATGTCTTCTTGAAGATTAACAATTCCATCATCAAAATATGGGAAGAATGTTTACATTTCCAGGACTATTTTGTTGTTATGTGTTTGCTACCCTCAGGATAAGATTTACTAAGGAAAACTGTGTTTACAATAAGCTGTGTATTCAATAAAACAGTGTTTACACAATTTAGAATGACGAGAAACTCAATTGCATCTTAATTGAAAGATTTACTCTCACTAAGTGGAAAAACACATTATTGTTCAGTAGACATTTGTAACAAAGACATTTGTTATGTTTATTGTCATCTGATTGAAATAAGATGGTGCATTGTGATACAGGCACATGGGACATGGACATAAGGTCAACGTCCCAACAGGTCAAATAGTTTAGACCAGGGTTTCCCAAACTCTGCCCCTGAGGGCCCCCCTGGGTGCACTTCTTTTTTTCTCCTAGCACTACACAGCTGATTCAAATAATAAACTCATCATCAAGCTTTGATTATTTGAATCAGCTGTGTAGTGCTAGGAGAAAATAACTCAAGGTACACCCAGGGAGGCCCCAGGACTGAGTTTGGGAAACCTTGGTTTAGATGGCCTCTCAGTCTTGTCTAATAGCCAATCCTCCATTGACAGATTCCTAAAGTATATGCCCTGTGACCACTAGATTTGCAAAAAGCAGATAATGGTTCTTATCACAGGTGCTGTGATGAATAATACATTTCACTAGGACTTGCTCATGCTTTGTCAGTCACAATGATAGATGGATTCAAGAGAGACTCATAATTACTGCTGTGGTTCAATAATGTCTTCCTGTGGTTCAATAATAACTATTGTGTCAGTTGACATGGACTTCTGAATGTAAGATAACTTACTTGCCTATGCATGCATCACACGCCTCTATCTACCCGAGTGGCTGTCATTGTGTTTGGAGGACCCATACACATTCAGCATTACCATGGCAACAATATTAACACTGGCAACAGATTTTTTTTTTATCCCAAGAGATGGACCATGGCTGTTTTGGAGGAAGTCCTCCAACATTGCCCATATTGGTTTCTGATAAATACAGCACATTCGACCATTTCAGATTCAGTTTCTCTTCAACCATCAGTGAAATAATCAATTGTCTAAAAACGTTGTGCACATTTCTATTTTCAGATGTTTAGTCCCTGGCAGAAGACGGGAAAACATCACTTTTTCAATCATGTTGTGATACACCTGCAATCTCATTTGAGACTAAGAGATGATCATTTCAGCACCTTGGATAGGGACAACTCAGACTAGTGGGGTTAAACTCAGTGGAGCAGTTTCAGTCTCTGAAGCCCATTATCTTCTCATTCAAATAGCAAATGTAAAACAGTCAAAGTGTTTAAGTAATCGTCACCATATTTCCATCTGTCAAAGCAATTTGTTGAGTAAAGTGTTTTCTTAAATTCACTAAGCATGGATTTGTTTTAGATTTCTGCCTTGTGGTGTAATTCGTTGAGTTCATAACATGTCATGTTATTGAATGTCTTTAAAACAAAAGGTCTCCCTTTAAAACAAAATCTCTCACCTTGGCAATAAAAAACAGACAAAATAACTGACAAAATAACTGGTGTATAAAAAGCCAGCGGCTTTTTCATCTTTACTCAACACTTTTATTAGATAAATGATTTTCAACAAAGAGGAAATGACAAAAAACAGACTTTTCCATTGCTCGGTAATCAGCTTTTTTTTAGTCAATTCCGTAAGTTATTGGGTGAGCAAGAGAAAGCGGCTTGGAGTTAACACTGTATAAAAAAGGCTTGGCCCTCAGCACACAATATTATCTATCTAGAGTGATTGTAAGAAATCATCTTCACCGTTCTTAGCCCGGCACTAAAGGATTTTTACATGAAGAGATGGTTTCCTTGACACTGATCAAGCCTGTTCCTGGACTGAAAAGTGTCATAACATGATATTATATTTTATTGTAGAATTATTCTAAAAAAATTAGCAATAAACCTAGTTACTCACACATTGACCATGGACAACAACAGTAAAACACACCAAAGGACATCCATGGTAGATACTGAATGGACATATTCCACTCTTCCCACTATCTGGAAATACAAAACTTCTTAAACAATTCACATGTCGAACACATATAATTCTCTCTCTGTAGATAATTCAATAAATTGTAAGTCTTTAGTGGTATACAGTATATCAATTTTTTCTTATTAGTTAACAACATTCATCTACATTCACAACTATTTCAATTCATTCCAAAGGGAGGGGAGTGGGAATGTCACTGAAGGTCTCAAAGAAAGAAATTAGCCAAAATACTTTTCACATAGTCACACAGTTTTTACTTTTGAGGCTTGTATGAGAAATCTACATTGCAATTTAGAATTTAAGAGACAACATACCAGAAAAGGGGATATCCGTGTGCTTCTTTTAACATGCCCCTGAAATGCATGTGCTTACCAACCTGGCCTCCCTAAACAAAAACAACAGTTGGTTGATGATCCTTTTAACTTCATTTGTACTGTCAGACATTTTAGAGGAATCATAGCAATGAAAACCAGACAAAATGGAAGGAATCCAAACAAAGATGGCTACCACATGTGGAATGGGGATGGGAATAGAAAGTGGCCCCTATAGACCGTACTTTTGGAGTAGTTCGGACTGCCACTGCCTCTTGCGCTCAGGGAAAGCCTGTGGGATTTTGATGTTGTTAAAGTCCTGGATGCACTGCTTCATCTCTTCCTCTGCACTGGGTCTTTCCGTGTTCTTCTTCCTACTCAGGCCGCCCTCACGCCCCATCAGCGACTGGAAGAGCTCGCTGTTGCGTCGCTTATCCGGCAGCTGCATCCACTGCACTGACGAGCCCTTCTTGGAGGGTCGCCCCAGGGTGAGGGTGCTGGGCTGCCGGGAGACGGACTGGAGGGCTCCACAGGGGGCCACGGATCCCCCGCCACCTCCCCCACCCAGGTTGGGACCATCCTGGGGTGAGGTGGCCTCAGAGTGGGTCTCGGAGCTGGAGGTGGAGAGCTCGTTGAGGGACGTGCCGCTCTCGCTGCCCTTGTCAGTGCCCAGTTTGTCCTGCTTGCACTCTTCACAGTCTTGCTTGGGGGAGACGGTCTTCAATGCCGGCCCTGCCAAACAAACAGCAGAGAAACAAGGTCAGTCACATCTTAAGACAACCGAGTGGGAGCACATGTGTATGACATGCTGCTGTTTTCCCCTAATTTCTCCATGAGTGCCCACAGCTTTTCCACTTATTGGAACTATTACAATAGAGTAGAATACAATACAGTACATGCAAACCTGATTCATCTTGTTACTTTGTTGACCAGTTGAATCAGGTGTGCTACAATATTACTGGAATAGATCAAATAAGTGGAACAGCTGGGGCTAAACCATGATAGGTTAAGGAAACACTGTCAGAAATGCAGCTATCCAAGGTCTTGACTATTTGGCATACATTCTATCAATGCACAATCTTTCATATTTTCCATAAACTACTTAAATCAATGTATGCAAAAACATTTCAGAAAAAAATGATCTAAGTGAGAGACAAAAATAGTGAGCCACAGACATGACTGTACGACGTAGCTAAAAGTATCCCCCAAAATACCTCCTCTGCTATCTGAGAAAAATACATGACTGTACGACGTAGCTGCAGTGTCCCCCATAATACCTCCGCTGCTATCTGACAAAAATACATGACTGTACGACGTAGCTGCAGTGTCCCCCATAATACCTCCTCTGCTATCTGACAAAAATACATGACTGTACGACGTAGCTGCAGTGTCCCCCATAATACCTCCGCTGCTATCTGACAAAAATACATGACTGTACGACGTAGCTGCAGTGTCCCCCATAATACCTCCGCTGCTATTTGACAAAAATACATGACTGTACGATGTAGCTGCAGTGTCCCCCATAATACCTCCACTGCTATCTGAGAAACAGACATGATTGTACGATGTAGCTGCAGTGTCCCCCATAATACATCCTCTGCTATCTGAGAAACAGACATGATTGTACGATGTAGCTGCAGTGTCCCCCATAATACCTCCTCTGCTATCTGAGAAACAGACATGATTGTACGATGTAGCTGCAGTGTCCCCCATAATACATCCTCTGCTATCTGAGAAACAGACATGATTGTACGATGTAGCTGCAGTGTCCCCCATAATACCTCCTCTGCTATCTGAGAAACAGACATGATTGTACGATGTAGCTGCAGTGTCCCCCATAATACATCCTCTGCTATCTGAGAAACAGACATGATTGTACGATGTAGCTGCAAAGTGTCCCCCATAATACGTCCTCTGCTATCTGAGAAACAGACATGATTGTACGATGTAGCTGCAAAGTGTCCCCCACAATACATCCTCTGCTATCTGAGAAACAGACATGATTGTACGATGTAGCTGCAAAGTGTCCCCCATAATACATCCTCTGCTATCTGAGAAACATACATGATTGTACGATGTAGCTGCAAAGTGTCCCCCATAATACATCCTCTGCTATCTGAGAAACATACATGATTGTACGATGTAGCTGCAAAGTGTCCCATGGGGAAAAACAAAACAAACAAAAACATCCTCGGTAGATTTCTCCACACAGTAGTAGTCGTTATGAGGGACACTTTTCACAACTTTAGTGGGCTTTTGTGTTGGCTATCTTAAATCTTCCAGTCTTGCATTGTAAGAACATGAGATAACATGTGCCCATTCTTCCACTAATATTCTCATGTTACATAATTCACCCCCAAGGTAGAACAGTCAGAGTTGGAAACACGACCACAACAGTTAGTCAGGCAACAAGCTAATGTAATGAGAAATGCTCTTAGCTGAGCCAATCTCTCTCCCCCTCTCTCCGCACGCTGCAGACCCAAGGCATTAACAAGAACGGTTACAGTAAGAAGGCTAACGGCTCTCAGCACCCAGCATGAAATCCCTGTCAGTGGAGCACTAAAAAGTGCACCCAAGTGTTAAGTCAGTATGTTAAACTAAAAGGAGTTCAGCTGAGTTGCAAGCAGTGAGAGCAGTTGGCCTTTGCTCCCTGGCTGTGACAAACAGCTTCCTCAGCAACAACTGCTAAAGATTGAACCAGGAACTATGTTCTCCATCATTTGCAGTTACTCTATACTGCATGAATCAATTGATGCATTTTGAAGAAGTCAACCATTGAGGAAGGACCATTGCTTTAAAACCATTGAAGCATAGTACAGTAGATTACAAAATGTTTTTGACCAAAACATGACAGTTGCAGAAAATAATAAATAGATAATGTCAAGCAACATTTTCATTGTCAGCTGATTATGCACTGTAATTTACTGTAAAAACATTGAAATACACATTTGTAGAAAATAAATAATTCACTTAAATAACATTGTTTGTTGTTTATTTTTCCTAAATAGTATCCGAGAGCTGCCCAGTTCTCCGGTTGGCTTGTCAATAAAACACTGCCTCTGATTGGTGATAAAATTGCTAGCTCCAGGTCTGAGGGTACCAGGAGTCCATTAGACCTCAGCAAACACGCCCCTTACTGGGTTCTAAATCAGCTCAGCGTGACATAAGATTTGCCGGCTAGCTGACTACATAAGATGATCCTGGGAGCTAGAAATGATCCACTCATTAACACTGTTGACTATTGATTGCCATACATAACCATACATACTTACTGCTTGTTAATGTGTTATAGGCCCCCAATGTAAACATCCATAAAGCCTTTATAACAGTTTTATAAGACATACCAGCATTTGACATCAGATGTACCTGTCATCTATAGCACACATCATAACAAGCTTCATAACATATTTTGCCATTGTTCATAATATTAATTCCAGCCTATGGCAGATACATGTCTTATGTTGCTGCTATAAAGGCTTTATGAATGCATACATAGGCGGCCTATAAATCTCTGGTCCCACTTTGAAGGACGTTCAGCTTATAAAGGCTTCATAAAGCCTTCCTAAGCACTACATACATGTGTTGCAAAGCATCTATAACTGTATGTCATGCTTTATAAAGGGTTCATAGTCACATGACACCTCATCTCGTTCCCAGACACTTCTGCCCAAATGCGCGGAAGGTCTGGTTGACCAACACATCAAACAAGGTCTTCATGAGTTAGGGTTAGATTTAAAATAACATTTTAAGAAGATAAATTGTTGAAGTGGGCAGGGTTTAGCAATAATTCTGACTTTTTGACTGTGTTAAGTAGTGACAATGACAAATACTTTACTCAGTAAGTCACTCCTACAGAATTCAATGGTCACTCTCACTATGGTCAACTTTGAATGGTTGATATCCAAGGCTTATAGTATATACGGTGTGTGCAATAGCCTGGAGACGACGTTACACCAAGAAACACTTACCTTGATGAAGGCCCCTAATCTGAAATAATTTGTAAGTGTCTTTCTTCTGGAACCAAGTTACATGTTCCTCAGCACACAAACACGCACAAAACAAAAACAAGCCATACTGTGCACTACTGGACCCAGTCAGGTCTTTGACAACAATATAACGAGCCACACCGTGGGGTCCTGGACCCAGTCAGGTCTTTGACAACAATATAACGAGCCACACCGTGGGGTCCTGGACCCAGTCAGGTCTTTGACAACAATATAACGAGCCACACCGTGGGGTCCTGGACCCAGTCAGGTCTTTGACAACAATATAACGAGCCACACCGTGGGGTCCTGGACCCAGTCAGGTCTTTGACAACAATATAACGAGCCACACCGTGGGGTCCTGGACCCAGTCAGGTCTTTGACAACAATATAACGAGCCACACCGTGGGGTCCTGGACCCAGTCAGGTCTTTGACAACAATATAACGAGCCACACCGTGGGGTCCTGGACCCAGTCAGGTCTTTGACACAACAATATAACGAGCCCTACCATGGAGTGTTGGACCCAGTCAGGTCTCTGACACAACAATATAACGAGCCACACCGTGGGGTCCTGGACCCAGTCAGGTCTCTGACACAACAATATAACGAGCCACACCGTGGGGTCCTGGACCCAGTCAGGTCTTTGACAACAATATAACGAGCCCTACCATGGAGTGTTGGACCCAGTCAGGTCTTTGACACAACAATATAACGAGCCACACCGTGGGGTCCTGGACCCAGTCAGGTCTCTGACACAACAATATAACGAGCCACACCGTGGGGTCCTGGACCCAGTCAGGTCTCTGACACAACAATATAACAAGCCACACTGTGGGGTCCTGGACCCAGTCAGGTCTTTGACAACAATATAACAAGCCACACCGTGGGGTCCTGGACCCAGTCAGGTCTCTGACACAACAATATAACAAGCCACACCGTGGGGTACTGGGCCCAGTCAGTTCTTTGACAAACTCAGCCACTGCCCCGCTGAAAGATCAGCCACAAACTGTTGGCACCATTGTCACCGGGTTGTAATCAAGCCCTGGTCTCCAGCATGGGAACAGAAGAGGAATACCTGGTGAGGTAGTCTCAGATTGGACTGTTCAAATCATATTGGTTCTGAAACACACACATATACACACACATTTTGCAGGTCCATCAACCCATCTAAATACCTCTCACACACTACAGTAACCTGTTGATCATGAGAGAACCTTCAGAAATCAGCAGAACGCTAAAAGCCTATTTATCGACACTTTACGTGGTGTCCATTAATACTTTGTTTGAAATGAGACACATTCGGTCATTCATTTTAATTTTACTAGGCAAGTCAGTTAAGAACAAACTCTTATTTTCAATGACAGCCTAGGAACAGTGGGTTAACTGCCTGTTCCGGGGCAGAACGACAGATGTGTACCTTGTCAGCTCAGGGATTCAAACTTGCAACCTTCCGGTTACTAGTCCAACGCTCTAACCACTAGGCTACCCTGCCGCCCCACATCCATAAAGATTCTATATCACGTGGCACTGTGCTTACTATAAAGTCTAAAGGAATTATCATTAACTGCTCAAATAAATAAATATTAAAGACCAGTTTAAACCATATTTCCTTTTATTTTATTTTTTTTAAACAATACAAATACATTAAGTTTAAAAAAGTCCAGCAATGCAATTACATTGAATGCGAACAGTGAAGCTTGTCCCTGAGCTGGCTGACAATTGGTTCTTGCTTCTCTGCCTGCTGGAGGTACTGCATGTTGGTTCCAACCTAACAACGAGGAAAGTTGTCAGACCTGTTAGCTAGCTAGCAATTGCTGTGAAGTCACCGAAATTATTTGATCTAATGATTGAGGTAGTTTTGTAATCTAGCTCAACACATATAAATACTACAAACTAATTTAAATGACAACAAATATAGGTTTATTTACTAGTTTGTCACTGTCTAGTGGCACCACAAGTGGGCATTTGATTTGCTAACTCATTATATGTGAGCTTACTGCGCTATCGAAACACCGCTAACCAAACAGGGCATGCATGCACACTGAAACAAAGGCAGCTACAAGCAAAAATCAAAGTTTCTTATATTTTTCCCAGACCTCAAAAGTGGTCACCTGTTTTGATTTAAGCATTGCTGCGAACACAGAAAATCCAAGACAATCCAAATATGTTGTTTTTTCTATTAAAAAATGGGAAAAAAATTAAAATCCGAAACCTTGAAAAACAAAAGCAGAATATGGGAAAAAACTGAATTATGCAAAAGATAAATATATATTTTAAAGGGCCCTACCAATGTTTTTTGCTGTGCATGACTGCACTTTAGAGTGTGTGTCAAACTGCCGTGCAGCATTTTGTTGTAAGTTGAGGTCAAGTCCAATATTGACTATGCACCCAAGAGGGAAAGAGGTTGGGCCAATCTCGACCGGGTTTAGAATAATACAATTACATTTATTCAAATCGACTTACATTCACGGGTGCATACATTTTTACACATGGGTGGTCCCGGGAATCTAACCCACTATCCTGGTATTGCAATGCTTTACCAAGATGCATGACAAGGTAATAAATGCTTTGTGAAGCATCAGTTTAATATGATTTTGAAAGCTTTTATTAAGCAGTGGGTTATGTCACACATTTATTCCACATTTATAAACCTTTTATAGAGCATGACCTACTGTACGGTTATAGATGCTTTGTAACACATTCATGTAGCACTTATGGAGGCTTCAAGAAGCGTTTAAAAGCTGAGCGTCATTTAAAGCTGAACCAAATCTCGTAATGGTTACCAAAGCTTCATACTGTTGAGGCAGTTAGCGACTCCCACCAATTTAACACAGTGAAAGAGGATTGACAGTAAGATGTGAGAGAGATGGATGGTTATCTGGCTGCAGCTTTCATTTTATAGGATGTTGTCAATCATGACAGTCTCTGAGATTGCCTATCAGAACATAACATCAGGTGGGCAGGCCTAGCTATTTCATCAACTGGATTCTTCTGCTGAAGCTGTTGCTATGGTCAAACGAGGAGTTTATTAGGCAAATGTCATCAGAGCTGGGCAAAAAATCAATCCCATTTTCACAGCAGGAAAATAGAAATGTTACTGAGCCTCATATTTAGCTAATTAGCTTAATTGTGATAAATTAGAGCATGTTTCTGAGGTGAAATAACTAATGCTGACAGTGAAAGGGTGTCTTTTTGTAGCATAGGTATTTTGTGATGTCCCACAGAGCAGGTTTGTTGTAGAATTGTTTTGATTAAATACAACTCCTGGTTTTATAGCATCAGAACATGAGGCAGCATTTCAGCAAAGCCAATTATGTCTGTATACAGTATGTCTCAAATATTAAACATACAGAGATAACGCTACTACACCCCGCTACCCACTGCACATCTAAACAAAAACAACACAACAATTATCTACATAAACAACAGCAGCGGTGGCTTGTGTTCGAATGTCAGCCACCCTTGGGGTTTGTGTGGGTCACAGCATGCCCATATTAGAAAACACATGCAGGCTGCGAATCAGTGATTTACCTCAAAGGCATCGTAATGCAAAGGCTTCCAATTTGGTTTACTATCTCACTAATAGGAACAGCAGCCCAGCTCCCAGGGACGCCACACATCATGGAATCCTGAGTGACTACAATTCACAAAGACTGCCTCTGCCACAGAAACGCATGACACATAGTATTTAGATCCAAGATCACTCATCCCACAATGTAGTTTCTTTGTGTGGAGAGAGATGTTTCTACCTCAAGAAAAACTGGGAATTACAGCTCTCTTTTTCTCTGATACACACGCTAATGCAGGGGCTTTCTCCGAAAAAATGACTGTGGATTAAATTGTATCACAAGAACATAGAGGTAACTACCAAAATAAAGGGAACACCAAGTGTCTTAATAGGGTGTTCGGCCACCACGAGCTGCCAGAACAGCTTCAATGAGCCTTGGCAAAGATTCTACAAGTGGCCTTAAACCATGCCAGGAAATGCACCCCATTCCATAACATATACTTTGTATCCTTAATTTACTCAAGTATTTCCTTTATCTTGGCAGTCAGCAGTATGCCTACAGTTGAGAAGGCTGCAATTTGGGAAGTAGGCAAGCCAAATATAGAACAGCTTGCTGTGTTGTGGCTATAGAGATATAATCCATAGAAGGATTTGTAACCTCTTACCCTGGCACTTTGACTGTTAAACTCATGGGCACACGAGCAATGCCTGCCAGTCTTGATTTGAATGGGACCTGCCATCTATGGATTATATTTGTATGGTCGGTTGTGGCTGCAGTTTTCCTTTTGTACATTTCTAAATACAGTTGTGCGAAAAACCTAGTTTTAAAAGCAAATGCTGCTGAATAGCTAATAATCTAACAAATGGAAACAATTTTGAATCAACAGCAGCACTGTTTTTAAAAGTAGCTAGTAGTTAGGCTATTGCCATGATGAGGACATCGGTGCCTATGGCTTCATCTTCATCATTAGGTGAGTCAGTGTGCCACCAGAAAATGCATTTAGTAGCCTACTCTATATACACTGCTCAAACAAATAAAGTGAACACTTAAACAACACAATGTAACTCCAAGTCAATCACACTTCTGTGAAATCAAACTGTCCACTTAGGAAGCAACACTGATTGACAATAAATTTCACATGCTGTTGTGCAAATGGAATAGACAACAGGTGGAAATTATAGGCAATTAGCAAGACACCTCCAATAAAGGACTGGTTCTGCAGGTGGTGACCACAGACCACTTCTCAGTTCCTATGCTTCCTGGCTGATGTTTTGGTCACTTTTGAATGCTGGCGGTGCTTTCACTCGAGTGGTAGCATGAGACGGAGTCTACAACCCAGACAAGTGGCTCAGGTAGTGCAGCTCATCCAAGATGAAACATCAATGCGAGCTGTGGCAAGAAGGTTTGCTGTGTCTGTCAGCGTAGTGTCCAGAGCATGGAGGCGCTACCAGAAGACAGGCCAGTACATCAGGAGACGTGGAGGAGGCCGTAGGAGGGCAACAACCCAGCAGCATGAGGACCCGACGTCCACAGATGGGGGTTGTGCTTACAGCCCAACACCGTGCAGGACGTTTGGCATTTGCCAGAGAACACCAAGATTGGCAAATTCGCCACTGGCGTTCTATGCTCTTCACAGATGAAAGCAGGTTCACACTGAGCACATGTGACAGACGTGACAGAGTCTGGAGACGCCGTGGAGAACGTTCTGCTGCCTACAACATCCTCCAGCATGACCAGTTTGGCGGTGGGTCGGTCATGGTGTGGGGTGGCATTTCTTTGGGGGGCTGCACAGCCCTCCATGTGCTTGCCAGAGGTAGCCTGACTGCCATTAGGTACCGAGATGAGATCCTCAGACCCCTTGTGAGACCATATGCTGGTGCGTTGGCCCTGTGTTCCTCCTAATGCAAGACCATGCTAGACCTCATGTGGCTGGAGTGTGTCAGCAGTTCCTGCAAGAGGAAGGCATTGATGCTATGGACTGGCCCGCCCGTTCCCCAGACCTGAATCCAATTGAGCACATCTGGGACATCATGTCTCGTTCCCATCCACCAACGCCACGTTGCACCACAGACTGTCCAGGAGTTGGCGGATGCTTTAGTCCAGGTCTGGGAGGAGATCCCTCAGGAGACCATCCGCCCCATCATCAGGAGCATGCCCAGGTGTTGTAGGGAGGTCATACAGGCACGTGGAGGCCACACACACTACTGAGCTTCATTTTGACTTGTTTTAAGGACATTGAATCAAAGTTGGATCAGCCTGTAGTGTGTTTTTCCACTTTAATTTTGAGTGTGACTCCAAATCCAGACCTCCATGGGTTGATACATTTGATTTCCATTGATAATATTTGTGTGATTTTGTTGTCAGCACATTCAACTATGTAAAGAAAAAAGTATTTAATAAGAATATTTCATTCATTCAGATCTAGGATGTGTTAATTTAGTGTTCCCTTTATTTTTTTTAGCACTGTATATACACTACCGTTCAAAAGTTTGGGGTCACTTAGAAATGTCCTTGTTTTTGAAAGAAAATCAATTGTTTTGTCCATTTAAAATAACATCAAATTGATCAGAAATACAGTGTAGACATTGTTAATGTTGTAAATGACTATTGTAGCTGGAAAAAGCATATATTTTTATGGAATATCTACATAGGCGTACAGAGGCCCATTATCAGCAACCATCACTCCTGTGTTCCAATGGCATGTTGTGTTGGCTAAGTTTATCATTTTAAAAAGGTCTAATTGAGCAATAGAAAACCCTTTTCAATTAGGTTAGCACAGCTGAAAACTGTTCTTCTGATTAAAGAAGCAATACAACTGGCCTTCTTTTTACTTGTTGAGTATCAGCATTTGTGGGTTTGATTATAGGCTCAAAATGAGAAATGAAGGCTATTCCATGCTAGAAATGGCCAAGAAACTGAAGATCTAGTACAACGCTGTGTACTACTCCCGTCACAGAACAGTGCAAACTGACTCTAACCAGAATAAAAAGAGTAATGGGAGGCCCCGGTGCACAACTGAGCAAGAGGACAAGTACATTAGAGTGTTTAGTTTGAGAAACAGGTGCCTCACAAGTCCACAACTGGCAGCTTCATTAAATCGTACCCGCAAAAAACACCAGTCTCAACGTCAACAGTGCTGGCCTTCTAGGCAGAGTTGCAAAGAAAAAGCCAGAAGAACTCTGTCTAGAAGTCCAGCATCCAGGAGTTGCCTCTTCACTGTTAACGTTGAGTTTCAGAAGACAATTATTTGTTTCTGGCCATTTTGAGCCTGTAATCGAATCCACAAATGCTGACACTCCAGATACTCAACTAGTCTAAAGAAGGCCAGTTAAATTTCTTCTTTAATAATCAGCAGCACAGTTTTCAGCTGTGCTACCATAATTGCAAAAGGGTTTTCTATTGATCAAATAGACCTTTTAAAATTATAAACTTGGATTAGCTAACGTGCCACTGGAACACAGGAGTGATGGTTGCTGATAATGGGCCTCTGTACACCTATCAGCTGATTTTTAATGGAATATCTACATAGGTGTACAGAGGCCCATTATCAGCAACCATCACTCTTGTGTTCCAGTGGCACATTAGCTAATCCAAGTTAATACCCCCCAAATTGGACCCTACTAAAATAGGTTCCACATATGCAGGGTTGGGGAGTAACGGATTACATGTAATGGAAAGCAAAAAAATGGTAACTGTAATCCATTAAATTACCAGCAAAAAAAATTGTAATCTGATTACAGATACCTTTTAAAAACTAGATGATTACTTTGAGGATTACTTTTAAATAAGTTTAAGTTTGTTCCACCTTAGCGAGTCTGACCACAAGTCAGGGGCCACTATGATGACACACCAAATGTGTTTGATGGATCACAGGACAAGAGCAGGTATAGGTTTTTGTAGGCTACAGTCCAAGCTATGTCTTCCAATGGTGCGACTGCTGTCGGCATCCAAAGATTATCCAACTTGAATAAACACTTAGAGGTAAGGATGACAGCAGTGGTGTAGTCTATGGCGACAGGGATATCACTTATTATTGATATCTACATAGTGCATTAATGTGAATCACACTGCTGATCTTTCATTTAACTTTTTTGCGCCTTACAGATTGTGGTTGTAATCTAAAAGTAATGGAATGTAATCAGATTACGTTACTGAGTTTGGGTAATCCAAAAGTTACGTTACCAATTACAATTTTGGACAGGTAACTGTAACGAATTACGTTTATAAAGTAACCTACCCAACTCTGCCCATATGTGGAAATCCTACAAATGCATCTGCTCAACTATGGCACATGGTCGGTGTCTCTCTCTCTCTCTCTCTCTCTCTCTCAGCAATTTTTAAATTGAATCGAATCGTTGCCAGATTTGGTTTTACCGTCTTTCTCTGCTCTCACTGGTACCAACGGGAAAATAATACAATAGTATGTAGAACGTTCCCTGGGCCTTTACAAAAGCAGAGAATGTTGTGTCCCACTGTCTCCCATCTGATTTGAAAATAGAGCATAAATAACTTACTCAATGCTTAGACAACTAAAGTCAAGCTAATAGAGTGTCCAGTAGAGTTAGAGAGCCAGTACATAAGGGGAGAAAATGCAACTCCATTTGACGAATAGCATGTCATAAGAGGAGTAAGGCCCTCCCGTTTGAGTTCTTCTTCACCTCTTCCATCTTGTTCGACAAAGGCTTTGTCAGAAATGGCACCCTATGCCCTATGTGTAGCCCATAGGGCCCCTGTCAAAAGTAGTCCACTATGTAGGGAATAGGAAGCCATTTGGGTGACAGACAAAACTATCCCTTCAGAAAATGTGCCGTCCTCGCTTTTCAATAGGGACAAGTGGAGTTCAGGTGAATAGAGAAATCAAGGTTTACTACCTCACTAAGAGAAAGCCTCTATTACTGTACAGCCAAGCAGTCATCAATGGGCTTTGTGTGGGATGGTTCTTTTAAGGATCTTGGCACACTCTCTGAAGCAGATGGTAGTCTATCTCGATAAGGCTTAGTGATGCTGTTCAATCAAAACCACATGACAGTATTAAATCAGGAACATAGAGTGTTAACATACCTTCATATAACTCAAATAAAAATGCAGAATGGTTTGTGGTACTGTAATTCATAGCAAGTAGACCACTCTACGGTAGATGTTCCAGTGTAGTATGTGCATAGGCAGTAGTGTTATTGGATAGCAGCTATTTTGATTAAAGTTTTGATTAAATTATTGTTTTACCTACTGGCTACTGTAGTTGAATGCACCTCTGGATAAGAGCATCAACGAATTGACTGAAGTGTAAAATAAAATATAGTGCATGTAATCAAAGACGCTGTTACGGTTTTCTTCCGTCGAAAGAGAGTCGGACCAAAATGCAGCTTGGTTAGTTCGATACATCTTTAATGAAGAAAAACACACGAACAATACAAAAACAGCAAACGGAATGAGAAAACCTATACAGCCTATCTTTTTTTTTTTAAATAAAAAATAATGTATTATCTTCAATACCATTCATTCTTTACAACTCATAATTTTCATACATACTCAAATAATTGTATTTTAATTAAAAACTAATTTAACTAAACATAAACCCCAAACAAAACCTCAGGGGAGCATCTTCCCTCCCCGTCACCTTACAAAATACCTTTCCCTATCTCCCCGTCCCTAATCTATACCCTTACAAATCTAAATGACACCCAGCCCTAAACCCCCCTTCCACCTCTCCCGAGCAGCATGCTGCCCCCACTTCCTCTCCTCCCTCTTCATCCTCCCCCTCAAATCTCCTTCCACCCTCCTCACTATCCCTTCCACCCCCCAATCTCTCCCTGTCTTCACCATGTTCTGCCTTGCTTCCCACAGCCCCCGTTTAAAGAGACTCATGAGAAGCCAGAGCAGAAACCTGTCCCTATCCGTCCCTCTCGCGCTCCCCTCACCTCTCTCTAACCTGGCCCACGTCAATACAAAATCCCCCCTTACCAAACCTAACAACACCCATGCCCTAGCCCATACTACTCCGGGAACGGCACAGTCCCAAAAGACATGGCGCACAGTCTCCTCCCTGCCACAAGAGGATCTTGGACAGGTGGGGGATTGCACCAAACTATACCGGTACTTGATGGAACGTACCGGCAAGCACTTATGGAGGCTCAACCAATTCAGGTCCTTGAGCCTGTTGTCCAGACCCCGCGCCTGCACTCCCTCACAGACCACTTCCGAGATGCCCACTACAGGCGCCGGATTCCCTGCCTTTCTGACCTCCTCATACAAGTGCCTGTGATCTAAACCTACTCGGGCAACTTCAACCTCAGGGTGCGCACGCAGCCACTTGGCTGCATGACCAAAGTGCCACGGCAGCTGTTCCGCCCGAGGACCCGTGTTAGACCACACCATTACGCTTCTCGCCTAAGAAGAACACCGGCAGGAGGTAACCGGACGGGTGTATCAATGGATGAGCAAGCAACGTTAACAAGAAAGAAACAAAAATTGTGTCCAGCTTGAGGGGGAAATGTGGTACCTCCCTACCTCCCTACCTCCCTCCCCGATGGGACAGATCATGCGTGCCCTGGCGACCCACTCGCACCTGCCACTCCACATAAACTGAAACACAAGCCTCACTAGAGGCCTCCTCAGACAAGTCGGCAATGGGTAGATGTACGCCAAATACAAAAGAGACGGCAACACATCCACCTTTAGGACCAGGACTTTGCCCATAAAAGACAAATACCTAGCCTTCCACATTGCTAGCTTCCTCTGTACCACTGCGATACGCATGTTCCAGTTTAGCGTCGCTGAGCCGGAGGTCTCAAAATGGACCCTGAGAATCCTCAGGGCCCCCTCACAGAGAGATAACCCCCAGGCACATCCGTTCTACCGCGCCATCTTCCGAAAAACTTGACGGAAGACTTTGCATGGTTCAGAACTGCTCCCGACGCTCGGGTGAAATCCCCAAAGATGGCAAGGGACCTTGTCAGGCACGAGTCCTTGCACAGCAGCAAGGAAGTGTCGTTGGCGTACTGCGTCATCTTAACACGCAGCCCACCACTTCCAGGGATCAACAAGCCTTCCACCCCTGTGTCTGCCCTAATGGCAGCCCCCAGAGGCTCCATGTACAGAACGAAGAGGAGAGCCCAGAGTGGGCACCCCTGCTTGACCCCAGACGAGAGGTCAAAAACGTCACCCAAGTGACTATTTACACTAACTCGGCACCCCGCTCCGACATATAATGTACGAATCCATCCTATGAACTTCTCCCCAAATCCTAATCGACCTAACACTCTGAATAAAAAGGATCTATTCACGCGATCAAAGGCTTTCGCCTGATCTAGCGCTGCTACCATTAAAGGCAGTCCTCTATCTTCAACCCAAGCGATGGAGTCCCTGATTAACTGTAGGTTCCATCTAATAGAGCGGCCCTCTACCCCGCACGTCTGATCCTCATGGACGACGTAGGGAAGGGCTGTGCGCAACCGGTCTGCTAAAACCTTTGTAAGTAGCTTGTAATCTACACACAGAATGGTCAATGGCCGCCAGTTGCCAAGGTCTGTTACTTCCCCCTTCTTATATAAAAGTGACAGCACACCAACAGCCATTGATCCCCCCCGGGACCCCCGTCTCAAGGATGGCCTTCAAGACTTCGAGGACCACTGGTCCAAGTATACCCCAAAACTTGAGATAAAACTCAGCCGGCAGCCCATCCATCCCAGGCACCTTCCCTTTTCCCATCCTCCTAAGAGCGCTCTCAACCTCTTCTAGTGAAATCTGGGCCTCCATCACTTCTCTAATGTCCTCCGGCAACCGCCTGGACAAGTGTTCTAAAAACACATTTCCCTGCTCTACATCTATTTCCCTTTCCTTAAATAAACCTTGGAAATGATCAGTTGTCACCCTGACCATATCCTCTGGTTCTCTAACTATACTACCATTTTCTTCCCTAACACCATGCATTACCTTCCTACTCTGTCTGGCCCTAACCAACTTAAAGAACATAGCAGAACAAGTCTCATTATGTTCTAAAAAGCCATTATGCGCACGCTCCAGGAAAGCTCGAGCCTTCCACTCCTGCAACTTCCCGAGCTGCGCCTTTAGGGTTGCGGATCTCTCCCAGTCAAACGACCCGCCGAGGTTGCCTGCCTCATATTCGAGTTCAATTAACCTTTGGATACGATCCATCTCCCTCCTCTCCTCCCTTTTTTCCCTCTTGCAATACCCTATTATAAAAGCCCTAATCCTCACCTTAACTAATTCCCACCACTCTAACACCCCCTCGCACATGGACCGGAGGCCTTCAAGCCTCCAAAAGAAACCATAAAACCCGTCAACAAAAGCCTGCTCCTCCAGCACATCCCGATCTAACTTCCAGTACCCCCTACCAAAGAGGCAGACTGGCGACTCCACCTGCAGGAGCACCCCGTCGTGATCCGAAAAGAAAACAGGCAACAGCCGCCCAGACAACTTACCCAAAGACCTGGGTACAAAAATATAGTCGAGCCTCCGCTCAACCCCCTGGAGTTGCACCATGTAGGTCCGGCCATTTTCGGTGTAGTGTGCAGACCACCATCCACCAGACCATGGCAAGCCCGGCAATGGCGCCTACACTGCTATCCCCCCCTATTCCTAAATCTGTATTAAAATCCCCCCCTATCACTAATTTCCTATTTGTGACACACAGGGGCGTCAGACAGTCCACCATCTCCCTCCTGTCTGCCACCACCTGTGGCCCATACACCACCACTAATCTAAATTTACAATCCCTTATCGTGACATCCACCCCTATAACCCTCCCCTGCATTACCACAAAAGAATCCTCCACTTTTACCTCCCTGTGCCCACACAAAATCCCTACCCCAGATGAGTGCACCCCCCCAATACCCCAAACCGACTCACCCTTGTCCCACTCCCTCTTAAACCTACTAACATCCCCTCCATCCCTCAGGTGAACCTCCTGTAAAAAACAAAAATCAAACCCCACACCCTCCAAATAACTAAAAACCGCCCTCCTCTTAACAAAATCCCTTAAACCCCTTACATTTAAACTAATAAAAGTACAATTAGACCCCATGAAATAATAAAATAAAAACATGTAATACACTCAAATTCTAAACCCAGACAGAAAAAAAAAACAGGAGACTCACCCGATGCTCCCCTGCTCCATATCTACTGGTGAGAACACCATCCGTACTCCCGACATCCCCCCCTCTTCCTCCATCTCACCAACCCAGGATGCAGGAATAGTGTTTGGCTTCGGGGTGCCCTGCACCCTGGGTCTACCCCCACAATCCTCCCCCTCCCCAGTGCTGCAGCTGGATTGGAAAAAAAATCGGGGAGGCTGAGTCCCCAAACAAAAAGCTCCCCACCTCCTCCTGTACCCAGTCCTGAGTCTTGTTAGGTGTGTCCCCACCCAACAGAAGTTGAGGGCCTGGGGAAACCAGCAGCAACCCAGAGGTTTCTCCCACCCCCATCACTCTCTTGGCCATCCCCTCCCTCTCACTGTCGGCCAATCTCACCCTCCTCTTCATTCTCTTCTTTGGTGATGGCGCCAGTGGAGAGATACCACCCTCCCCCCCACCAGCTCCTCCACCATACCCCTCATCTCTTCCACCAGGGCACTTTCCCCCCAGTCCACTTACTCTTCCACCGTCTCCTTCTCCAACACTCCTCCCTCGCTTTCTTCTCTCTCATGCTCCTCCACTCGGTTGCCTTCTTCCGCCACTTTTCCTGGTTCTCCTACTCCCGTGCCTTCCGTTTCCTTCTCTCTTCCATCCGCCGCTTCTTGCTCCTCCTCCTTCCTTGCGGCCCTCCCCTCTGGACCTGTACTCTGGTCATGAGGCGTGCTTCCTTCCCTTCCTCTTCTTCCCCCATCCCCCGCTCCTGCTCCCCCTCCCCCAGCCGCAGACGCATATGACCTCTGACGAGCCGGGCACACCCGCCACAGGTGTGCTGACGAGCCACACCCGTGGCACGCCTTAGGCTTGTCACAATCCCTCGCCTCGTGTTCCTCAGATCCACAAAATTTGCATTTTCTTGTGCTGCACGAAGCGAATATGTGGCCGTAGGCCATACAGCGCCTGCAAAATGGGGGCTGACGTGCATAAAACAACGTCCCCCTGTCAGCCCCCAGGGAGAACATAGCAGGAGGATGGAGATAGCCACCATGTCCCTTTGGGTCCTCCCTGAGGAGTGCCTGGAAGCCTCTCCTCCCATTCCAAAACCCAAGGGATTCTTTGAGGTGCCTTGCTGAGGAGACGTTATCCATGTATCTCCCCAGAAAGGCCCTCACCTCTTCGTCCTTAACGTAAGGGTTGTAAATGTTGACAGTTACAACCCTAAAGTTGTTCTTCGCCAGGCTTGTTATTTCATAGTGGCTCATCGGCCTCTCACCTCCCACTGCTCTTGCCCTTCTCAGGATATCATCGTGTTTCTCCTCTGTATATAGTGCCACGTCGTATGCTCCCTCCAACGAGTTGCCTTGGAAACAAAACACGTCCTTCACCGTCAGCTTTAGAATCCCCATCAATATTATCCTTCCAAAAGTTTCCCGTCCTAAAGGCTCAAACTCCTTTTCCTTCCAAGCAAACCGAATCGTGTTGGCCAGCCCAATCCCAGGGACCGACCGTGTTGATGGATTTAGCACCATCTCCGCAAGGAGAATGGCGCTCGTTCTCTTCTCTTCCAAAACAAGGACAAAAGAAAAACCAAAGTGACTGAGCCTATCTGGTGACAACTAACACAGAGACAGGAACAATCACCCACAAAATACTCAAAGAATATGGCTGCCTAAATACGGTTCCCAATCAGAGACAACGATAATCACCTGACTCTGATTGAGAACCGCCTCAGGCAGCCATAGACTATGCTAGACACCCCACAAAAACCCCATGACAAAAACGCACCACAATAACCCATGTCATACCCTGGCCTGACCAAATAAATGAAGACAAACATACATTAC